>NC_080464.1:1205000-1505000 GCF_028018845.1 Melospiza georgiana | reverse complement strand
CCTGAGTTGATGTTATGATGCTTGTATCCCCAATCGTGTGTTCTGTTTATGCTGGATATTATTTTATGTGCCTACAAGACTGGCTGAGAGCGAAGACGGGGAGAAGAAAAAGCACGGAGTTTCGTTATCAGCTGCCTTCTCCCCCACAGTCTGCTGGAACACAGAACTCCACTGTTGTTGTCTGGGCACGGACGGGGAGAACACTGCCCTCCTTTTGCTTTTTAGTTAGTTAGTTTAGCTAGCTGAGGCATTCTGAGCTTTCCCTGGACTGTTTTTCTTTCCCTTTTCTTGGAACCATTCAAACCTGCTCCAGACCAGGACCCTGGGAAACACTGAGGAAACATTGTACTTTGCAGCCTGCCACAGCCTACTCTGCAGTCTTTCCCAGCGCCGGAGGGACTGATAACAGAGAAACCACCCACCAGAGAGAGTTTCTGAATTTGTCATCTCTTCAGAGCAGCAAATGAATTTTGTCATCTGGTATTGTTCATTTTGTGTGCTGGGGAGAGCTTTGCCTGTTAAATAAACAAGTTCTTTCCACTTCTCTCCAAGGAATCCTTCCCGAACCAGTTGGGAGGAGGGGCCGTGTGGGTTTGTTTTCTGGAGGGGCCCCTTCTGGAGGTTTTCTCCCAAATTTGCCCTAACCCAGGACACCCACCATTTAGGTTCGATTCAGCTGGCCACCCATGGCCAGTCTTCAGATCCTCCTGGCCCTCCACAGACCCAACAATTGCTAAAGTCAAATGTTTTTGCTACTTCTTCTCCTAGGACTAGAAGATGATTCTCCCACCTCTGGCCCAAACCTAACTGACAATATAAAGATAGGATTATTAAGAAAAGCATTCTAATGGTGTAATCTATTCACCTAATCTAATTCTCACGCTGTCTTCTGCACCACCTGTGGCAAGTGAAGGCACAGAAAAATCTTAACATAAAGAAAACTGTGATGGTGTTCACAGGGGTTTTCAGGTGAGGGAAGAGATGAGAATGTTGACTCCATGTTCAGAAGGCTTGATTTATTATTTTATGATATACATTACATTAAAACTATACTACAAAGAATAGAAGGAAAAGTTTCATCTCAGAAGGCTAGCTAAGAATAGAATAGAAAGGAATGAATAATAAAGGTTTGTGTCTCAGACAGAGTGTCCAAGCTAACTGGGCTGTGATTGGCCATTAATTAGAAACATCCAAGAGGGGCCAATCACAGATGCACCTGTTGCAATCCACAGCAGCAGATAACCATTGCTTACATTTTGTTCCTGAAGCCTCTCAGCTTCTCAGCAGGAAAAAATCCTAAGAAAGGATTTTTAATGAAAAGCTGTCTGTGACAGAAAACAATGACAGCAAGGATTAGCCCCCCAGTGACTGGAGATTCTAAAGGAGGGATGCCCATATAGACTATTTCAGCAGAAAGTCTGTGGGTAGGTATACAAGGCCTCCCCCAATATTGACGCACTGGCTGCAGCTCGGTCCACTCCTACAGACTGTCAGTCATGGCCTCCCATCCTTTTCTTCCAGCTGAGATGTCCAAATCTCTGGGGCCTCAGAGACCTTGACCTGAGTGTGATGAGTCCACCCGTGTTCAGCTGTCTTGACATCTGTTTCTGTGGTCAGTAACACTTGGAAAGGATCCATGCCACTTTGCCGCCAGTGGTGCTTCTTTCCACTCCTTAAGTAGGACCCCATGTCTTGGTTCAATGTTATGAACAACAAAGTCCAAAGGAAGGGTCTGTGCCAGTTGAGCTTCCTGTTGAAGAGATTTCACAAGACACAGTATCCTGGCCACATATTGTTTTAAATATACATCAATTATTTCCACATCCCCCCTAGGTTGAGAATTAAAAGGGTAAGGAATTCCAAACATCAATTCAAAAGGAGATAATTGAATATCTTCCCTGGGTCTGGCCCTTATTCTTACTAAACCTAGTGGCAAGAGCTGTACCCAAGGCATCTTAGTTTCTATCACCAGCTCCAGAAGGTGTTTCTTTATTTCGCCATTCATTCTTTCAACCTGGCCCAAACTCTGGGGTTGCCAATAGGTATGGAGGTTCCATTGTATCCCTAAAGCAGTCATAACCCCTTGAAGAATTTTTCCTGTAAAATTAATTCCCCTATCTGAGTCTATTGCTTCCACAATCCCATATCTTGGAATTATTTGTTCCAAAAATACTTTAACAACTGATCTTGTAGTTGCTGAAACAGTTGGAAATGCTTCTGGCCACCCTGTTAGCTGACATACTATTACCAGAAGATATTTATATCTTGCCACTCGGGGCATTTCAGTGAAATCCACCTGGCATCTCTGGAAAGGACATACAGCCCAAGGCCTCCCTCCCCTGGCAATTTTCTTTGTAACTCTGTTATTAGTTTAGCACAAATCAAACAACCCTCAACAGCTCGCTTTGCCAGAATAAAAAGACTCACAGTAACATACATTTTGAGGAAAGCTTCTGCTAATCTTTGAGAGCCCCAATGACTCCCTTCATGGAGTTGTTTTAATATCTGTAAGGCCAGAACTTTTTGTATCCGCTGTTTACCATCCCTTGTAAACTAATTATCCCCTCTTTCCTCTGCTCCACTCTTTAATTATCTCAAGCTCCTCTGGTGGAAAAGAGTTTCTCTGGCAGCAGTGGGGCTACTGGGAGTGAGGGAAGGATCTTAAAGATTTCTGGCAACAGTGCAGCTTTCTGAGCCTCTTCATCAGCCAATTGGTTACCTATTGCTTCATCTGAGTACCCTGCCTGGTGTCCCCTAACGTAATTCACCACCTCCAATAGGTGAGAAATTAAACTCTCATGAGTTAACATTTTTCCCCTGCAGGTTAAAAATCTTTTTTCTTCCCTTAATTTCCCAAATGCATGTATCACCCCATATGCATATTTATAATCAGTAAAAATATTCACTATCTTGTCCCGATATAATTCCCAGCATCTTACAAGCACATACAGCTCTGCTGTCTGAGCTGACCCTGTAACTTGCTTCCTTTCTATCACCCTTGAAGACCCATAAATAAACACATTTTCTCCCTCAGGCCAGGGAATGTTTCATAAATATTCCCTTGCCTGGGTCTGGAGATCTATTGCTTGAATGCAGTCATGGGTTTTGTTCCTGGCCCCCCTCTTCAGAGCTGTTCAGACGGGAGGCTGGGTTAAACCCTTCCCCATTTCTCATTTCTAAGTCCTCCTCTTCCATTAAACAACATTCATACTGTAATAACGGAGTGCTGGTCATTCACTTAGAGGCTCTTTCAGTTAACAAAGCTTTAACTTGACGTGAAACTTTAGCAATCAGATACCTTCTAATTGTCAGTTTTTGGGCCTCCTAGCCTTGGTTACCATCAAGGCTATGGCTGCAGAATTCTGCAGACAGTGAGGCCAGCCTCTGGCCACTGGGTCTAACAGCTTAGAAAAATAAGCAACAGGCCACCGTGTTCCCCTGTGCTCTTGTACCAAAATTCCTTTAGCATGGCCCTGTTTAGTATCCACATATAACTCAAATTCCTTTTCTGAGTTTGGAAGACCTAAGACTGGGGCATTAACCAATTTATCTTTTAAAGTTTTGCTCTCCTTCTGGTGTCCATGCCACAACATTAGGACTGTTTTGGGTTAAAAAGTCATATAAAGGTCTGGCTAAACCAGAAAAAATTTCAATTCATGCTCTGCAGTACCCCACCAACCCTGAAAAACTGACATAACTAATTTTTTTTTTTTTTTTTAAGTCTGGGGTAATGGTACTTGTAAAATTCCTTGAAATCTTTCTAGATCAATACACCGTAACCCTCCAGTCAAAATGTATCCCAAATAGATTTTTCTTTTAACCAACTGCGCTTTCTTTTCAAACCCTCTAAGTTCCTTTTTAGCATGAAGATTAAGCAGCTTCACAGTAGCCTCTTCAACCACCTTTTCCTGTTCCCCTGATAAAAGCAAATCATTCACATACTGCAACAACCTAACTCCTGAGGATGGCATAAACTCTCTTAATATTTTCTGCAAGGCTTGCCCAAACAAAACTGGTAACTGTATATCCTTGCAGTGTTGCCTTCTGATATAAGGCAAGGCGACCTGGTTTCGAGGAACAGCACGGCGACCCAACTCTCCAGGGTCGCTCGGGCCAGAGAAGCACGCAGACACCAATGTGGTGGACAGTCAAAAGCGTTTATTATCTCTTCTCGTGGGGTTTTATAGTCTAAGTGGTCTTTCTACATCAGAGGGGGTCTGCTTTACCATCTATGGTTAGTAAGGAGTGGAAAGTTACCAGGAGTGGGGTGGAAAGTTACTGGCACTACTGTTAGGGGGGCTACATTCCTAGTTACATTCCTAGAGAGATCTCTTATCTTAAGGGATTAGGGGAAAAAGGAGTCCTGCTGCTTTCCATCACATCGTGTGATCTTCCGATCGCCTGTCCCTATCTACCACACTGCAGGAGGACTGTCCATGTCAATTGTTGTTTTACCATCTTCCTTCCTTCTTCCTGTTCCCACTCAAAGGCAAAATACTGTTTACTGTCCTTGGTAATTGTGAAAAATGGGTATTTTATGATTGGCTTTTCGCAAACTTTAAAATGAATATTATATGTGTTGTGTTAGAAAGTTATGCTGTATTAATTTTTTTAAGTAGTATGTTAAATATAGTTTTAGGTTATAACATAATATTAAAATAGAAACTATGCTATGTAAGATACTTTTTTTTTAAGAAAGGACTCGCACTGAAATAGCAGCCACAGGACACCTAAATCTTTCGGAGAAAAAGAATTTATTGCTCTCTTAGCACAAGAAACTAACTTCGTCCCGCCTCGCTCAGCTCTGAAGACACCATTAGGATTAAGAGGAAGAAGCTGACACTGACCAGACAGAATCCTTTGTTCGAATGGAATTTATGCATCGTGTATGAGGTGTATGAATATGCAACAGGCTATTGTTTTTAAGGGTTAATCCTCTGCTAACAGGTGTCCTTTTTCAAGCTTATTTTGCCCAGAAAGAGGTACCTGGACTGTCCGTAGATCTTTGTTTTTATTGTCATGTATTGTCCTAAATCCTAATTGTCCAAATTTTTATTACTCTAAGTATATTACTATTTTTATAACCATTTTATTGTGATTAAACTTTTAAAATTCTGAAAACAAGTGATTGGCGTTTTTCACAGCAATCAAACACCCTGTCCTGGTTTAGGGCAAATCTGGGAGGAAACCTCTGAAGAGGTCCCTCTAGAAAGTAAATTCAAGTGGCCTCTCCCCCCACCAGTTTGGGAGACATAAATCTCCTTGCAGAAAAGTGAAAAAAAAACCTGTTTATTTAATAAGCAAAGTACTCACAAACATGGAAAAAAAAAGGAATAATATTTAACAATGGAACCTCTCATTGGTCTGAAGAGATGGCAAATTCAGAGAGAGTCCTTTTCGTGCGGTGTAGCTCAGCTCGCTCAGTCTCTTATCAGTCCCTCCTGTGCTGGAAAACGCTCTGTGTGCATTTAACAACAACGACTTGTAATTATCCTAACAAACAGGTAGCACTTCAGCACCAACAGTGGTCTGCCTAATCTTTGTAACCTTTTTCTTCAACAAAAAATCGGCAGGTTTTTTTGTTCTTAACACCACAGATCCAGGGAGGCTTCCACATCCACGGGGAAGCCATGAACTTTTGCCCAACTGAAAAGCCTGTAGAGAGCATCTTCCGACACAGGAAGTCTCTTATGACGAATCATATGTTCCCACACTGTAAGGGTTACATGCTCTGGCATAGAAATTTGGCCACCCATTTTGCAGGCACCTTTTCTCAACTGCACCCCGGGTTGCGAGCAGTGCTACTGTTGGGAGATTTAAGGCTACGGGGCCAAAACATGGTCCGAAGGGACCAATCTTCTCTAGGAAGACAGAGGGAAAGATTACTGTTACCTTTCCGGAAAAGCAGAAGGTGTCCGGTTACCAGCAGGCTGCGCGGGGCATCGCAGGTCCTAGCGGGGTCAGACGGAGTCTCGATGGGGTCCCAGCAAGGTCCTGAGGCGTCTCCCATCCTGCGACTCCACAAAGGGTTGCCGGACGTGATTTCTGCGAGAGTTCAGCCTCGGCTGCAAACACAGTCGAATCCATTAGGGTCCTGGTTCTTCAGCCTAGGCTGCACCCAACATCAGGGTCACCAATTATCACCGAAGGAGTCTCTGTATCACCTTTGTCTGTCCCCGATACCCCTTTGGCGATATTAACCAAAGATAAGTTCATCCCTATAGGCATAGGTGATATTTCTTGGACAGTAATTAAATTATTAAATTTGCCTTTATATGTTGGTATGATACGACACGTGACTGATAGGAAAAATTACATCCCTCAATTTTGACAAAGTTACAAATGCACAAGTTAAACTGAATTTCATTCACAGTGATATCATCCACCATTATAGTGGGACATGCTGTTCTGAGGCAGACACAACCTTGTCTTGTGTACATAAGCAAGGTTGTCTGGTTAATGGGATGCATTTCAAAGTGACATGCTTTGCTCTGTATCTAAACAAATATCTTTATCATTACTTACATTGCCTTCACATATAAACCCCAATTGTTCCCTCATTGATCAGGGTTCAAAGTTAATAGTTCGCCACATTCCTTCGACCTTTCGTGCCCACATTCTGTGTTCAAAAGGATGTAGTATGGTCTCCTTGTGATTTAGTCCTAAAGGAACAATTGGATGTGTTAAGTGTTATAGGTTAGTTGCAGTGGGGAATGAATCACTGACTAATAAGTCCAAATAAAATGAAATTTATTAATTGATAGAGCAAGAGATAATAGGCAAAGTCAGTGCCCCGGGCACACTGGCCGACAGGAGAGTCTCTGCTCTAACACTGCCGCACTCTTCTGATTTTCCGTGGAGTTCTTATACAGTCCTGCTTCCGGGCTGATGTGTAGTACTCTGTGTATTCTTCTTTTGTGTTTAGGTGGTCATAGTCCACCTCCTGGGGTCTGAAGAGGAAGGTTGGTAATTTTCCTTTGTCTGATTCCTGGAATTTTAGGCTCAATCTGCTGAGTTCCTGGAATCCTAGGTTTACTGAGCGGATAAGCTGATACTGTGTTATCAATCATAGCAAACCCCCCACCCATATAAACAGTTTACTAAACAGATAAACAAATGTTTGTGAAACCTATTGTCTTTTGGTTTCATCTTCCTTATCCTTTAAAGTCTGGAAATTTACTTAAACAAACTAGAGGTGTTGCAACAGTCTTACTGGAATTACTTTGTCAGCTTTGATGAACAAACTTTAAAGTTTTAACCCATTACATTAAGCTTACTGATGCATCATATATGGTTAAAACAAAAGCTGTTACTATACTTGTCGTGGGATCATAAGTAAAATTAAGTAAAACTCACCAGAACTGAAGTCCTTTTTCTAAATCCAAGTGCAGCGAGAGCGTGGCCTTAAGGTCAGGTGTCTGCCTGGCAGAAGGGCGGCCAACACCCAACTGCAAATGTGTGAACACCCCTCGGTGTCAGAAGGCTTTGGGCTGTGCTCACAGCGGACGGAATCGCTGCTGGCCGACGAGGGTAGAGAGTCCGGACACTCACTGGGGACTTGTCAGATTTATTGTCAACCAGGGAGTGACAGACATCCAGATGTTGAATCTAACGTGTCTGCCAGTGAGTGACCCCAAACAAAGGGTGCAACAGGATTATAAAGGGGGGAGGAATTCATGGGAGGGGTTTACAAGGAACCAATAGGGGAAGGCAAGGGAGTGGACTTAGGATACCGGGCATGAGAGAAAACCCAATAGAAACAATGTAAAGGAGGGGCCCCGGAGCCACAGCCAATCAAGTCTCCCTAAGCACAGAAGATTCTGGCAAACTAGGAGGAGTGGGGAGTGATTGACTGGGCCCAGGGAGGAGAACAAATTTACATATAAGGAAACACAGGGGAGGGGAAATTATATAACAGAGAGGATTGACATAAACTGAGGCGGGAGTAACCAAGGTAACCAAATGACAGACAATATCATGGCGGGAAGAACTGGTGAGGGCAGAACCATTACAGAAAATGGGGGAGTGATACAGAAAATAGGGGAGTAATTAAATAAACTAACAGAACACACTACAACATCCAAGGCATTATCACAAATAACTTTATGAATTTCAGCAGAGAATATGCCTTCTCTGTCTCTAATAATTGAAGCTGCCACTGATTGCATCCATAACTGTGCCTATGTACACCCAAAAGCTAAAGAAATGTTCACACTAGCTGTGCCTAAAGCATCAATTGTCAACTGATGATCTCATTCTTCCATGTTTTCCCATTCTGGTAATATTTTGGACAATTTCCACTGGCTGGTACCTAATGCCAACAAGGAAGATGGTAAAGGTTGTTGCAATTTAACCATATCACTACCAAGTGCTATCAATTTGTTCATTAATACTTCTGAATCCATTGTTTTTAGAACCCCTAGTCCCGTTCCCAATAATCCAGTAAGGTCTTTATTCTGTCTGGTCATATAAGGCATATGCTTCTGCAGCGAGGTAGTCCAGTCTATAAAAGAGGTCCTTAAAAATGGAGCACACTCGGGCCGAAGGGCAGAGGCATTCACTTGCATTGCCATCTCTACCTGTTTTAATGACCACTTTGGATTAATCAGCAATTTTTGAATTCCAGCCTTCTTAACAGCATATGGTCCAATTGTGGTAATTATGGGAACCATGGGTTCTAGAGTGATTTGAGTAGTCATGGTTTCTCTCAGTGTTGGTACTGGTTGAGTTATTTTAACCCTATCCATTCAGGGAGCAGTACAAAATTGAGTTATAATCAATCTTAAAATCTTTGATTGCACAACCTTCTATTTTGAGTCTAAACTCCAGGCAATTAATTAAGCATTTGTCACAGCATTCAGGGTCAATTTGAATAAGTTTCATGGGTTTTTTATGAGATTCATGGAACCCATCCTGGACAAACGCATATTCACATCCCCAAATAGCTTTCCTTTCCCACACAGCTGCATTTGTAACTCCTAGCATCTGATACAGAGACTTATGGGAGTCGGAGTCATGAGCTTTCCCTTGGCACCAGTCACATTGTATGCAAGCGGTACTGCATTAGCTGTGGCTATAGTGATAATCACAAATGCTACAACTCTCCAGGCTACATCCACTTGATTATCCATTATAACTACAAACTTTTATTCTTAAACTATGCTTATCATTTTACCCACGCCCTATTTATTTTCCTGAGAAAGTTTTAATTTCAGTTCATTGTCACCTGGTATAGCTTTCCAGAGTCCTTTGGGAGCCTTCTTCACTTGGGAATGATGGATCCAGGTGCTTTGTTCCTTAATCTTGATTGCAGTGAAGGTGGTGAGGAGCACTTGGAATGGTCCCCCCCACTGCGGTTCCAGAGTCTTCTCTGCAAAAGACTTAACATATACATAATTCCCAGGCTGTACATCATGTACTGGTCCATCTAATTCTCGGCTTTGAGCCCCAGTCACATGTTTCTCAATTTCTCGAAGTTGTTTGTTTAGGGCCACTACATATTTGTGTAGGGTTTCTTCCCCTACTTGAGTGGGTGTTGTCCCTTCTTGAATTCCATAGGGCCTTCCATACAGTATTTCAAAGGGACTCAATTTTTTTTTTACTCTTGGTTTGGTCCGGATTTGTAATAATGCTAATGGAAGAGCCTGAGGCCAAGGTAACTTTGCCTCTTGTCCCAGTCTTATTATTTGCCACTTAATCAAGTGATTCATTTTCTCCACTTGACTGCTTGACTGAGGATGATAGTATGAAGTTCCCAGTCTATGCCTAAATGGTGGTTAATTTGATGCACAATTTTTGAAATAAAATGTGGCCCTCTCTCTGAAGACATTGTGGCTGGGATGTCGCAGACATTTCTTCACAGAAATCCTTTCTTTCGGATTTCTGTGTCTTCTGGAAGCCAGAGGCCTCGGAAGACAAGGTAAATAATTGTTATCAGCTGCTGTGGAATGTAATGAGACGCACCTTAATTAGCTCATTTTCTTTGTTTATAATTAAGGGCCAATCACAAAGTGTAAGCCAAGGACTCAGTCCTTAGACACAACTTTGTTTTAGATTCTTTCTATCTATTCTTAGCTAGCCTAGCTACTCTACAAACCTCTCTCTATATTCTATTTAGTATAGTAGTAATGTATTCTATATGATATATAATAAATAAACCTTCTAATTCAAAAAACAAGATTCACCATCTCTCTCTCACCAGCTGCAACCCACTCAAGCACTGTAATACTGGGACTCCAAAGTGTGGTATTATTTCTTGTAACAATGCTTTGGTTACCTCCCACGCTTTGGCAGTTCTCGTAGGGAAAGCTTCTGGCCACTCTGAAGAGGTATCTGTTAACACCAAAAGGTATCGGTAACCCCCTTTCCTGGGTAGTTCTGAAAAATCAATTTGCCATTGCTGTCCAGGTCCATATCCTTTTCCAATTTGCCCAAGTTTTGGTTTAGGAATACTTTTGGGATTAGTTTGGAGTCAAAGGCTACATTGACGAGTCACCTGAATCACTGTATCTGTCAAATTTCTGGCTAGGATTCTGTCTTTCCAGTAATTATACAAGGCATCTATTCCCCAATGTTTTTTCTCATGTTCATCTTTCACTAATGACCATAGCATATAAGAGGGGATGACAAGTCTTCCTTTCCCTTCATTTGTAACAGCCCACCCCTCTTGATTATAACTTACATTTTCTTTCTCAATAAGCTTTTTTTCTTTTTTTACTGTACCTTGTCTTACCTTCAATAGAAATTTGTCCATCTGGGATTAAGGCCACCTCAACTGTCTCAACAACCTCACCTTTAGCTGCTTCTTTTGCCTTTCTGTCCACCAGCTCATTCCCTTCCTCCAATTCAGAGCTCACTTTTTGGTGCACCTTGATGTGCATGATGGCTACCTTTTCAGGTAGCTGGACTGCCTCCAACAGTTTTATTACCTCTTGTGCATGTTTAATGCTTTTTCCTTGTGAGTTCAACAGTCCTCTTTCCTTCCAGATGGCTCCATGCGCATGGACTACCCCAAATGCGTACCTTGAGTCTGTGTAAATATTTATTTTCTTTCCTTTTGCCAGCTCTAAAGCCCAGGTTAAGGCAATTATTTCAGCCTCCTGTGCCAAGGTGTTGGTTGGTAATGATCCAGACTATTACCTCTCTGCTTGTGGTAACTGCATATCCAGCATGCCTTTTTCCACTGATGACATAGCTGCTTCCATCAGTAAACCAGGTCTCAGTGTCCTTGAGAGGGGTGTCCTTCAGATCTGGGTGACTGGAGTAGGTAACTTCGATAGTCTCCAGGCAATCATGGATCACCAGTTCTCCCATACTGCCACTGAGGAAAGAAGCTGGGTTCACAATGTTATTTACCACAATTTCTGCATCATCTTGTTCTACCATTATGGCTTGGTATTTCAAGAATCTCTGTGGGGAGAGCCAATGTCCCCCCTTTACTTCCAGCACTGCAGACACTGTGTGGGACACTAGCACAGTCATCCTCTGGCCCAGGGTGAACTTGCATGCTTCCTGGATGTTCACTGCCACAACCACTCTGAGGGATCCTGGCCATCCCTTAGCCACTGCATCCAGCTGCTTAGAGAGGTAGGTGACTGACCTGCAGTACAGGCCCAAATCTTGTGCTAGCATCCCAAAGCAATTCCCTACTTTTCGTGAGAAAACCAAAAGAATGGTTTACTCACACATGGAAGTCCCAGGGCTGGAGCTGACACGAGGGCCTTCTTCAGTTGGCCGAAGGCTCATGTTTCTTTTTGTCCATTGGAGGTCTCTGTTTCCTTCCGTAATGAAGGCATATAGGGATTTGACTAACAGTCCGTAATTATAAAACCAAAGCCTGCACTACCCAGTCATGCTTTAAAAGGTTTTTAGTTCTTTTACTGTCTGAGGCTTTGGGGTCTGGCATATTGCTTCCTTGCAATCTCATCTTAAAGTTCTTTGTCCAGCACCAACCTCGTAGCTCAAATAAACAACTGTTTGTTTCACCGTTTGGGCTTTGTTCTGGGATACTCTATACTCCTGTCAGCCCAAAAAATTTAAGAGGCTTACCGTCCACTCCATACATGCCTCTTGAGTTTTGGTAGCTACCAGGAAATTGTCCACATACTGTAACAGCTGTCCTTCTGATGGAGCTTCCCAGGATTCCAGATCTTTTGCTAGTTGTTCTCGAAATATTGTAGGGGACTTCTTGATCTCTTGTGGCAGAACTCACCATGTGAGCTGGGTTTTGTGTCCAGTTTTGGGGTTTTCCCATTCAAATGTAAAAATTTTCTGGCTGGCCTCACGGAGAGGAAGGCAAAAGAAAGCATCTTTCAGATCTAAAACAGTAAAGCATGTTAGTTCAGATGGTAAACGAGTTAACAGAGTATAGGGGTTGGCAACCACTGGGTATAAATCCTCAGTTATCTTATTAACAGCTCTTAAATCTTGTACTATTCAGTATGATCCATCAGACTTTTTAACAGGTAAAATAGGAGTATTGAACTCAGACTGACACTCTTTTAATAGCCCTATCTGTAAAAAGTGTTCGATTACTGGGCTAATCCCTTCTTTGTCTTCCTTTCTCAAAGGGTACTGCTTGAGCCTAACTGGTTGTTTTCCTTCTTTAAGCCTAATTTGCACTGGGGGTGCATTCTTTGCTCTCCCTGGTATGTTAGAAGCCCACACCCCAGGAAATACCTGTTCCAGTATTTTCCTGTGAATCTCATCCTCACTTCCAACGGTAGCCTCATTGGTTATTAGCATCAGGCTTAACAATTACACATATTGCTGGTCCTTAACCTCTAAAGTAATCTCTCCATTTTTGAATATTATTTTTGCTTCTAATTGTTCCAATAAATCTCTACCCTATTACAGCGCCCTGAGTGGGTCGCTGCTGGTGAGAGAGAGACGGTGAATCTTGTTTCTAGATCAGAAGGCTGGATTTATTGATATATGCTATATAATACATTATTACTATACTAAATAGAATAAAAAGAGAGGTTTGCAGAGCTGCTGCTAGGCCAAGAATAGAAAGAAAGAATCTTATAACAAAGTTGTGTCCAAGGACTCTGTCCCTAGCTTGTTCCTTGTGATTGGCCCTTAATTATAAACATGGGAGCATGAACCAATCACCAATCAAAATAGGTGCCCCTGTTGCATTCCACAGCAGCTGATAATAATTGTTTACATTATCTTCTGAGGCCTCTGCCCTCCAGAAGACACAGAAATTTGAAAGAAAGGATTTCTGTGAAAAAATGTCTGCGACACTACCCAAAAGTACTGATGGAGCATTGGGCATATATAAGAATTTATGAATTCCCCATTTTTTCCCAAGTTTATATTTCAATGGCCTACAAAAAGAAGCTCTTTCAGAGTGGCCAGTTGCCCCTTTCACCATTACATAATCATCTGTTATTGTTATTAAAGCTTTATTTAACACCAAATACGTTGCCCCTGTGTCTATCAGAAATTCCATTTCCTTTTCTTTGTTCCCTAGTGTCCAGGTTTAGAGCAAATTTGAGGAAGAATCCCCCAAAGGAGCTCCAGTGGGAAAAGCAGATCCAATCGGCCCCTCCCCCCAACTGGTCCAGGAGGAAAAAAATACCTCCTTGGAGAAAGTGGAAAAAATTGTTTATTAAACAATAAAACCAAAACAATATCAAACAATGAGACCCCTTGCCACTCTAAAAGAGATGACAAACTGAGAAAACCCCGGGTTGAAGCTCAGCTCACTCAGTCTCTGATCAGTCCCTCCGGTGCCGGAATTGTCGCAGGCCAGGCCTGGCCCGGTGGGCCACAGCTGCAGCTGCCGGTGCTCTCCTGGGTGTTCAGTCCAGAGCAGTTTCAAGAGGTCCAAAGAAAAAGGACATAAAACAGTCCAGGGAACTTCTTTGCCTCAGCTAGCTAAAACTAACTAAAAAGCAAAAGAAGAGCTCTGTCCCGCTGTCTGTGCATCCGCAGACAACACAGCCCAGGAGCAGGAATATGGAGGAGGAGTGCAGTGTCTGAAAACAAACTGCGTGGTTCTTCTCTCCCCCCCCCTTCACTCTCTGGAACACTCTTAAAGGTAGAAAACTTATTATTCAACATAGAATGAGACGTTTGGGGATAAAAGCATCATATAGTCAACACAGGACACCTAGTTTCATTATAACCAGAGGGTCTTCTAGGGTAAGATCCTCCAGTCCACATCAATTTTCCTTAGCATGAGCAACCACCACCCCCCCTTTTTGATCTCTTCTTTGTTCATCACCTTTTCTTCGTTCTGGGCACTGGTTTTTCCAGTGTCAAACTCTCTTACAGAATGCACATTGATCTCTCCTTAGCCAAGGCGGTCCCTGCCTTAGTGGCCCTTGTCCACATTTCCCTTTTTCTTCTTCCCTTACTACTGCTAATAATTATTTATCCCTTCTTTGCACTTTTATTCCCACTTACTAAATACTCTTCATGCCTCTTCTAGCAAAGTCTCTACATACCGCACTGTCAGACCCTGTATTTTCTGAAGTTTGTGTCTAATGTCTCCTGTAGATTGTCCTAAGAATAAACCCACTACATGTTGTATCCCTTCCTCGGATTCGGGATCAAAAGTTGTATAATGAATCATTCCATCCCACAAATGTTCTAGAAATTCAGAAGGTGTTTCGGAGGGACTTTGCTTAATTGTATTTCAGGCTGACCAGTTTACTGTTTTAGGAATTGCCCTTTCTAACCCCCTTACTAAGAAGTCTTGATAATCCTCTAGTCTTTCCATATCACTACCATTGTTAGCATTCCAATGTGGATCCTGAAGAGGAAAGACATCTCTTATATCACTCTGTGTTATTCTACAAGCATCTTCTGCTAAGCCCTCTGCTACCTTTAAAACCAATTGTTTTTCTGTTTCAGTTAAGGCATCCAATAACAACTGGAGATCTGACCAATCAGGTTGATGCTGTTTAATCATAAACTTTAATTTCTTTACAATGCCTATCGGGTCACTCAGATAATGTTTAGCAATCTTTTCCCAAACCTCTAAATCCATTGTAGAAAAAGGAATTTTAACTAACATTGTCTTCCCTTCAGGACCTACTGCCTCCCTCAAAGGTGGTTGTATAATTTTCTTAGTTTGTTTCCGAGTCCAGGATGCTATAGGACCCTCTGGAGGGGGCTCCTCTTGTTCACTGTCACTGCTGGGTAGTTGAAAAGATTTAGGAGTAGTCAAGGTGGGGGATAGAAGCTGGAGTTGAACTTGAGATAGAAACTGGAGTGGATTCAGCTGAGCTTAAAACCGGAGCTGGAGTTGAAATAGAAATAGCTTTATTTAAAGCTGGAGTTGAAATAATAGTGGCTTTAATTGGAGTGGGGGATGGAATATGAGCTGAAGTTTGGACAGAGGTGTTAGAGGGTGGAGCAAGAGCTGGAGTTGGAACTGAGGGTGAAGTCTTGGGAGATAGAATATGTTGTATTCATATTGTTGCATAATTATATTTCCTGAGTCTCATACCTTCTTTGTGGTTTTCTCATGGCAGATCTTCACAGCAGTGGTGTTGTTGCTTCTCAGTCAGGGCTCCTCTCCCAGGCTCTCCCTGACCACCCCATCCCCTTTTATCTCAGTTACCTCCATGGGCTACAGCTGCTGCCCAATCAAGGACATCACAGCTGCAGCCCATTTACAATAACTAGAATCAGGGCAGGGTCACTAATACAATACAAAGATCTTTCACTGCCATATGTATATTTACAATACATAAGTGAACTCAGGCCCCTACAAGAATAAGAGTTGGAGTTGGAGTTGAGGTTGTCCCCAAATTTGCTGCCCCTCTCTGCCCCCCTTGCCTTCTAGAGGGTGGTTCAAACAAATCCTCCAACTCTTGCTCCAGTGAGTCAGCTGGGTATACTTGTCTGGGTGTGTGCAGGGTTAATTTATGGAGCATGCACTGCAACACCATTTCAGCCTTCCCCCACTAGCCTCATTATCTTTTTCCAGGGCCAACACAAAGGGGTCAGAGGAAGCCCTGAGTCCTTAATCCTTCTGCCACTCAGGGTGAATCTGGAGGGAGAAAAACATGTAACTTTTCCCCATTTTTCTTCCCATCTCAAAAACAACATAAGCTGTAACAAATTCTCATCATGTAGGGTTCCAGTTGGAGGCCACCTGACCCCCTCTTCAAGCCTATAGAGTGGCCAGCACTTTGTGGAAAATTTCAAGAGGATCCTTTTATTTTCTATCCCTCCATACCCTACTAGTTCCTTCCAGTGTGCTAAAATACACCCTAAAGGACTACTTTTGGGGATCTCTTTACTCTGGTTGCTTCCCATTGCTCCCCTTCTCCTTAACAAAACCAGCACTCTACTCCAATCCTTGTTACCTCCTCCTTTGCTTCTTGTCTTGCTTCCACCCAAACCTGGCTCCACAGATTCACACAGTCCTTTCCCAGTCTTCTTCTTGCAGAGCCCACAGCTCAGGTACTAAATGTGACTTTCTGCACACCAGTTTTAAAATCCTTGATTCTAAATCAGCTCGATCAGGGAGCTGTTGACACTGGGCACACTCTCTGTACCAGTTAGCAAAAAACCAATAATAACGTCCTGCACAAAACTTATACTGCAGTAGCACCCGTGGACAATGCTAACCTCGAGATGCACCAAAAGCTGCAAGAAAATTCCCACAAATGCAAGCTATTCCATTCGCCCCTTCTTGACTCTCTAAATTTTCCACAGCTGGTTGCTCCCAATCCAAAGCCACTAGTCTCCCAGCAGACGTTTGATAGAAACATTCTAAATATATTCTCTCATTTCCCCTGTCTGTCCACCAGTTTACTGAGTTCACAAACTCCCATGAGTTGAGCCCAAACCACTGTAGCAAAGGAGTTCCTCCTATCTGTCTGGTCAGATTGGATTCTGAGACCAAAACTACCCCTATTATAATTACAAACACAATCCCCATACCTAAAACCACAAGTGAGCCCTTAGCAAAGCCTGCAAACAAACCACTTTTACTGCTTCACACTCAACGTGTGCTACAATTCGACATGAGATGGTAGTGTTGCCTCAAAAAACCACCACAGCTCCAAACACGATTACAACATATTATTCCTGTGGGAAACACTTCATACAATCTAACAATATACAAACACACTACACTGAAGCACTCAACTTCTGTATTTCAAATTCCATAAACATAAACACCTAAACAGCAAAGCATCGCTCCTATAATTTTTCAGAGTCCAAATGCTTTTAATGTGAGCACCGAGTATTACAGCAAATTCTGTCCCCCGTAACCAAAACACACAGTCACACACACACACACACACACACACACACACACAGTCACAGCGGGGAGGGGATTTTATTAAGGATCATGCACCTCACTCGGTTTGTTTTTCCCCGGCTGTTTCAGTCACCCGAAAACAGAACGGCGGGTCCAAACTCCCACTTGTGTCATGCTAACAGCACGTCTCAACAAACGCTCTCACAATTGTTATCATAGTCAGGACACATTCACAATAGCATAACAGCTTTAGACCAGGATTTGCCCTTATGATTGGCAGCCCCAATTACTACCAGACTGAGAGGGTCCACGACCCAAGCTGGTCTCACAGCCGAGCAGAGTCTCCTCCTACCTGGCTCGCCAATTGAATCTTTAAAACCGAAAATCACAGACAAAGACTCTCTAACTACTCAAAGTAAGAAAGTGATATGTTTATTACACTGGCGGGAGGCACTGTGGGGATCATCCCCGATATGCGTGACCACACCACACAAGGATTTTTGCCTTCTATTTATTTCCCAAAATAATACATACGCATAATCCCAGAACCTCCCATCCCGGCTTTGTATTAAAATTAGGTTATTAGTCATTCACGCGTGCACAGTTCTTATCTTGAATTGGGTCGATGGCCTCAAATTGGGTCAGTGGTCCCAGGGATGAAGTCAAAAAGGTCTTCGTCAGGTCTCTGTGACCCTCTGGCATGATCTAAAGCCCCCTGCTTTGTGATGGATGAACATAGAGTCCAGGTGCTGGGCATTGTTCCGCTGGTTTCAATATGTTCCTATAATGGTTCACTTGCTCCACTTCCTTCTACAAATGAGCTCATCTAATAATCATTAACCTGTCATTGGTGTATCTAACTTCAATATGAATTGGTTCTGACCCTCAGCTAAAATCTTAACCATTTAAAATCATGATTCACTATTAATATTTTCTGCAAGGCTTGCCTGAATAAAACCAGATACTCTGTATATCCCTGTGGGAGGACAGTCCAGGTCAATTGCTGTTCTACCATTTTCCCTCCTTCCTCCTGTTCCCACTCTAAGGTAAAATTCTCTTTACTGTCCTCTTTAATAGGACACCCCCAGAAAGCATCCTTCAAATCCAGTACTGAATAATACTGATGTGAAGAAAGGATCTGATTCAGGATGGTATAGGGATCCAGAACTGAGGGATGCCTTGGTTTGACAATTTCATTTTTTATTCTTAAATCCTTCACCATTCTGTAAGTTCCATCTGGTTTCTCAACTGGAAGGATAAGGATGTTATAGGGAGACATACATGGCTCCAAAAGACCTGCCTTTAGAAGGGACGCAATGACACGTTGCAACCCCTTCCTTCCCTTGAAATAGGAGATTGCTTTTTAGACACCACTTGTCCTGGTTGCTTCAAAGTAATTTGGAGAGGCGCTATGTCTAGTTTTCCATATTTCCCTGGGGCTGCCCACACTTCTGGATTTATTTCAGCATAAGCCTTCTCAGGCACTTTACACAAAGATATCACAGTATTAGCCTCTGTATCATTTTTCACAACACTAATTTGCATTCCCACTTGAGCCATCAAATTCCTTCCCAGTAAATTACAATCACATTTAGGAACAAAAAGGAATTTATGCATTTCAAACCTATCCCCTGTCATGATCCACTAGTACAAGCAGGGGTCGTGATGGTTCGTTTTACCGATCTCAGTACAAAAGACACACAGCAGGGGACTTTCAGTATTAATCAGAACAAATGCACTTTCTATTGAGTGCCCACAGCAAATGCGATAGAAGGATTAGAAAGGAGATAAAGGATAGAGAGAGAGTGAAAAAGAGAGGGGGGAAGAGCTACCAAGGGAGAGATTAAATCCTCGTGCTACAGCCAATAGATCTGTCTTGTCACGTCGGGAACAATCTCAAGATCTTTGGTTAACTCGGGTTTTTTATAGTCTTCCGCCAGGGGGAGGGGATGTCGAGGGAACAGGTACAGGACAATGGATAATAAGTCCATTGAGAATAAGTACAGACAATCCAGTTCCGAACAGGACAAACCAGTCCCAGCAGTGAGTGGGGCCCATTGTTTCAGGACTGGTTCAAATGGGAAACCAGTCTTGGTCCAGCAAACACACCTGCAGGCAACACTTGGCAGACATTCCGATTCAGTCAGGCCAGCGTCCCTGTGTTAGAATTTTAAGGGTCTCAGTCTCAGTCCTTGGGGGGGGGGACTTCAATCTCAGTCCTTGATGGCGGTCATGAGGCAGATGAGGGATCTTCTGTGGTGAATCACCAAAGTTACCTTAGAAAGTTACTTTTTATAGTTTTTCTCTAAAGGGAGTGGCATCTGGCCAAGAGGTGGGGAAAATCATGGGCTATTGTGATTAGCGGGGATCGTGAAGCAGGTGTAAGTGTACAGAGCAGGCCGCTACTTGCCAGGCCCTGCTCAAAGCAGTGTACCATGGCAGGACAGCAAGCACACCTGAAAACAATCACTTGGCAAGCATCCACCTCAACCAGGCCAGAACTCCAATCAGGGTCTTCAGGATCTTAGTCTCTGTGAGGCAAATGAGGGAAACTTTAGACCGTCTCTTACATCCCCCCCATCTTCTAACAGCAGTTGAATAAAACACTCCTGCTCTTTCTTTCCACTCACTCCTTGAATAATCAAGGATCTTTCTGACAATTGTCAGGATGAAAGGAATGAGGGATTTGTCCTTATAAACAAACTGTAGGTCTGCTGAAAAATAAAATTAGATACTGAGATGGGGATGTGACAGCCTGGTCAAAGAGAGAGAAAGCTAGAGAAGTTTTCCCAGAATCAGCCAGGCAGACTTTAGGGAGTTGAAGATAAACACTGATAGCTTATTATTAAAAACAACTTGCAGGTGTTGTTTTTCCTACTGTCTGTTTTCTTGTTATTCTCATAAGATTGTTTATAAATGGGCATCTTTTAATTAGCCAATCAGGGGAAATAGATTGATAAAATGACCAATTAGGTCTACCTGTATCAGTAGGTAATAGGTATTAAGCATTTAGAGAAGTCTGTACCTCTCAAGTACCTCAGACAATGGGGAAAGACAGAAGGAAATGTGGCTGGGAAATTAGAATAAAAGGGAGGCTGCATACTCCAAAAATTTGAGAGACCCCAGGGGAAATGCCCCATGACTTCTCTCTTTCTTTGAATAAAGTTAAAGGATTCCTCAGTCACCTTTTTGGACATAAACCTAGGGTGTGTGTGGATTAATTTTCCGGACAGGGATAAAATTTAAAGTGGATCAAGGGGCCCCTGTGTCTACCAGAAAATATACCTCCTCTTGATCTGGACCCACCTTAAAAGTTAACAAGGGCTCCAGTGTGGTGGGTCCCTGGTATAATGGGAGCCCCTGACACTCCTAACAATCCATTTCCATTATCCTCTGGACTTCTTTCTCCTGAGGGTCCAGCTGTTTTTGCAAACAGTCCCACTTCCAGTGTCCCTCTGCCCTGCAGATAGGACACTGATTCCTTCCCAACCACTGTTTGGGTTGGCTTTCCCCTGCTGAGGAGGGAATACCTCAGCCACATCCTTGTGGCGGACCCCATCCACTCTGTCCTGGGGGACTCCTTGGACCCTGCAGTTTATTACTTCGGGGCTGTAAAACTCTGCCATCATCTTTGCCTTTGCCTTTTCCTCATCTCTTCTTATATATATCTGCTGTATTTTGCTAACCAATTCCTCCAGAGGCTTATTCTGCTACTCTTCATATTTCTGTACTCCTTTCCTTATATCATTCCAGGATTTAGTAAGAAATTGTACCTTCAGTGATATGCCAAAGGCTGGTCCCTCAGGATCCATGCCCCCGTGTTTCCACAAGGCATCCCTAATTCTCTCGAACCAATGAGAAGGGCTTTCATGTTTCTCCTGTTCTAACAACATAGCCTCAGCTATGTTGTTAGTTCTGAGAGCTGCCGATTTGATTGCCCTTGTCAAATAAGCACGGTAATCACGGTCTGATTATTTGGTTCCCACTGGGGGTCCACCTGGGGGATGGCATCATCCACCGTAGGTGCGTTGGGTCCAGCCTCCCCCTGCTGCTTGTGGATGTTCATCCTCCCCCAGCTGCAGAGCTTTCTGCAAAATCATTTCTTTCTCTAATGACCCAAACAAAATCCCCAAAATAAAATCCCAGTCCTTTCATGTATAATCTGTATTTCCCAAGTATTCCTCTATCTTTCCCCCCACCCCTATGGGATCATGGGGGGGGAGGGGGGGAGGGAAATTCTTTTTTCAACTCTCTTATATACTGGGTAGTAACTGGTACAATTACAAATCCAAACCCTCCCCCTTGACCTCCCCAAGGGAACCTGGCATAGAGACATCTGGTGTACCCTTGTCTCTTGGGTCTAGGGGGCTTCTGATGTCCTATACTGAGTTCCTATTCTAGTTCTAGGGGGTGATAGGATATGCTGCCCCCCTCCCCTTTCACTGTCATTATCTGTGACATTCACATTTGCTGGAAAAATTCCTTCGCCCAGGATTTTTCTCCTGGGAAGCTGAGAAGCCTCAGAGAAAAGGAAAATAATTCTTATCTCATTTGCTTCTCCTATGTTGTGCTCATGTGTGGAATGTGTTTGGAGATTGTTTACCCACAAGTGACTGTTTCATTGGATTCTGGTGTGAGTTGTTTTGACTCATTGGCCAATCAGGGCCAAGCTGTGTCAAGACTCTGGAGTCACGAGTTTTGATTATTGTCTTTTTAGCATTTTAGCAAGTATACTTTCTGTATTCTTTAGTATAGTATAGTATTCTTTAATATAATATAGTATCATAAAATAACAAATTAGCCTTCTGAGAACATGGAGTCAGATTCATCATTCCTGCCTTCGTCGGGACATTCCCTGCAAATACAATAATTATCCTCAGGTGGGACCATAGGAACAGTATTTCCCTGATCCCTTTGCTCCAGAAGTTGAGGATACAGGGAACCTGCAGCTGGCCCTGGGTCAGCTAGCAAAACTGGAGAAGATGGGGGAAGGTGTTGAACAACATCCCAATCCTCAGTGTTTTTCTCTTTCTCCCCTTTTTCTTCTTCTTCCTTCTTTCTTAACACATAGATCTCTCCTGTTGCTTGTTTCCACTACATTCACTCTCAATCAATCCTTTCCAATTCTCCTCTAAATGCAAGCACATTATGGAAGAGATAGAATTAATTTGTGTCAAAGTATGTGGTAAAGAAGTCAGAGCTCTCCCCCGCCCAGCTGTCTGCTGCTGGGTGGGGGAGGGGGAAAGCCGCGTGGCCTGGGGGAGGTAGGCCTGACCCTGAGGAGCCCAAGGGTGGAGAAATGGAAGGAATGGAGGAGCACAAGAGGTATTCTACCCATGCCCCCCCCCCCCTCGGGAGACGGAGAGAGAGAAGGCAGCCTGTGCTTGTTACCTTGAAATTCCATAAACATGTGTCTGCAGCAGGGCCGCAGGGCTGCGGAGAAGGACTGGGGGGGGGGGGGGGAACTGCCGCAAGGTGTCCAGCCGAGTTTAAGGGCTTTTAACCTTTTTGTGGATAATGAAAACTTAGCAGAGCGTTAACCTTCCCCTGGAGAAGATATGAATTTAGAGGATGAAGAAGGAACTGAGTAAAGGAGAGGAAGGTCTGAGCAAGAGAGAGAGAAAGAAGAACCCCAGGGGGTGGAAAGGGTGATGGAGTAGCATGTTGCTGGATGCTTTTTGTATAGCTATGGACTGTTTCCATGCGATGCAGAGACTGTATTTGAGGGGGAGCCTGGGCCTCAGAACCAGGAGGAGTGCAGTGTGGATACCCCTCGGCCCCAGGGGGTGCTAAAAATGTGGGGGGGGCCGATGTCCCGAAAGGAGAGACTGTGCCTTTTGGAGTGGGACGATGCATCCTTAAAAGACAACCCTCGAGACAGCTTGGTTCCAAGTTTGGTGGTGAGAGCACTGAACATGGAAAGGAAGAAGACACCATGGCTACAAGAAGGACTCCTCCCTTTTGGATGAACTGAGAATTGGGTATTCTAAAGGGTGGTGCCAGACAAAGAGTTAGTGATTTTGGAAGATGTATGGTATTGGGAATTTGGTTGTGGGAGGAGGAGAATGCTTTTGTAAGGTTTTCATTTTTCCTTGTGTGTTTTTCTTTCGCTTGTAGTCTAGCTAATAAACTTTTTCTTTTTAAGCAAGAGCCTGTGGTTCTTATTCCTGGTCACATCACATCTCGCAGCAGACACCAGGGAGAGTGTATTCTCATGGGGGCACTGGCATTGTGTCAGGGTCAAACCATGACAGAGTTCTAGCCCTGGACTGATACCAGCTGCTGGAATGTGCCAGCCACTTTGACTGACAGAGCTGCTGCCACTGGAGACATAAGTGCCGGGGGGGGGGGGGGAGGCTGCCACCATTTTCCCTCTATCTCCCTACAGGCAGGTGCCATCTTAGGGGGAGGGGTCACTGTCATTTTGAGTTTGTCTTTTTTGTTCCTGGGAAGTCTGCAAGATTTCAGCAACTTTGTAACTAGAGACTATTACTGTTAATGTTTTTTACTGTTTTTCATTTTTTTAGTAAACTGTTATTTTTTTCACTTATATCTACTCGTATTCATTTCTCCTTATTAGTGGAAAGGGATTGGTCAAAACTATAAGTGGAGGTAACTCATTTTAGTGTCCACCTGTTATAATTGTCTTAAATCAAGACAATGTGTCAGAGTGGGTTCAGAGTGATAGGGAAGATGTCTTTACAAAGAATTTGATGGATGAAGGTATGGGTGTTAACATCTTTGAAATGGGTCCTAATGTCTCTACTGACTTCAAGCAGCCCGGTTTGTTACAGAGCCCAGACAGCTTAACTCCTGAAACAGTCAAGTGGGTCTGCACAAGCCTGAACTTCCTTACTTTGGGGTAAAATGACAGGTTCAAGGAGGGGGATATGTGGTAGGTGGTTCTGGAAGGCTGTACCTTCCTAGTACCAAAGCCAATGGGGAAAGGAAGAGGGCAACATGTGGCTGGGAGTTTGGGATAAAAGGAGGCTGCACCCTCTGAAACCTTGAGAGAGACAACCGTGCAGGCATGTGGCCCAGTGGACTCTCTCCCTTTATTTGAACAAAGTTGCAGGACTCCTCTTCCTCCTTTGTGGACACTGGCTTTTCATAGCATGATTTTCCATACAAAATGGGGTATCATCCGGGATCCTTCCAACATCTGTGTCCGGCATGCAGCAAGAGGAGCTGGAGGCACGTCTCGTCCAGTTTTTAGGTGAGCAGTTCCCGTCGATGCTGGCCAGCACTGGGCAATTAATTTGGTACCTGAGACTGTCCAGGAGACAGAGAGGTGGACCAGGGGGGGTCCGTGAAGAGTCCACAGGAAAGGACCACTGGACATGGACATCCAGGGTGGGCAGCAAAGGAAAGTTGAAAAGGGGTCTTGACTATAGGGATGATGATCCCAAAATACCTTCTGTAAGGAAAATTAATCCACAAACACCAGAGGATTATGTCCAAAAAGGAGACAGAGGAGTCCTTTTACTTTATTTGAATAAAGGGAGAGGCCATGGGGCATGCCCCTGGGGGGAGTCTCTCAAATTTTTGGAGGACGCAGCTTCCTTTTTGTCCTAATTTCCTGGCCGCATTTCCCTTCTCTCTTTCCCCATTGGCTAAGGTACTTGAGAGGTACAGACTTCCTGATATGTCTGATACCGACTATTTCATTCTAATGTATAACCTTCCTGTTAATTTTTAATTCTTATGGAATTTAGGGGTTTTCCCCATTGTTTCTTTCATTTTTTAATATCCAATTTCATTTATCAGCAAACCTTCAGTTTGTTTGTAAAGGCAAATATCTTTTGCCATTCATCAATCAGTGGAATCCTTCCCATGGTTTCTTTCATCTCTCAGTGCTAGTTTTATCTACCAGCAGACCCACAGCTTGTTTGTAAATACAAATCTGTCATTCCTCTCAATCCTTCCTCTTTTATTTCTTTTTAATAATTGTCTTTACAAACTTTAATTATCATTGACTTAATTTCCCATTCCTGTGTGTTTTTTTGGTTTTGCAAATATTTGCAGTGACATCAATTTCTGTCCTTTTGTAGCCATCTCTGGACCAGTAGGCATGGCTATAACCTGCATCCCTTTGATGACATGTTGAATAAGTTGTACTAAGCAAGGAATCATGCATGGTAAAAAGATGAGAGTTGCTACAGCACATAAAAGGAAAAAAGGCATTTATTTAACCCATACTCCACCAGGTAACCATGAAAACATGTCCCATTCCCATCCTTTCCATGTTTGGACTGGTACATGAGCTAACTTTCTTATTTCTTTTGTTATTTGTACCACCACCATTGTCATCTATGTGCAAACAGCAGTTTAAGTTGTTTAATTTGCCACACTTTCCCCCTTCTTCTGCTAATATATAGTCTAATACTATCCAATGTTGAAATATTGCATTTCTCATCTGAGTAGATTGTTCAGCAAGGAGGTCGAGAGCTGTAGCTGTCTGGTTCATTGTTACTTCAAAGACAGCTTGTAACCAAATTATCCGATTTAAATTATAAATCGGTTTTCTGGCACCTGATATTAATTCATTAGGATTCCATGTGGCTGGCCCATAGTGTTGTATAATTTGTTCAGGTGACCATTCATCTTTACCCCACTTTTGGGTGCTCCCTCCAACCAGGGATACATCAATTGACTGGTTTTCTCTAATTAGGTCATCATATACCCTGACTCCTAACTGATTTCCCTGAACTTGTGGTAGCAGAAAGAACAGTGGTCTAATATACCCTACATAACATATCCCTGACCAGTTTGAGGGTAACCTGTGGTAAACATATTGGCCACAAATCCGGTAATGTCCTTTTAAAGCCCAGGTCCCATTGGCAAAGGGATCTTTCCAATTTTCATAATCAATGGGTGGGTCAAAATACAACTTCCTTCCTCGGCCTAACATGTTGGAGAATTTTGCTCAGACATGGCTTGAAGGAAAAAAGGCCATGAAAATATACAGCTGATGGAAAAGTAAAAGGCAGTTGTAAGCAGCAGTTCCCAAGCCTGTTTCTGTAAATAATAAGGTTCTCAGGCACATTTCTATAAACAGCAGAGTTCTCAGGCAGTCTTCTCATAACAGGTAAACATTCTGTCCTTGGCTGTTTTGGGAAAAGACATGGAGATTTTGAGAACCATTCATATCAGGGTGAGAACACAAATCTTGGTTTCAATAACAAACCACAGGTATTGAAAACAAAAGGAGGAATTAATGTTTTATCTGTAGCCTATGATGAGCTTGGGTTTTGCAATATGTATGAGCTTAATTAACACTGTTATAAAAAGTGCCTGGTTGATCAATAAATCAGAGTTCGATGCTGATCAGAGGATGGGTCGTCTCCCTTCGCTTTCTATACTAACAGTCCCCCAACAATAGGTGCCCCTCCATAAGAATCATAGTATTTGCACTTCCAAGCTCCCACATGAGGTTTCCACCTGCAGTTACATGCCAGATCTGTTTTGTTACATCTGGACCAGAACTTATCCAAAAGGGTTTGAGTTCCGTTCCGGTGTTGCCACTTCCACTGATAGTCACGGACAACATGTGTCCTACTTGTGCAATTATCTTGAGGGCAGCTTAAAAATAAGGGGTCAGAAAAACTTATCCTTCTTCACTGTATTACAGTCTTCAAAATTTTTTTTGGTAATTATGGAAGGAGCAGCTTACCCAGCAACCCTTAGTGAGCTTAACATGCATTTGATTCAGCCCCAGAGAAACAAACTGCAGGGTCCAAGGGGTCCCCCGGGACAGAGGGGACAAGGTCGGCCACAAGGATGTGGCAGAGGTATTCCCTCCTTGGCTGAGGAAAGCCAACCCAAACAGCGGTTGGGGAGAAACCAGTGCGCTATCTGCTGGGCAGAAGAGCATTGGAAAAGGGAGTGTCCGCAGAGAAAGCTGGACCCTCAGGAGGAGGAAGTCCAGAGGATAATGGAAATGGATTGTTAGGGGTGTCAGGGGCTCTCATTATATCAAGGACCCACCACTCTGGAGCCGTTGATAACTTTTAAGGTGGGTCCAGATCAAGAGGAGGTGTGCTTTCTGCTAGACATAGGGGCCTCTCGATCCACTTTAAATTTTATACCTAAGGGGGGGGGGGAAATTGTCAAAAAGATCTTTGATTATTCAAGGAGTGAGTGGAAATTATGAACCAGTGCATTTAATTCTACCCCTTTTAATAGATGTGGGAGATAGGTTTGAAATGCATGAATTCTTGTTTGTTCCTAATTATGATTGTTACTTAGTGGGAAGGGTTTGATGGGTAAAGTGGGAATGCAAATTAGTATTGTAAAAAATGACAGTGTCCCACACTGTGATATCTTTGTGTAAAGTGTCTGAGAAGGCTTATGCTGAAATAAATCCAGAAGTGTGGGCAGCCCCAGGGAAATATGGAAAACTAGACATAGCACCTCTCCAAATTACTTTGAAGCAACCAGGACAAGTGATGTCTAAAAAGCAATACCCTCTTTCAAGGGAGGGAAGGAAGGGGTTACAGTCTGTCATTGAGTCCCTGATAAAGGCAGATCTTTTGCAGCCATGTATGTCTCCCTATAACACTCCTATCCTTCCAGTTAAGAAACCAGATGGAACTTACAGAATGGTGAAGGATTTAAGAATAAAAAATGAAATTGTCAAACCAAGGCATCCCTCAGTTCTGGATCCCTATACCATCCTGAATCAGATCCTTTCTTCACCATGTCCAAACCATGACATTAGGACTATCTTGGGTTAAAAAGTCATATAAAGGTCAAGCTATAACAGAAAAATCCTCAATCCATGCTCTGCAGTATCCCACCAACCCTCAAAACTGCTGTAACTCCGTTTTTATCTGGGGTAATGGAACTTGTAAAATCTCTTGTATTCTTTCTGGATCAATACACTGTAACCCTAGAGTCAAAATGTGTCCCAAATATTTGACCTTTTATTCTGCTAACTGTGCCTTCTTTTCGGACACTCTAAGTCCTTTTTTAGCAAGAAAATTAAGCAGCTTCACAATAGCCTCCTCAACTACCTTTTCCTGTTCCCCTGATAAAATCATCCACACACTGCAACAACGTAACTCCTGAGAGTAGAGTAAACTCTCTTAATATTTTCTGCAAAGCTTGACCGAACAAAACCGGTGACTCTGCATATCCCTGCGGAAGGACTGTCCAGGTCAATTGTTTTACCATTTTCCCCTCCTTCCTCCTCTTCCGACTCAAAGGCAAAATACTGTGTACTATCTTCAGTAATTGGACACCCCCTCTGTGGGGGCTATAGGAAAACTTTAGGGGAAAATATTTTGTTATCCTTCTTTGGTTAATTTATTAGTCGCCTTCCTACCCCTGGAGTTGTCTTGATTTAAAAAAAAATTGGGATAGGGAGCAATTGGTTACTAAAAGATGATTGACTACTAAAAAAGTGATTGATTATTAAGAAAAGCTTTAGGCAGTGGCATTGCTTGCCTCAGAACTCGATCATGTCCAAAAGGAAAACCACTCGAACAAAAGAAGCAAACTGATAAGGCTAACTGCTCCAGGGCAAAAAGCAGAAGCCTGCTAAAACCCTGAAATAAAAGCAACTCAAATGCCTAATTTACCAGCTGCAACCATTGCACAATTTTTTAAAAGCAGTCTCACTCCCTTCGCTGAACAATCAGTTGGAGGAAACCCCACTGAAAACCTATGAGAAACAACAAAAGTGGTTGAACAAGCACCTCATAGAATAAAAGCTAAAACTCCACCTAAGTTAATGCAATTAACAACTTGTTTAATTCAGGCATATTTTGCTGGGGAAGTTTGTTTCTTTTCTCTTTTCCTGGAATCTCAAACATCCCTGCACTGAAGATAAGGAAAACAGTTTGAGAGCACAGAAACTGCAAGTAGAAAAATCACACCTAAATGTGATAACCATTTCTTCACATGGATTCTGTCACTTTGTGTTAACCACAAGAAGTTTTTACTTCATTTTAATAATTGGTCTAGTAGGCCAAATTTTCACTTTTACAGGAACCTACCAGCATGAGATGGAGCTGTGTGAAAACCAATGAAATTTAAAGTGCCACCATAATTGTTTGCATTGTCAGTTTGTTAATGTTTGTGATTTGTTTGTGTTTTCATTGCAAGTGTGAAAAACGCCAATCGCTTGTTCTGAAATTTTAAACGTTTAAGAGTAATAAAATTGATATAAAAATAGTAATAAAAATTGTAGTAATAAGAATTGGGACAATCAGAGTTAGGAAAATAAAGGACCATAAAACCAAAGAATTACAGACATCTAGGTGTGTTTTGCTCTTTCTGTCAAGCAAAAGCACACCTTGCTAACAAAGGATTAACCCTTAAAAGCACTAGCATGTTGCATACTCATATATCTCATACATGATGCAAAAATTCCTTTCAAACAAAGGGTATTCTCTTGTTATTCTCAACTTCTGCCCCTTAATCCTGTTGGCTCCTAAAAGTCGGGAAGGAGGTTGTCCTGGGTTGACTATATGATGCTTTTATCCCAAATTGTCTTGTTCTGTTTATGCTGAATAACAAGTTTTGCACCTTTAAGACTTGTTCCA
The DNA here is from genome assembly GCF_028018845.1 of Melospiza georgiana. Lineage (NCBI taxonomy): Eukaryota > Metazoa > Chordata > Aves > Passeriformes > Passerellidae > Melospiza > Melospiza georgiana. Next base: position 1,475,222 of record NC_080464.1, on the reverse strand, counting down.
GAGAGTGAAGGGGGGAGAGAAGAAGCGTGCAGTTTGTTTTCATACACTGCACTCACTCCTCCACATTCCTGCTCCTGGACTGCGTTAAACCTAAACAATATTAAACAATGAAACCTCTTGCTACTCCAAAAGAGATTACAAACTCAGAAAGTCCCCTCCCTGGGTTGCAGCTTAGCTCACTTCAGTCTCTTATCAGTCCCTCCAGTGATGGAAATGCCGCGGCCCAAGCCTGGCCTGGTGGGCCACAGGTGCGAGCTGCCGGTGCTCTTTTGGGTGTTCAGTCCAGAGCAGGTTTCAAGAGGTCCAAAGAAAAGGAAAAAAAAACTCAGAAGTCCAGGGAACTTCTTTGCCTCAGCTAGCTAACACTAACTAAAAAGCAAAAAAGAGCTCTGTCCCGCTGTCTGTGCATCCGCAGACAACACAGTTCAGGAGGAGGAATGTGGAGGAGTGGAGTACAGTGTCTGAAAACAAACTGCGCGCTTCTTGTCTCCCCCCCTTCACTCTCTGGAACACTCTTAAATGTGCAAAACTTATTATTCAACATAAACAGAATGAGATGATTGGGGATAAAAGCATCATATAGTCAACCCAGGACATTGGGTCTGTCTGACCCTGGCTGCCATAGGTGTCCCGGATAGCAAAGTCCCACTGTAATATATGTTAGAAATAATTCATGCTATAAAAGAATGTATTTTATAAAGATTGTGAAATACAAACAAGTCTCTGACCACAAGCAGCCTGAGAGGTGGATGTCTATTCAAACTCCAAAAGGCCAGATAATGATCGGCATTTAACTTATGAATAGAAGCACCCAGTGCCGTTACCCCAAGTTATCGCAGTTACCCCAAGTTATTGGAAGGTCTCTAAGAGTGATCATCCCCTGTTGATAACATTGATCAAGATAGCCAAAGTCACCAGAAAGATACATGTGAATACGTGACTTCCCAGGATTCAATCAACGCTGGCTATCAACCAGGAAACGGCAATTGTCCAGCTCTGCACAGTGAAAGAACCAGCTATGAATATACAGAGTTACGAAAGAAACTTGGACTCCTTCACTTCGGGCATAATAAACTGTATAAAACGTCCCAGCTAGAAGCAGCTCAGGTGAACGAGGGGGGATTCGATGCACTAGAGGTCAGATCCAGGTTCACTCAGCAATGATCCCGGGCTCGATGCTGTCTCTGGCTGTGGTGGTTTTGAGGACCATACTTTGGTCGCGGAAAAAGAGAAATAAATCTTTTCACAATTTTGATAATTTGGCTTTCGAGTGATCATTTATAACACCGCTAAGCACAACCTGCCCAGGTGGCCCAGGCAGGCTCCCAGCCACAGGCGATCTTAGCAAGCGGCTTAGCTCTTTCAGTGAGATCAGCTCTTTGGTAATTTCAGCTCTTTAGTGATTTCAGCTCTTTGCTTTCTAAGTGCCTCAGCAGACGCAGGGATGAGAGAGAAGAGCAGTGTGAGGTTCCACGGAGGTGTCTTTATTGGCAGCCTCTGTGAAGGGTGTCAGGTACAGTTCTTCTGCCAAACTAGGCAGAGGCAGGGGTTTATATAGGGTATAGGGGTTTTGGGAAACAGTCCAATAGTAAGGGTCGAGGCAAATATGACCTGTGTTCTTACACAGAGAAATAACAAGGGTCCGAAGGTGGAAGAGAGGCTTCTTTGGTCCAGTCATCATGACTAGGTATTTCTTATCTTAGGCAAGTGACCGCCAGGGAGGCCTTGCAGGCCCCGTGGCTGCTACAGCCCAGTGATTGGCCATTAACGATTCAGGTACTCTCTGGTGTGGGTGGAAATCTCTGAAAGCCTGCAAAGCTAACACTTGGCACAGATAACAGGGCCTAATGGGCAGATCGCCACAGTTAAACCTTTTGTGTTTTCAGTTGCCCTGGTTTTGTGGGGGAGGGATGTGTTGATACAGTGGGGAATTTTTATGCATTCAAACTTTGTATATGATTCATTGGGACACCAGACACCCCCACAATGGTCCCTGGCTGATGTGCTTCAGGCACTTTCAAGCATTGGAAGGAGCAGCCCAGCTACCAAACTAACACTAGATACAGATCTAAAGCCCCAAGGAACACCCAGCCCTGGTAAAACTGGTTATATTTCCAGTTACTCACTTTCTTATTTTAAACAATGTATTTTGTTGTGAATTTTTGGGTACAGTTATTTAGTACTGTATAACTAAATTTTTATTGTTTTAGCCTTCAGTGGTTATATCCCATTATTTAATTTAGCCAAACTTAAATCTAACCTACAAGAAATCTTTACAAACTGCTAGCAGGGGGTGCGGCACCCCCTCTTAGCTTGGGTTGGCAAGCTCTGTGTTAAAATTAACCTTCTAATCTTAGTAACTTGTGAATTGTGATTTTTAACAGGATTGTAACTAGAAAAATTCAAAGGTGTTTGTATAGAGGTGGTGTCTTAAATATTAGTAACATAGCAAAACTGCATAGTTCACTGAGAGTAATTAGATAAGTCATAACTTCAAGATTTGTTAGCTCACATTCAAGACAAACCTTGAATGTTATCTGCAGTAGTTATTTGAGACTTAACTATAATTAATATATAAACTCCACTGTCAGCTCTATTAAGTACTTGCTTTTTACTCCATATTTCTAACAAGGTAATTGTATGGTAAATATTTCAGTACAGTTGTTTACTTGCATGTTTTTTTACTTTGGTGTTTAACTGTTATATGACAAATTTTCAGTAACTTCTTTGTAATGATAGAGTCAAAATTACTTTAAATTCTTTTAAGTACTGTTAAGATTAAGTATTAGTAAGACTAAGCAAAGTTAAATTTAAGTATTATTCAAGTTCTGTTATTTTAAGTTCTGTTAAGTGCTGTTCAGATCAGTTCAATAATGTTAACTTTAAGTTCTTTTAGATATACTCTCTCTTACATTTAAGTGAAGTTAATGTGATAGATGAGTAATGCGATGATTGACTCTCACAATTAACAGACAAATATCATGTATATAGGTTAAGAAAAGTTTTATAGATTTATAGTTATGTTTTACCCCCGCATTGTTATCAAGGGACAGCCGGGGTTGGGACATTTTGGAGGGCCAGCTTGTCACTATGGCCACATCTGACCTCCAATCAGGATTTGAGGAAGTAAACTCCACCACTGGACAGTGAAGAAGGAGTCGATGGACAGAATTTTGGGAGGGGCTAAAGGGTTAAAACACGAAACCTCCATTGTCTGGGTGTGCACATGGTGGGGAAAATCCTTTGCTCCTGGCGCCGTAACATTTTCTCTATTCAGTCTTCTGTTGTATTTTTGATAAGGTTTAATAAACCTTTCTAAATTTATGAAAAGTGAGTAGCCATTTCTCACAGTTAAGTTTTGGTGAAACTGATTTTAAGTTTTGTTAAAATTTGCTTATTTAAATTGCACAATACAGCTATTTTGTTATAAAAATAAGAACAATCTCTGCTGGTTTATCTTCCATAGGTAGCACTGAAGAATGAGTAACAATTCCATATTATGACTGTTATCAGTTATAAGTTATTTAATGCTTTCTTATTTACATTTTGCTTTAATGTCATATGTGCATAAATGTCTAGGAAAATATAACCTCAATTTCTTAAGACAGTTTCTACTGATATATTAGTAATCCTGATTATGTTGATAATCTTATAATATGAATTCACTGACTTTTTACAACAGGCATTACTTTATTCATTTGCGCTTTGTCTATGGTACCATTGACTGTTTAACGATAAAGGACAAAGCCAGCTGATTTGAAAACTTTCCCATATGGTTGTATAGCTATTTGTAAGACATATATTACTTTTCTAACTACTATTACTAAGAGGTTTCTAAAATATATTAAAGAGACTCTTCCAGTTAAAAGCCTGGACCCTGGCCAAGTCCTAGCCTTAACTAGTAGAGAAATATACCCAATAAACCCAAGTGTTTCCTACACCAAAACTATACTCGAGTAATTTTGACTTGCCTAACTTGGACCTATAATGGATGAACCTCCTTTTAAAGTGAACTTGGAAATCTTTGCCAGGAATGATTTTCTAAGCCCTCACTTTCAAAATGAAGTTTGCCAATTACTCCAGACTCTAAGCAATAGTATAATACTTAAGAAATTGATAATGCATTGATTTAAATCACCATTCTATTTTTCATGTATGACTAATTGTATGTATTATCTGATTTATTTTTACTTAGTATAAGTTTATTGTTTTCTTACATATTGTTATGCTTTTATGATGCCTTCATGTTCATAATGAGAAACACATGTTATTAAAAACAAAAAAGTAGGGGGGAATATAGCCCCTCCAGAACTTTACACTAATATTTACACTAAAAATTTTTGAATCAAATAAAATCAAATTTGACCCTTTGCTTTCCTAAAACACCCTTGGTGGAACCCCAAGATTTAGATCTCCTGGGTTCTGTGGAAATGGATTTTTGTGTTACATTTAAGTACAGAAGAAGAAATCAGTCTAAAACTTTAAAATGTTTCTCCCTATCACCTCGTGTATAAGAATCAAACCTTTTGGTACAATTATACTTCTGGCAGCCTTTCTAAATCCAGCAATGCCCCCCCCCCCCTGCGGCTGCCATCAGTAATGTTTTTAGTTTATAAAGATCAAGCCTGAGCCTTTTAGCGGCTGGAGTTTTTAGCTAAAAGATTCTTTTTAGGATGGGTATGTATGTGATGATTTTGATAATAATTGTATTAATCATGATACTTTGCTTTTTTCAATGTGTGCAGAGATTAATTATTAAGGCCATTGAAGGAGTGGTTTTGGTTGAAAAAAGAAGGGAGAGATATTGGGATACACAAGACAGATGAGGGACTTCGAACCTGGTTAGCATAAGAGATTTGATAACAGGATGCCTTGGCAAGAGCAAACAGAACTTTGAGGATTAAATCAAGATTGCAAGAAGATCCAATCAGACTGACTTACTGGAAAAAGAAAATTACATCAAGACTTCTTGTCGTGGGTTGACAGCCTTTATCCCAATATCGTGTGTTGTGTCTGGCAGCTGTGCCTTTTCTCTCTCCCCCCCCCCCCCCCCCCGGCCGTCTTGCTGCGGCGGGGCGGGGAAGAGAGGAGGGAGTGTGTGACCAGGCACTTTCGCTTTTTGGCTTTTTGGCTTTTGGCTGCTTGGCTTGGCTAGCCGCTTGCTTGCTTGCTTTCTGCTTTTTGCGCTGTTTTTTTTCCTTTTCTTTTGTTCCCTCTTTCTTACCCTCCCCTGAAGATACTGGACCGGCTCTGGACCTGACCTGAGACGTCCAGGACACCCGGAGCTTGCGAGAGAAGCTCAGCGCCCTTCACAACACAGTCTGGTTTCTTTTCTTTTCTTGTGTTGGGGAGTGTTCTTTTGTTACTTGTAAATAAATAGGTTTTGTTTTCCACTTTGCTCCTCAGAGAAATTCCTTCCTGAACCCGGTGTTGGGGGAGGAGTGGTTGGAGGTTTGTTTTGTTTTGGGGGGCTCCCTTTTGGAGATTTCCCCTAATTTGTCCTAAACCAGGACACTTCTGCAAGTAAGAGATGCTTAAAATGCATAAGTTTGTTTATGTGATTTTTAACCCAATTATTGTAGTAAAACATTACTAGTCTCCCTAAAATAGTATATAAGCCTTTGTATCCCACAATCAAATCTGATTCTTTGACCATCACACTCAGTCCCTGTCTCTCTCTCTTCATTGCCGTAAGTGACTTTATTCTGAAAGAGGCATTTATTGGCTAAATAGAACAGGAGGTGTATATGTGGGAAAAAGTGTTTGCGACTGGACTTCATCTTTGGATTTATTTATTAGCAGAAGAAGGGGGAGTGTGTAGAAAATTAAATTGCTCAAACTGGTTTTTGCAAATAGATGACAATGGAAAAGTAAGGAAACAAATAGCAAAGGGAACTGTGATGGCTAACAGCTGACCCGAAAGCCTCACAGGCACAAGTAACCCTGACCTTAACTCAATCAACCTATACCTGTGATAGAAAGGAAACATCTTTGGGAGAGAGGGCACTGAGAGGCGGAGGGACTTGGCTGCAGAGAACGGATTCCAGCCAATCCCTGACAAGCATGTATGCAGATAGCTATTGGTCAGTGAACTGGGTGGCACCAAGATTCTAGCCAATCGGAGTCAACCATATAAAAGCAAGTGGTGAACAATAAAGTATTGTTATTGCTGCATGAACCTCAGAGTGTAATGTCGTGTCATGTCTGTCCCAACTGTGGCAGGGAATAAGAAAGTTAGCTCATGTATCGGTCCAAATGTAGAAAGAATGGGAATGGCGCATGTTTTTATGGTTACCTGGTGGAGTATCGGTTAAACGGATGCTGTTTTTCCTCTTATGTGCTGTAGCAACTCTCATCTTTTTACCACGCATGATCCCTTGCTTAGTGCAACTTGTTCAACATGTGATCAAGGGGATGCAGGTAGTAGCCATGCCTACAAATCCAGAAATGGCTACAAAAGGACAGAAAATTATGTCACTGCAAATAATTGCAAAATCAAAAAGACACAGGAATGGGAAAGTAAGTCAATGATAATTAAAGTTTGTAAAGACAATTATTGAGAAAAGAAAAAAGGAGGGATTGAAAGGAATGAGGGATTTGTCTTTACAAACAAACTGTGGGTCTGCTGATAAATAAAGTTAGATACAGAGAGATGAAAGAAACAATGGCAAGAACCATAAATTCCATAGGAAGTCCACTGATTGACACAAGGAAAAGAAAAAGAGGGGGGGGTAGGGGGGTATACATTACAAGGGGATCTTGGGCATTAGGCATTTCAAGAAGTCTGTACCTCTCAAGGACCTTAGCCAATATGGAAAGAGAGAGGGAAACGTGGCTGGGTAATTAGGACAAAAATGGGGCTGCGTCCTCTAACAATGTGAGAGACCCCAGGGGAAATGCCCCATGGCCTCTCCTTTTCTTCAAATAAAGTTACAGTACTCCTCTGTCTCCTTTTTGGACATAACCTCTGGTGTTTGTGGGCTAATTTTCCTGACAAAGGGATTATGGCTGCTTTGAGAATTCACTGGGACCTCCATACCCCCTGGCACCCTGAGAATTCAGATCAAGTGGAAACCATGAATGGAGAAATGAAGAAGCACCTTTTGAAGCTGGTAACAGAAACTAAGATGGCACTGATAGGGTAGATGTCTTTACAATGAAATGGGTGAGGGTATGGGTCTTAACGTCTTTTAAATGGGTCTTAATGTCTCTATTAACTTCAAGCAGCCCGGTTTGTTACAGAGCCCAGACAGCTTAACTCCTGAAACAGTCAAGTGGGTCTGCACAAGCCTAAAGTTCTGAACTTCTGGGGTAAAATGACAGGTTCAAGGGGAGGATATGTGGTAGGTGGTTCCGGAAGTCTGTACCTTCATAGTACCTCAGCCAACAGGGAAAGGAGGAGGGCAACGTGCGGCCGGGAGTTTAGGATAAAAGGAGGCTGCGCCCTCCGAAACCTCGAGAGAGACAACCCTGTGGGCATGTGGCCCAGTGGACTCTCTCCCTTTATTCAGACAAAGTTGCAGGACTCCTCTGCCTCCTTTATGGACACTGGCTTTGCATAGCATGATTTTCCACACAAGTGGAGGGCCACGAAGATGATGCATGGGGTTGTTATGACACAATTGCAGGACCCAGCACTTGGTCTTGTTGAATTTCATACAATTGTCCTTGGCTTATCGATCCAGTCCGTCCAGATCCCTTTTGCAGAACCTTCCTACCTTCAATCAGATTAACACTCCCGCCCAGCTAGGTGTCATCTGAAAAGTTACTGAGGGTGCACTCAATCCCCTTATCCAGATCCACGACAAAGATATTAACAGAATTGGCCCCAATACTGAGCCCTGGGGAACACCATGTGTGACTGGCTACAACTCCATTCACCACAATTCTTTGGGCCCAGCCATCCAGCCAGCAGAGTACGCCCATCCAAGCCATGAGCAGACAGTTTCTCAAGGAGAATGCTGCAGGAGACAGTGTCAAAAGCTTTACTAAAGTCCAGATAGACAATATCCACAGCCTTTCCCTCATCCACTAGGCAGGTCACCTGGTCATAGAAGGAGATCAGGTTAGCCAAGCAGGACTTGGCTTACCTAAACCTATGCTGGCTGGGCCTCATTCCCTGGTTGTCCTGTATGTGCCGTGCAATTGCACTCAAGAGCAGGTCTGGCCACAGCTGTAAAGATCTCATCATCAAATCCCCTTCTCCCAGCGCAGCTGAGACCTGAGACCTCTACAACCCATACAAAAAAACAAAAAACAACCATGAAGGCGATCTTGACACAAGCAAACCGCAGCTCCCTGCCACAAGTTACCAGCAAGTCGACCTCAAACGTAATGTTAACCCTTTCAATACTTCAATCCTCCCTCGAGTGAGAGAAAAAACCAAGATGCAAATATGCGTTGGAATGTTGGGGGACACAAGACAGATGATGGGCTTTGGACCTGGTTAACATAAGAGATTTGATAACAGGATGCCTTGGCAAAAGCAAACAGAACTTTGAAAATTAGATCTAGATAGCAAAGATTTAATCAGACAGGTTTACCAGAAAAAGAAAATCCTATTAAACTCTGCAAGCAAGAGATGTTGTTATATGCATAAGTTTGTGTATGTGATTTCAACCTAATCATTGTAGTACACATTACTAATCTCCCTGAAATAGTATATAAGCCTTTGTATCCCACAATAAAATCGGATTCTGATCACCAAATCAGTCTCCCCGTCTCTCTCCATCGCTGACAAATATGTAACAGAACAACATGAAGTCATCGAAGTAATCCAAAAAAAAAGTTGTCCCAGATGAGAGGGGTGAGGAGATGCCTTGTTTTTAGAGCTGAAATCCTCTTGTAAGCTATAGAGAAAAGACTCTTTTTCCTTATAGCACATAAAACTATAGAGAGATAAAAGTGTTCAAATTATTATCGAGGAAAAGCCTCCATTGTAAAATAAGTAGATGTTAAAATAACTGTAATCCCATGAGAAGTTTAAACAGAGAGAGAGAGAGAAGAGTAGTCCTGTGCTTCCAGAAGAAGGAAAGAAATCTCTGTTCCCAGAGATAAAGATGATTTTAGAAATAGGTAATGAAAACTTTTACCTTTAAACAACTCATCTTGAAAACAATACCACATAAGTCAACATAGCCCATCAACAAGCTATAAGAAGGCTTGTAGAAATGGGAAAGATTTCACAATAGCAGAGTTCCCTGGACGGCTGCTACTTGTAACAAAATTGAGAACCACAAAAAAACTATTTTTCCTCTTGTGGAGAAGTCTCCATAACCTTAACAAAAAAGACTTCTCTCCTTCAATAAACTAAAAAAAGACTATTTTAGAAGTAGTAAACGGACTAGAAATCTTAAGTGTAGTTTCTTTACATTTTCAGTGAGAAAAAGTTGTAGGGGGAAGAGAAGTGTTCTAGAAGGTTTGTTTTGATTCTTACTACTTTTTTCCTTCTAGTTACTTTTAATAAAATCTTCTTTATACCCTTTAAAAGTTTTAAGCCTACTTTGCCTTTCTCCTAATCCTATCTCACAACAAAAAGTAAGTATATTAGTGATTAGCCAACACCAAACCCACCACACCAGTAAATGGTATATATCTTCAGAGCTGAATGAAACATGGAAAAATAAATTATATTCTGTTTGCTGACTGATGGACAAGCATGACAAATTCACCTTGAACATTAATATGACCAGGTCTAGTGGGAAGCTTAATTTGGATTCTAGACAATTTGATGACTCTAAGGGATTGTTTATATTTAGATAATGGCATGCCCTTTCAGATAAAAAAATAATACTAGATTTTGTAGTGATTTTTCCTTCCTCTTATGTTTTCCCATTTTATGCAGTTGAAAACAAGTGCCATATCTCTTTTGAGAAAGACTGAATGACATCTCCCTCATAAAATCATTTTAGACAGAACATTTATTAAATCAATGAACAGCTAACAGGTTCTGAGTTCTCCCATTCCCAACATTTGTTGAAGAGCAGGCATGTCAAAGGCATACTTTAGAATAGCCTGATGCACAGGAACAAGAAGGGAATCATCTTTCACTTCACAATTCCCTCTGTTGTCCTTAGTGGGAACCAGTAGAGGGATTTCATGGCAGGTCTCACTGCTGTCATGTGTGGTGATTCACCATCTTAGATTTTTGTTTTTCTTGTATAAGGGATCAGACTCTACTGCCAAAGAGGCAAACTTAATGCTTAATACCTGGTTTTGCACTTCAATATCAGTTCCTGGATATGAGTTTGGGGTTCATTTGGTTTTTTGCGATTGTATATTTCTACCCCCTTAAAAATTGCAGGCTCTCACCTTCCCTGTTTTAAGTTATCGTCTTTCATCCAAATGTGCCAAGCATTTATAGCAAAGTGCTTGAAACAAATTAAAAATACAATGTCCTTCTAAATTCCAAATATTTCATGTTATAAACTGGATTAAAGGTACACTATTCAACTTGTAAGCCACAGCATCATCTAGCCTCTATTCAGAAGCTACCACTAGGTCAGGAGATATGGAGACGTAGCTCTAAAAAGAGCAAGCTGCAGCTGACAGGAAGTGAATGATTACTTAGAGAACAAATAGATTACTTTTTTCCTATTTCAAGAATATCATTCAGAGGGCTGTTGAAACACACCTGATGACATGTCTTGTACATTGCTTTCACTAGGAAAAAAAATTCCTTTTTAACTGTCACGCAAGTATAAGTCCTTGGCATCTCCTAAAGTTCTGAGAGTCTCTGAAGAAGATTCTGCTCAAAATTCATGGAATGTGGAAAGTCTGTGACTAGACTGAGTCAGGCTGGACTCTCCAGTCAAATCAATATTCCTAGGAATAGCTGTCATCTTGTAACAGAAGCCTACTGAAAAATCATATTGGACACGACTCTGCAGTTGCATATAGCCATATAATTTGATTCACAGGATTCGGTTCAAAGCAGCAGCATTCACATTAGCAAAGAAGTGTCCCTGTAGAAAGTTCATTACTAGACAAAAGACAAGCTTACTCTATCTGTTCTGAAGAATGTTCTTTGATTCTGTAGCTGAACTTTTGTGAGTGCTGCTGTCCTGAAAAAAACTAAGGTAGCTGTAGTTTATGGTAAATTACTGGCTGATTTTCCTAAAACATGAAATGCTTAATTATAAAAAGTTATCAATAAGTGTTATTTTAACTAGATAACTGGAAAAAAAATTGATCAGTTTTGCAATGTTGCCTAATATCTCTCAGATATTGGAGTTTCATGATTCATCATCCTTTTATATTTTTTTATGGATAGCTGATATGAAAGAGTCATTAGTTTTATATCCTGGTATAGCACAGATTTGTATGCATGCACACGTATTTTAATATTCAGAAATACAAAATATTTGGGTTTTTTTAAATGAACTCCCCATATCTCAAAGAATAAAACTGGTTCATTTCCAATTTTTTGTTAATACTAGTGTTGCCAGAATGATTTTTGCTTTCATAATTCCTATATATATATATATATATATATATACATATATATATATATATATTCATAGCTCTGTAGGCTCTTGTTGAACAGTTATATAGTTCCTAGCTCACTCCAGTACTTTTCCCTACCCTGATAGGCAGAAAGACAAAACACATTCCAGAGGCTCCAAATCCCAGGGGGGTCCAAAGCCCCTATCGTATCTTGGTTCTTCCTGGGAGCCAAGGTTGAAATCACCTCTTCAAGACACATTTTCATAAACAAAGTTTAGTTCCTATCTAAAGGGGAGCTACAGAAGAGGTGGAACCAAAAGGGGGGAATTACTTCATCACTTGTGCTTCTAATTGGGGATTCTTGCCAATTATGCTAATCTGCCAAGCTTATAAAACTGTATTCACCCCATGTGGGTTTTGCATTTTTCCATATCTGCCCCTGAAGCCCTCCAATAAAGACCACCCTTTATATTACCTCCTATACTAATACTGTCTGGAAAGTGTGTTGTTAAATTTCTAGGTCTTTAAGGCATCACTAGCAATAAACCTAAAGGCAGAAAAAAATAATGAGTAGTGATTGTGGTCTAAAAATGTAATTTCAAGAAAATGTTGCACAAAAATGCTCAAAGTGTCTGTCCCTTCAATGACACTGATGATAATTTAAAATCTGACATTACCACATAGCATTACAAACTTCAGTTATTAAAAAGGGTCATGCTCTTCTTAGAAAAAATATTCTAATCATTGTCACTCAGCTATAAAGGAGTTCTGAGTCTATAATCATAATGAGAGACAACTTTATTTTTTACATTTCCTATTGGTTTCAATCAAAACTCAAGCACAAATGATTCACAGTGGTATTAATGGGAAAAAAAAAACCTAAAAGATCTTTCTGGATTCTCCCCGCTTGGCAGTTGCAAATTCAAAATTAAATAAAAATGCTATATTTGATACAATAATTCACACATTTAGGAAGTCTACTGTTTGCATTCTACAAGGAGTTAGATCCAATGTTTGTGTTGTCTATGTTAGTAGCATATACCATAAAACCTCCTGTAACAATACCGTGATAATTTAGCGGTCTTCGCTACCTTCAACACCAACAGTCAGGAACAGTATTTACTGGACTCCTGAGTCCCGGCTGCTAGCCTAGTGAACCTTGCCTTAGGTCAAAAGACACTTTGATACTAAGCAATGATGATAGTCCATTCTTTCAGAGGTTCAGCTGTGTGCAGTATACAGAAACAAGATGCTATGGCAGTGCTTCATTTCTGGAATGCTGAGGAGTTGTATTAATATCTTGCAAAGCTCTACTGACCAAAACACAAATCACAGATAGTGGTTTTCAACATCTGGTAACATTAGACTTCTAAGTAAACAGCAAGACACACCTTATTGACCCCAGTTCAATAAACCAACCTTCAGATCCCAACTGCAAATCACTGAGTTGTAGTAAACCCCTCAGGTTTAGCCAGGGCCCCTTGGAGAATAGAATGCTGCCTAAGCGGCAAAGAAGTTTCCTGTCTCCAGGGACATCCGCCTTGTACCTTATCCCTATAGCCATGTAAGGCAATATCTTGTTAACCCTACTATTGGTCACTTATGGTCACTCTAACACCTTTGCCATTGGTCAGGATTGGATCCGGGTCAAGGGTATAAAAGTAGCATACTGTACCCCTACTAACTCGGAAGAAGAAGAGCTGAGACCCTTCACGAATCCCTACAATAAAGCCATACTCGTGGAACAGCCAGCGTCTTCTGCTTCTCCTCTCTCTACCGTCTGCTGGAGCCTTAGGCCAAGGGAAAAGCTACCTAGCAAGCAAAGAGCTTGAAATCATAAGAGCTGCCTAATCACTAAGAGCTGAATATTCCCTGCTTGCTAGGGCTGTCCCACGGCCTTGGTCTGAGAGCGAGCTGGCTCCTAGCACCCAGTCCCCTTGGGGACTGAGCTCTGGAGCTGTAACAGCTTGCCTAGGATAAGACCAAGCAAGGCTCATTTACTGAGTTATCTGGCTTTTAAAGTAATTCCCCTTCCCCAGTTTCCTCCCACCCCTACAAAAATGTGCAGTCCCCGCCCCCACCATTTGTACTGGAAAACACTAAATAACTTGATCAGAGGTCACGAGTTACAGTAATTTTTAAGCAGTGTCCTGAAAAAACCATTAATATCCTGTAAGTTATTGGTATTTTCTAAGTTTAGGAGATTGTATTATAGCTTCCCAACTGAAATCTAGCCCTAAGAAACCATTGATATAAACAAGGCAAAGGAACTGAAGGTGCTGAAACTCAGCTCTTGTACTAATCAGTGGTGTAGCTCCAGAAATAGTTTATTCCTATGTAGTTGATACATAGCATATGCATTTCCGATAGCAATTTGATCCCTATGGCTGTTGTCTTACACAAAGACACATATTCAATGGTGAAGTCACAAACAATCTTACAGATTACAATTAAAGCATATTAAAGCATTTAAACAAAATTTTAGAGTTTCTTTTTCACAAAGAAGAACAATAGAAAAAAATTAATTGCTTTCCACGTAGTTCTCTTAAAACGAAGTCCATAAGGACATATTCAGCACCAATAGTTAATTTAAAAAAGAAACACAACCAAAAAAACCAAACAGAAAACCCCAGCCAAAACCTAGCCATAGAATAGAATCTGTAAAGCAAACATTTAATATTGCACTTTGTTTCTCTAATGCTTGGATTTTACTTTTTCCTAATTCAGATCAAGATTCTATATCAAATATTGGGCTACAATTATGAACCTATAATGCCTCTGAACAACTAATAAAAAGTTTAAGTGGGAAATCTTTATTTGATAAGGTTTAAGAATTTTTCACTCTGATCACAGCCTGTGATGCAACATAAATTATGACAACATTGGTCAATTTTGCTTCATATATAGTTTTTCCAATATACTGGGATAAGTGCTTCAATGCTACATATATCAACAATTGTTCCCTAGTCTGTTAACAAAAAAGAAAAAAAAGTTAAATCATCAAATGCCCTTTTATGTCAACAATTTTAACTTGTACAATTTTGTCTGGTTGTAAAGGATTGAAGGAAAGGACAGTCACAAAAATGGCAGCATAAGACATCACCCAGTTTCCAATTGTTGCTTATCAAAGTCCAAACATTTGAACTGAATCACTTAAGACATGACTCTCATTTAATCATCCTGTCATCATTTTTGGAACATAAAATATCTTTCTTGTTCTTTTAAAGGCCACTTATGGAAAAGCCTATTTTATTATATTTATGAAGCCTTAAAAATAAGGCATAACTTTGTAAGAATGAGCACAATACAGAAACATCAGCTTTCCCTCCCCTCTCCTCCCTTCTGAGCTGTTTCATTGCACAAGGATTCACATGATGAATTAGTTTTTAAATAGTCAACATCAGACATGTCTCAGACAATAGTTTTTGTTGGTGGTTTTTGGTTTTGGGTGGGGTTTTTTGTGGTTGGTTGGTTTTATTTTTTTTACATGATTTCTGAAAAGAAAACTTACATTTACAAATCTCTAGCATAAAAACACTGATCAGATCTAATAGCTCCATCATTCATTTCTTCTTCAGAATACGTTCAAGGAGTCAGTGCTTTTTCTATATAAGTTTTCGCATTCTAGATGAATGTATGATTAAAGCCATTGGATTTTTTGTTTGCTTCATAGAATCAGAATATCTTGAGTTGGAAGGGACCCACAAGGATCATCGAAGTCCAACTCCTGGCCCTGCAAAGGACAGTCCCAAGAATCCCACCCTGTGCCTGAGAGCATCATCCAAACACTTCTTGAGATCTGTCAGGCTTGGTGCTGTGACCACTTCTCTGGGAAGCCCATTCCAGTGCCCAACCACCCTCTGGGTGAAGAACCTTTTCCTAATATCCAACCTAAACCTCCCCTGATACAACTTCAGGCCATTCCCTCGGGTCCTGTTACTGGTCATCAGAGAGAAGAGATCAGTATCAGTGCCTGCCCTTCCACTGGCTCTCATGAGGAAACTGTAGACTGCAATGAGGTCTCCCTTCAGTCTCCTCTTCTCCAGGCTGAACAAACCAAGTGACCTCAGCCACTCTTCATACAGCTTCCCCTCTAGACCTTTCACTATCTTTGTAGCCCTCCTTTGGATGCTCTCTAATAGATCTATATCCTTCTTATATTGTGGCACTGAGACGGAGTAAAGATCCATTCTGAATTAGGTGAAGTGTCTAAGAGAGGTGAAAAGTCTGTGAGGCCAAAGCTGAAGGAAGAACTCGCATGCCGAGACAGCAAGGAGACAGACAAAGAAAAACAGAAAAGACCACAAGGTCGATTTGCCCCCGACTTAGAAATTCCTTTGATAAAGAAGAACTGGTGCTAAATGTCACGCGGAATGAATATGTATGAACTTATTGTGAAACTGTATGCATATGCATTTGGAAGGGGGATAAAAGAAGACCCGAGGTCTTCAGAGGCACGCATGCCTTGTGGGGGGACTTGCGTACCGCGTGCGTCGTAAATAAACATACCGGGCTTTACAACTTTTATAAAGTTGTGAGGTTTCTTCTTTTCTCCGCAAAACAGCACCCAAAACTGCCCCCAGGACTCAAGGCGAGATCACACCAGTGCAGAGCAGAGCAGGACAAGCACCTCCCTTAACTGGCTGGCAATGCTGTGCCTGATGCATCCCAGGGCATGGTTGGCCCTCCTGGCTGCCAGGGCACTGCTGACTCATATTTAACTTGGCATTGACCAGGACCCCCAGTTCCCTTTCTGCACAGCTGCTCTCCAGCCTCTTGTTCCCCAGTCTGTCCATACATCCAGGGTTGCCCCATCCCAGGTGCAGAACCTGGCACTTGCCTTTGTTGAACTTCATACGGTTGGTGATTGCCCAGCCCTCTCATTTGTCAAGGTCTCTCTGCAGGGCCTCTCTGCCTTTGAGGAAGTCAACAGCTCTTCCCATTTTATTATTGTCAGCAAACTTAGTTTACCATCGAGTCCTGCATCCAAGTCATTTATGAAGATGTTGAAGAGAACTGGCCCTAAAATGGAAATTTTTTGTTATAAATTGTTTGTTTTAAAGCTCTCAGGACTAGCCCAGGAGCAATCAGAGCAATTCTCAGCAAACTAATTTGAGTATGGTTGGTAACATTGATACTCTGGCTCAGTTTTATAATAATTTTAGTCTATCAACCTCCAAACCAAGATGATAAGGCAAATGGAGCAATATTTCAGTCACTTAAACAAGCTTCAGGTCAACAGAACCTGGTTCTCAAGGATGACTTCAGCTGCCCAGACATTTGTTGGAAGAACAATACAGCAGCTCATATATCAGCCATCAAGTTCCTGGAATACGTAGAGGACTGCTTCCTCATACAAACGTTGGATGTGCTAAACAGAAATGAGGCACTGCTGGACTTGCTTCTCACAAATCAAGAAAATCTGCTTTGTAATATCTGTTAGTGATAACCTTGGCTGCAGTGATCACAATATTGTGGAATTGGAGAGCCAGCTGAGCATGCTAAAGGTTAGTATTAAGACAAAGGTTTTAGATTTTAGAAGAGCAAACTTCAGCTTGCTCAGAGCTCAGTTGGGAGGGATTCTATGGGAAGCTTCCACAGAGGATAAAGGTGCTAGTGAGGGTTGGGAGTTTTTCCAAGAATGCTTTCTTGGAAGCACAAAAGTAATTCATCGCCAAATAGGCAGAGCAAGAGACCCCCTGGCTAAACTGCAAGCCTCCGAGTCTGCTCAAAACCAAGAGACACATACCAGAGATGGAAAAGCAGACAAATAGCTATTGAATACTACAAAGGCACTGCCAGGGCATGCAGAGAAGCAGTTAGAAAAGCAGAAGTTCAGAACAAATTGAAATTGTCCAGAGATGTCAAAAATCTGAAGAAAGGGTTCTTTGTGTATGTAAACAGTAAGAAACAGAAGGAAAATATGGACCTGATGTTAAACAGGAGAGATGAATTAGTCACCAGCAATGCTGAAGAGGCTAGAGGTTCTCAACACTTTCTTCTCCTCTGTCTTCTTCACCCAGCACTGTTGGGCCCCAGGCCTTGGGAACAAAAATCCAGGTTGATGCAAATGCAGACCTACTGTCAATGAAGAAAGAGTTGGCATGTGGACTGTTACAGGAGCTTGACCCCAACAAATCGATGGACCCTAACACTGTCCACCCAAGAGTGTTAAGAGAGTTGGCTGACATCATTGCAAGGCTGCTTGGTCTCCATAACCTTTGAGAACTCACAGAGATCGGGGGACTGCCCAGGAGATTGGAAGGCTAATATCACCCCCATCTACAAGAAAGATTAAAAGAGGATCACAGAGATTATATGTCCATCAGTCTTATTCAGTCTCTGGGAAAGTTATTGAACAAATCTTCCTTGGGGCTATCAGAAGTCAAATGAAACATGGGATTGGGAAAAGCCAGCACAGACTCACCAAGGGCAAATTATGCTTAACAAACCTGATCACGTTCTATGACTAAGTAACTGGCTTGGTTATATGGGGCAAGCAGTGGACACTGTCTGCATGGATTTCTCCAAGGCTTTCGATGCTGTTTCCCACAGCCTCCTCCTACAGAGACTAATGTGTTATGGTCTAGACAAGCGGTCTGTGCAGTGCGTGGGGAGCTGGCTGACAGGCCACACCTAGAAGGTGGTGGTAAATAGCTCCTTTTCAAACTGGAAATCTGTCACAAGTGGGGTCCCCCAGGGATCAATATTGGGCCCCAATTGTTGCCGGGCTTGCAAGGGTTGCAGGGCGAAGAGAGAGGCGAGAATCTTGACTCCATGATCAGAAGGCTGGATTTATTATTTTATGATATATATGTTACATTATGACTATACTAAAAGCAATAGAGAGAAAAGTTCAGAAGGTTGCTATGCTAAGAATAAAAAAGCAATGAATAAACAAAGGGGCTCTCTCTGATTCTGTCCCAGAGAGAGCTCGGCCTTTGATTGGCCCTTAATTGTAAACACCCAACATGGGCCAATCACAGGTGCACCTGTTGCATTCCACAGCAGCAGATAACCATTGTTTACATTCCCCTTCTGGGGCCACAGCTTCCCAGAAGGGGGAAAAATCCTAAAGAAAGGATTTTTCACAAAAGATGTCTATGACACCCAATGCTGTTTAATATCTTCATAAGTAATCTGGATGATGGAATTAAGTGTACCCCGATGAAGTGTGCTGATGATACCAAACTGAATGGGGAAGCGGACACTTTGGAAGAAAGATCCTCCCTGCAGGAAGACCTGGATAGGCTGGAAGAGTGGACTAACAAGAACCTTATGAAGTTCAACAAAGACAAACATTTTGCACCTGGAAAACATCATCCAGGAATGCAGCATAGGGTAGGATCTATCCCAATGGGAAGATATTCTGTGGAAAGGGCCCTAGGGATCCTGGTGGACAACAAGCTGAATACGAGTGAACGTGACCTGCTGTGGCAGAGAGCCAACAGGATGCTGGGTTGCATCAACAAGGGTGCCACCAGCAGAGATAAAGAAGTCATTCTCCCACTCTACTCAGTGCCTTGTCAGGCCACATTTGGAATACTGTGTTCACTTTTGGTCCCTGATATACAAAAGAAGATGTTGGCAGGCTGGAGAGGGTCCAGAGAAGGGCCACAAAGATGATTCAACAACTGGGAAGGTGCCATGTGAAGAAAGGCTGAGAGAACTGAGTTCATTCAGCCTTGAGAAAAGAAGGTTAAGGGGAGACGTTATCACCATGTTCCAGTATTTAAAAGGTGGCTACAAAGAAGATGGAGACTTCCTTTTTACAATGAGTCACATGGAAAAGACAAGGGGTAATAGGTACAAGTTACTCCTCAGGAGATTCTAATTGCACACGAGAGAACAATTTTTCCCAATGAGAACAATTAGCCATTGGAATAATCTCCCCAGGGAAGTGGCAGATTCCCCAACACTGGACACTTTTTAGGTGTACTAGGGCTGCTTGTCTAGACCATGCTTTTGCCAAGAAAGGTTGGACCAGATAATCCTTGAGCTCCCTTCCAATCTGATGTTCTATGATTCTGTGACAGAGTATCATAAACCCTGAAGATAATACCAAATGGGCAAACTGAGCTGCTGCTTAGTTGCCATAGTTCAATTTTTTCTTACAGTCTGAAATATGCTTTTTACTGGAGACTCATTTTATATATAATTTTTGATTATTAGGGAACTACATATTATTTAAATGAAACCAAACACAAACCAACCAACAAACCTTCTCCTTCCCATCCCTAATCGTTAACATTATTGCTGCCCGTGAACCCTGGACAGCATTTGATTATCCCCTTTTCACACTTTCTTTTCACACTTTGCTAGTGTCTGCTGATGCTGCTTTCACTTTGTAAGTTTTGCGCATGTCCCTGTTCAAAATCCCCCTCAAAGAACAAAACCAAAACACAGATATAAATAACAGTGCAACATGAAACAAATAGTATTCTAACAGTTTGGCAAGTGATTAATTCACCTGAGATTTAGTGATCTATAGGCAGTCTGTAACAAAACATTGCTTTGCAATAAAAGCACAAAGGCAACAAATTATTTTAAGAAATCAAGAAGGTATACAATCTTGATTACGTCTCAGTTTCCTTCTGTTCTCTCTTCTCCCACCTATCTGTTGCTTGTCTACTACATTTGGCTGCAAAACATACATCAAGGATTGACTTTGAAGGCATGTAATGCTTGTAAATAAATCCACAATAGGATCCAAGCTGAAGAGGTGATACATGATCAGCCTACAAGGACAATTCTGAGCATGTGCATATGCAGGCAAAGTGCAGGCTACATCAAATTAAAAGTCAGGGCATTTGTCAATTTTGTCAATTTGTCAGCCTTCATCTCTTTTTTTTTTTTTTTTTTTTTTTTGGTAAAGCTGTCATTTGTTCCTTGTTGTACAGATCACAAACAACTGGGGAGGTATTGGAATACGGCTCCCAATATTACCAGTTAGATTGTGCCTGGGCCAGTCTGACCCTCGCTGCTGGGCCAAAGGCAGCAACTGCGGTGTATCACCCCAGAGATACCTTGGCTTGCTGGAGATTGCAGCT
The DNA here is from genome assembly GCF_028018845.1 of Melospiza georgiana. NCBI lineage: Eukaryota > Metazoa > Chordata > Aves > Passeriformes > Passerellidae > Melospiza > Melospiza georgiana. The sequence continues at coordinate 1,454,727 of NC_080464.1, read as the reverse complement.
GGGCACTGAACAAGTCCAGGCTTGTTAGGAACCCCGTTTACCTTAGGAGGAATGGCTTCAGGCGATGGTGAAGAGAAAAGGGAGATGATTCTGCTGGAGGGTTTAAATCCGGAGGTTTATTCCATGCTTACAGAGGTCTGAATGTAGGCAACTGCTCCAACATAAACCTGGCCGCATGGTCTGATCACCTTTTTAAGCTCAGGGACAGGGGGAGGGGAGGTACAGGTGAGCCACCAACCAGGTGAGAGGGGCAGGGTCTCAGGGGAAGATGACACCCAGACAGGCCAATGACCCCCAGGCCTGAGTGGCATCCTTTGAACTTGACCAACCACACGACGCCTTGCTGGAATGTTAAGCCTGATTGACAGGACTCACTCAGCATGGGGGCAAGGGGGAAGGGAGAGAGGTATAGGCACACCTGGGGAAGTGACCTGGAAGTCCAAAATGGGATATTACAGCACACCACAACAGGGAGGGATTGGTAACAACAGTCCATCACAAATGAGAATAAGTTGTAGTGACACTTAGCTGTATAACATAAGTAATAAGCATATGCAAATTTTCATAGAATCATAGAAAGCAGCCATTCCTCTCTTACAACATTACAACATGGTTTGAGTGTTTTGAAATACCTGGCTGCATGCTAATAAGGCTGCTCCTAGTATATGCTACTATTTAATGGAAGGGGACGCAAGTTTTCAAGCATGTGGAGCAGTCCTATGATGTGCTGTAGGTGTCAAAAGCATGATCACAGGTTCTTTTCATTTATTCACCATACGGGCAAGAGCAATATCATTTCCTTTAAAAGCAAGTCTCCACTATGATACCTTGATCTTCAACACAGAAGGTGGGATTCAAAACCCAAGTGAAGTCAGTTTTTATGGATACCTTCAACGAGAGGGGCAAGACGGTATCTCATCTGTGGGCTGATCTGGGTTTGGATCAATCTAACCAAAAGAAAAAGAAAAAACCCCAAAACAACAACAGCAAGAAAAAATAAACAACAAAAAAACCCAACCAAACAATTGACCAAATAAACCCAGAACAAAAAAAAAAACAAAAATAAACAAAAATAAAAGCCATAACAACTTAGTGCATTTCAGCATCAATTGTTAGGCATAAAAATCAAAATTCACAAGTTTAAGACAATTATAATATGTGGCATTTCCAGTCCAGGTGTTATTGAAATAACTGAAAAACTTCTAGTTACACAAAACTTTGGATAAACAGTAATAGAAATATTAGATCCAGTGGAAGACTTTAAACTACAGGTTGATGGCAATTTAAGCATGAATAACTGCTATAAAAATTTTTTTCTCTTTTACTCACACAGAAGTCTTTTGAATTATCTGATATATACAAAAAAGATTACTTGACACATACCACTGGAAACATAATTTAAGAAATATTTACTTGAGAGAAGCAAAGAAGTTTTTCTTGAAATGGTAGAAATGTATCAATAAAAAAATCATTCTACTTTTAAATTAAAGTAGTTAATACTCAAATATCCTATGGGATGTTTCAAAAAGTTCATGTGCTCTAAACTTTACCTCTTCTTCCTCTCAACAGGAGAATTAAAGGGTACAAGCCTGCTAACTTAGGTCTCAAAAAAAGATGAAAGAATAGTTTACACGTACATTGCATCTTCTAGACATTGAATCAGTTAACGTCATGTAGCCCATTGGATTTGCATTTCAAGCCGGGGGGGAGACGTCGTGTTACATAATGCTATTTTCCTAAAGTGGATCAATTCAGACCAAATATGGCCAGAGGACACTTTTTTTTTTCATTTGTCCTACATCACTTCTTTTTCTTGAAAAAGAAAAAAAAAAAAAAAAACAACATGAAAAGCTTGGAAATTTGCATCTCATTCATGGTTATTCGGTGGCTGCATTTTTAGTTCTGTGAAGGACAAAAGTGTTGAAGAACTGTGTACTTCAGAAAACTTAAGTCATAAATTAATACCAATACATCACTTTTCTACGTGAAACTTCTGAAAGGCCTACGTTCAGAGAATTTAAACACACATACAGGCAAAACAGATTAGTGGTTGCTATAAAATGTTAGGAAGCGGCAGAGGTGAAAGAGTTGAAACCTTATTTTTAATACACAAATTTTTAAAAATTATGTTTCTAAAATGGCAAACACCACTTTGAAAATTTCCAGAAAGTATTAGACTAGGAAAGAGTGCTGCCAAGAAGAATTACCTCCCCCTGTTGGCAGTTCCAGGACATAGCATGATGGAGAAGCCAAGGCACCTCATGGAGCACATTTTACATTTAAGGTTGCAGAGTTCACGTAAAAAAAAAAAAAAAGGAAAAAATTATAGAAAGGGTAACCCATGATGTAAAACAGGCATGGAAAACTCATGATGCAATTCATCTGCATCTTGCAAACAAACAAAAATACTCCTCAAAACCAGCTTATTCCATGTTCATAATTTTAATGGTTTCTTCCAATTTTAGGAAGGAGAAACAGGTTTGTAAACTTATTCCATCAGACCAAAAAAAAAATCAGCCACAAACAAGATATAAATCATCATAGTCTGACAGATATACCTACTTCTGAATATAGGGGAGGAGGCAGAAAACGAAACTCCTGGATGTATGCAAATAATGGTCCTTGCAGTGCTCTCTGAAAATCATCAAAAGCAGCTACAGGAGCAAGCCCAGACTGTCTGTTTTCCTCTGTGACCACTTCTGCATAGTTAGGAGGTGCTGGAGGGAGAAGGTACATACAGTTCAAACAACAAGTTCTTATGCATGACAAAATATACAACATGATAAATATTAGACTTCAACCACTGAAAGATTCACCAGCAGATAAACGACTTTAAAATTGTTAAACAAAAAAGAGAGACTATTTTGTTCTATTCTGATATTAAGTTTATGTTCAAAGACAGACTGACCACTGTTTATTGTGGCTGAATTATCCCATTAAAATTTAAATCAGACCAAAGATAATTTATTCTCTGTACAAGTAGAAATGACAGAACACTGCAGTCCTCTGTACTCCAGAAGTCTCCAGGTCTGGGATTTGCACTTAAAAAAAGCAAGATATTAGATGTGCAAAAAGAGAAGGAAGGAAATACATAATTCTTTCTTTGGCCATGAGAAATCTCCCATAGAAAAGAATATTATCTTTTCACAAAGCCTTGGCTACTAAGGCTGATGAGAAAGCCCAGAAACTGCTATTATGGGTTGCAATGCCTTATAACCAAGCATGCAATTGGGATACTGGAAGTGGAAGCAATGAAGTTATGCACAGATACAATGGTATCCTGTGCTTTTTTTTCTGCCGCTTTCCAAAGAAGCTAGATTTCACTGCCTGTCCTAGAGACAGAAAGGCAGGGAGGGGAAAAAAAATCTCTTGCTCTACACAGAACAAGCAGGTGGCAAGAAAACATCCACAATAGATCTCCTGTGAGCTTTATTATAAAAGCATGTAATTTGACTCTGTTAACAAGACTACAATGAATAAAGCAGACAAAAATCAAGAGAGCAGCAAATTGATTGGGATTTGTATTATCATGCTACCTTCTAGTCTTTCAGGCAGAGTCAGACCAAGCCAGTTCATGCTCATGCTACCCTGGCTGCTTACGCTTGATGTTCTGCTACCAAATGGATGTAGAGGAATGGTACCAATGACCAGTGGCAAGTTAAGGAACAAATCCACAGCTCCTGGAATATCAACATATACCTGAAGAAAAATGAAACAAGTATATGATTAGAATGTGGGGTTTTATCAGCATTTCATAAGTATTAGTCTAAGTTATCTTTCTATGAAATTTTTCATGAGGAGATTGTTTCTAATAGCCCCTGTGAAAAACTCCAATCACTTGTTTTCAAAGTTTTAAAAGTTTAATAGTAATGAAATGGTTATAAAAATAGTAATATAATTAGAATAATAAAAATTTGGACAATTTGGATTAGGACAATATAAGACAATAAAAACAAAGAGTTACAGACGTCTGGGTACCTTTTTCTGGGCAAAATAAGCCTGAAAAAGGACACACGTTAACAGAGGATTAACCCTTAAAAACAATAGCCTGCTGCATATTCATACACTGTTGCGTTATGATTTCAGGGTTTATCTCAGAAACCCGAGTACCTCCCCTGAAGATTCCCTCTCAGGTTTGTCAATCATCATTCCTTTCCTCACCCTGACCCCTGCCGAGAACTGTCTGTCAATCCTGGAATTCCAGAAGGGCCTTGAGTGATTGGCAGATTCAAAGGATGCCTCCTTCTACCCCCGAGGGAGGGGGGGGGGGTGCATTGGGCCATCCAGGTGTCCTTTGTCCCCTAAGACCTCCTCTCCTGTACCTGGTTGGTGGGCTTCCTACCCCTTCTCTCCCCTTCTCCCCCGGGTTAAAAGGGCAGGCAACCACATGGCTCAGGGAGTTCTGTTGGAGCTGTTGCTGGATTCAGAGGCCTGCGGGCCAGAATAAAGCTCTGGATTAAAACCCTCCATCAGAACCGACTCCTTTCCTTCACCATTGCCTTAAAGATTGTGCGTCAGAGGAAAACCTGAGGAGCTGACCCTCTTCATGAGGAAGCTCCATCCCACCACCACCAGAGCTCCAGCATGTCTGGACTTGTCTCTGTTATGAACAAAAATTCAGTTGATTTTTTTCTGTGAGAAAAAAGTTACCACTACTGCTGGGCTGCTGCCTGTGTTATGGTAATTACGGGTCGTTGTCGTTAATGGTTGTTTTTGTATTAGTAAAAGCCCTGGCTAGGGCGAGGTAATGGCCCTTCTCTGAGACAGTGAAGGGCGGGGACCTTCCCAAACCGTGAGGAGAAGAGACCTCAGAGGGTGGGGGGGGATATGCAAAGTGACTCCAAGGACCAGCATGCTGTGGGACCCCTACTCCAAACGTGCAGGAACCCCAAAAACAACGAGCCAAATAAGAGTTGAGAGACTGGAGTGATGTCTGGACGAGAGGAGCCGAGTGGTAGGCCTGAAGAGATGCTGGAAAGCTTCATTGTTCCTCACCCTGTCTTCGAGAGCTCCCGGGCCAGGTCTGGCAGGAAGCGAGACCCGGACCGTGGTAGGAACATTTGGCGGGGATTACCACGCCCTAAAGGCTCCCACGAGGACTGGATCCCCCAGCTCTGCCCCTGGTGGACAGAGCTGTGCATATCCTCCTCCTCTGAGTTGCCTTGGGAGAGACGATGGACACTGCAGACCCGTCGAGCCCTGGCCCTGTGTATTTCAGTCTCCACATGCCCAGCCACAACACAAAGCTAGCCAAAAGTGTCTCTGGGATGAAACACCACAGTTGCTGCTATTTGGTTTAGCAGCAAGGGCCAGATAAGCTAAGGCACATCCCGTCCGGCTATATTGGTAAATATATCAATAATACACCTCACACATGATGCATAAATTCCACTCAAACAAAGAATTCTGTCTGGTCAGTGTCAATTTCTTCCTCTTAATCCTAATGGAGTCTTCAGGGCTGAGCAAGGCAGGAAGAAGTTAGTTTCTTCTGATAAGGGAGCAATAAATTCTTTTTCTCTGAAAGATTTAGGTGTCCTGTAGCTGCTGTCTTGCTGCGAGTCCTCTCTTAAAAAAAGTATCTGACATAGCATAGTTTCTATATTAACATTATGTTATATCCTAAAACTATATTTAACACACTACTTAAGAAAATTAATACAGCATAACTTTCTAAAATAACACATGTAATAGTCATTTAAATATTTGCGAAAAGCCAGTCATAAAATACACATTTTTCACAGCCCCTTTTAGGGTCCATGCCCCTATGAAGACATGAGCTCTTCAAGTTAAGAAGAGTCTTAACATGAGCCCTCACATGGAAATGCAGTGTACTCATTAAATGCTCGCTTAGTTGACAGACAACTGCTTTGAGAACTTGCATGATTTAAACTAAATTTACTTACCAGACCTCCTGTCATGACACTAATACCAGAACATGTATTTCTTTCATAACTAATTGTAATATATGGTAGGGATAATTCATGCTATTAATGTATAGTATAACAATATTGTGAAATCCAAACCATGTCTTTTGACTACTCTGGCCGGGAGCAGCTGTCTAATTCAGATTCAACTAGTTCCTGGATGCACGTTTAGATAACAATCGATGCCTTAACGTAAGAATAGAAGCTTCCGGGGCGATGATCGTTGGTTTCCGGAGCCACTTGAAAGCGATTAGAAAGCGATTATCGCCTTGCCGATTGCATCTATCAAGGTAGTCAGTTGTGCCACCCTGATACATCTGAATACACAGCTCCTCCGAAGCCGATTGACACCAATGGCACACCTGGATGAGGCTTTTGTCCACCTCTGTACATGGAAAGCAACAGTGATGCATGTGAAGAGACACAAAGGAAATTTGGTCATCTTTGCATCGGGCAGAATAAACTGTATGAAACCTCGCTGTGTGAAGCTGCGAGTGTGAACCGGGGGAACTCTGACACTCGGGAGGTCAGATCCCTGTTCACCCGGCGCTGATCCCGGGCTCGACGCTGTCTCTTTGGCTGTGGTGGTTTCAAAGACCGAATTTCGGTCTCACAGACAAATTAATAAATCTTTGATAATTTTGGCTCACAATTTGATCATTTATAACACTAATCATCACAAAATGCTGTGCTAGAAATTTGTATGGCATGTTGGAAGCTACTCATTCTCACGAGTGAAACAGACTGCCCAACATACCATCAGTGAATACTCCACACGGATTATACTACAGTCAAGGATTGAAGGGGAAACAGGCGGAATTTTCAACTGTTTGCCATTCCAGGTTTCTGTTTTGCCAGATGACAAGGATTCCCCACGGAGGTTGGCAACAAGCTGTCTGACTTCCTTCATTTTCCCTTTGGCATAGAATGCCTGCGTTTGGTAAATGGTTGCCTTTGGCACTACCATACGGGAAGAGCAATTCTCAATCTCTGCAAAGATCTGAATTGATTCACCTGAAACAAAAAGGAAAAAAAAAACCAAAACAAAAACTCAACAAAACACACCAGAATTTCAATTTCTCCTTACATTTACAAGGCAGTTTAAGCAAACTTTCACATTCTTTATACTGTTATAACAATGCTGCTATCACTGCTCTACCTTACAAAAACCACATCCACTGATGCTAATAGAAACAAGATCCTCATGAGCTGTTTGAAAAGGAAAATGAAAACAACACATTCAAAAAAAAAAAAAAAAGCCAGTCTAACACCCAAAACATGCCAGTCTAACAGATGAGGTCATTGAACCATCTAGAGATACAAGTTGCGCTCTCTTAGTTAACAGGGTATGCAGAGAAGATTGCTAAATGCAGACTGATGTGGTACAAATATCCTTAATGTTTCATTTATGTTAAAACAGTAGTACAGACTCCAGCTTTAAAAAGGAAGGAAAATCACACAGAATTGATTATAGGATCACATACCTGGGGTGTAGCCCTTTCTTTCAATTTTCACACTTAAAGATATTGGGCCTGAGGTACAAAGCCAACAACATAGAGTCTTTTCTTTTGTGCCTGCTTGGGGTGACTGCAAGAAGAAGAAAAGTACTGTCCATCAAATTACGAGCTCCATGAATCTCATCGGGTATTTAAACCAACACAGGAAAATAATAATTTTCATAATGTGCTTATTATTACATATTTTGATAAACAAAGCTGCTTTCATAGGAAAAGTCTCAAGCAGTTTAAACAACATTATACAGATACAGTGTTTGTCCTAATTCCACTGGTGTATTTGTATTGCTTTTTCTGTGATCCTCCATACTACAGCTACAATTACAACAATACTAAAAGAAAATACTGTATAGGTTAAAACAAAAGGCTTCATAGCCTACACATCCCAACATAATGCTGCAGAGCTTTTAATTTAACTAACAGCAGATTAGAACATCTTCACACTTTCCATTATGCTGCATTTCCAAAACAAAATAACTAAGCTAAACTACTGTAATCTTTACTCCTGCTATTTCCTCAGTTTCTGAATAATCCTGTTTCATCTATGTTAAAAAGACATATTTTACACAACACCAGGATTTAGGGTTTGAACTAAAGCCCACTAAAGTCAAATGAGAGACCCTCCATTTTCATGGAGTTTTTACAACGTCCCTTTGCAAGCTGATTTTTCACCCATACACACAAGAAATCTGTTTCAATGGTCTTCTGATTTTCTTTCCCCTCTAGATTAAAATTTGAGAAGGGAATAAAAAAAAAGGATTTTTAGGCCAGACTGAAATCAAATCCTCACTGAGAGCAGTTGTGATATTAAAGTCATTTTAATGAAATGATATTTCAGAAAAGGATTATACAGAATTGCAATCGTTTCCTCCCCATCAGTGGAAAACGATCCATATGGAAATTACCAATTATGCACTGCAGTAACATTTCTCCTTTGCATTTTTAAGTTTGCAGTCTCTAACTAAAATATTAAGCATTGCATTGTTCCATCATAGATTATTCATTATTTATAATTTAAGAGGACCAGTTCACCAAATTTCTTCCTTAATGAGAGTCTACAAGTTGGTAGCATCAGTTTAGACTGAAAAATGCATTTTACATCTTGTAAAGATCAAGCAACTCCAAGTACAGCATAACTTAGCCTTCAAAATACCAGCAGTTAAAGAGTTGTTAAACTGATATAATACTTAAAAGAAGAGCTGTACTTAAACTAGCAAATAAATATTAGGTATAGTTACATGCTGATGTTCTTTCACTTATTATACTTCATTATTTTTATGCCAGAAAAGGAATGAGTATTTCTGTCAGTTCTTACCAGTAACGAAGGAGTGTTGATGTCTATATGTTCAAAGACTGTAAATTCCTTCTTTAATTTTACTGGTAGAAGCCAAGGCCTATGCAATTCAGCTTTCACCCAATACCGCACACTGCCGTGTCTGCCTTCGAATGAGGTAGCAAGTGGTCTGTGCAGGACAAAGGTCAAAATCGAGTAAAGTTTTTCTCTCATTCCAGTCCAATTGATCAGATTTGGAATTAGTATGTTGTTGAGGTTTAGGATTTTTCCTTTTGTTTCTTTCTCTTAGGGAATATTCTCCCATTTTTATTGCTAGGAAACAATAACGGCCGGTACTTAAGAGAAACAAAAGAAGTAACCACAGAGAAGGGGGAGGAGTGCAGCTGGCTTTACTATCGTAGCTGAGGGGGCATTCTCCTAGAAAGGGCAGAGATATAGTGAGATTTGGGCTGAGGGAAGGGGTAGGGTGCAGCTTCTAGCTCTCTCGGAGTCGGGTGATTGCTGCTCACTGGGGGGGGGGGGGGGGGGGGGGGGAAGGAGGAGAATTCGCTGCTGCCGCCGTAACCCAGCCCTGTCCTGCTTCTTCTGCCGTGGGTGAGCCTTTGATCGTGAAAGCAGCCACTGAACTGGGACGTTATTGTCACAGATGAGTAATGCGATGGTTGACTCTCACAATTAAAAGGCAAATATCATGTATATATGTGAAGAGAAGTTTTAAAGACTCATGTTTTACCCCTCCTCTCTTGCATTGTTATCAGGAAGTGGCCTGGGTTCGGGATATTTGGGAGGGTCGGCTTGTTACGATGGCAACATCTGACCTCCAATCAAGATTTAAGGAAGCAAACTCCACCACTGGACAGCGAAGAAGGAATCGATGGACAGAACTTTGGGAGGGGCTAAAGGGTTAAAAGGCAAAACCTCCATTGTCTGGGTGAGCACATGGCGGGAAAAATCCTTTGCTCTCGGCGCCGTAATATTTTCTCTATTCAGTCTTCTGTTGTAGTTTTGATAAGGTTTTAATAAACCTTTTAAATTTTTTTAAAAGTGAGTATAATTTCTCACATTATTAACACCCTACCTCACTAAAAAAAAAGGGCTCTCACCATCTGCTTGGGTACCTCAGGGGAAACCCCGGGATCCCGAGCCCTTTCCCCCTCCCAGGGAGCCTCTCCCTGCCGGATTTGGGAGCCGGGCTGCCACTGCCTGGCCCCCACCGTTTCTTTACCTCTGCTCCGGGTTTTTTGCTACACTCTAGCCCACACCTCCTGCCTGCCAGGATGCTCGGCGGCTCCAGCTACAGCGTTTCTGATACATCTCGTCTACCACTCCGGGATTTTGTTCGTCCCTGTTGTTCCAGCTTGCTGCTTCCGAGGTCCCTGCTACAGCTCCTTTTGCTATGCAGAGGGGCATCAGGATCAGCTGCCCCTGGGGGTTTGTAAAGGAAGCCCCTTTCCCATCCCTTCTGCCGGCTGTGCCCGCCATTGTCCACGTGCAGAGAGACGACTGATGTCACGCCACAGCGCCCCCTGCAGCCGTGGGGAAATCATCTCACCTGCCCTTCCCAGCAGAGGAGCCATCAGTGCCCCTGCCGGCTGTGACCATAACTACACCAAAGGGGAAGGTGCCTGACAGCCGAGAGAAGGCTGTTCCTGGGTTTCTGGTTTTGTTTGTTGTTGCTGTCGTTGTTGTTCGTTTGCATTGTTATACATACTAGTAAAGAACTGGTATTCCTTTTCCCATATGTTTCCCTGAAAGCCCCTTAATTTCAAAGCTATTCGGAGGGAAGGGGGTCATATTCTCCATTCCAAGGGAGGTTCCTGCCTTCCTTGGCAGACACTTGCCTTTCAAACCAAGACATATGAAGAACTGTATTTTTAATGTATCATAATAAGCATAACTTATTTGCAACATTCCCATATCTCAGAAAAACGTAATGTTAAAGTTAGGGAAATATATCATCCCCGATTCATTCAACAGTAGTTTTGTAGAAGTTCTAAGAAGCAATTAAGGAATTGTGCAAGAAAAGTGCCAGAAGAATACACATCTCCTTTACAGGCCATTTTCAAGTGTAGAATAAAGCATGCCCTTTTAAGGTCAAATTAAGGCCACCAAGAAAAATTAGCATTAGTACCATCCCATTATTATTTTGGACATTGTATTCTGTAAATAACTGTGTATTATTTACTTGGCTGGTATCTCAGTGGTTTAACTATAACTAAATGCTTTTGTAGTTTGTTTTCCTTTAAGTACAGTAGTTAAAAATTTCTATGTAAAGTTCTGAAGAGTTTTTGAGCATCATCTAATTTTCCTTTACCCTCATGACATCATCTTAATATATATACACGCACACATAGAAGATAAAGACTATTCTTCTGCTCTGAACACTGAATGACAAAATCCTTTTAGGGAGTTGGAGAGGGAAAAAAAAATATGCAGATAGGGATGTCAAACCTTTCAGCATTACCCTTTTATCCTCTTCCTCCTTCTTCCCCCTCCCACCCCCCCATCATAAGATGGAGGACATAAGATTTTTATATTCCCTTCATGTCCCGTTAACTGTAACTTGTCTTTTCCTAACACTTTCATCCTTTAGTCTCCAGGGAGAATTTTTATATTGCACTATGTTTGAAATGCATCATAATAAAATATAAGTAATGGGCAAAGCTTCCCTCCCTAATTTCTATATCAAATAATATTAGCTGTGCTATTACTTTACTAGAAAGAATCATTCTGCTACAAGTTTGACATCTCTATTTGCATATCTGAAATGTTTACTTTTTTTCTTAATAACGCAAATGAAAGGATTTTCTAATCAACTTTCAGTGTTTCATCCTGCTGCAGTATCCTTAAGAAAAAAAAAGAAACAAAAACCAGTAAGGCCAGTCAGCATATTTGTTCTTTTCACTATTGCTTTGTATTTGGTTGCACTGGGTCTGGCTGGGATGGAGAAAACTTGCCTCATAATAGCCCATATCATGGAGCGTTCACTACACATACTGAGGCCCTGCTTTTCAGGAAGTGGCTGGACATTTGCCTGCTGATGGGAACTAGTGAATTAATTCTTATTTTTCCTTTGCTTCCACATACAGCTTTTGTGTTTTTTTATTAAAACTGCCTTTATCTTGACCCATAAGCTTGTCCATCTTATTTTCTCTCCCTGGCCTGTTGATGCAGAAGAATGAGAGAGCAACTGCATGGAGGGCTGGCAGGCAAGTGAGGTCAAATCACCACGTTGGTCTTGTTTTAAATAAATTTTAGAAATATTCCATGGATACAAAATAGTAAGAAATGGTAAGGAGGCAGTGTCAAACTAGTGTTCTTCAGGCCTTTTCCTACCAGCCTTCATTTTTTCCTGTATTATCAAAGATGGCTTCATAGTTATTCTTTCAAGTCACTTGACAAGACCTTTAGTGTTTTAATCAATTCTTGTGCTATTTTAGTGGTCATATTTGAACATTTCTTCCAACTCAAGGGAATATCAGTATCATCCTTATCACTTCTTATAGAAGAGTTTTTCATTTGAACCTTAAATTGATTTTTAAGTTTCCATATATATGCATCCTCTTCAGCATTCTAATAATATCGACTGTAAAGCCCTGCGCTATTTGCGGAAACTGATCTGTAAAAGCATTTATCATCTGCAAGTTCTGTTAAAGCCAGTCCCTCTAACAAGCAGATGTTTTATTTTCTGTTAAAGCCAGTCCCTCTAACAAGCAGATATTTTATTAGCTTTAAAATTAGGTATCAGTCTAATATTCTGCCTATTTTTTTTAACCTTAATGACTTTGGTACCTGGCTTTTACAGTAGAAGGCTCCTCCTACCTCCTTTCTTTCATCTATTTCCAGACTCTCTCTGTTCCTTCATATTTAATTTTCCTGAAACTTGTGCTTGAGCTAATTTCCATGTTGGTAACTCCTCTATGTATAAATCTTCCCTTCACAATGCATACATTAGAATCCTCAAATGTGTGTGTGTGTGGCAATTTATCTTAAGACTTCTGCTATCACTCTTGCTTCACCTTTGCTTTCTGAGTAAAGCGGGATTAGGTATGGGAATGTTTCTTGCTTCATCCACCCATCCATTTGGTTTTTTTTCCATCCTGGCTGTTTTGTCTAGAGGTCAGCCTGAGTACATACATACTATTTGAAATAGAAAAAAAGCCAAGCAAACTCTTATTTAGTTCAAATGCAGTTAAGCCTGCCACATCTCTTTCAGACTGAGCTTGAACAGTTAAACTGTTATCACTAGGTTCTGATGGCCTGCATGGCTCCAGTAAAATCTTGTTTAATTTAGAAGATACCTCAGCCCCTCTGCAGGACTCAAATGACACCAGTTCCCCTCACTTCTCCTGTGAAGGGGTCCAATCCTCCATAAGGAGCCAACATACCTCAGTCAAAAGAAAGAGTAACCAAGTGGGCAAAAATGAGCTTCTGTTTTGTGAACAACTCTTAACCAGTTTAAAAGCAACCTCTTCAGTTTAATGAGATTTTGTCCTCTACTACATGTCTGAGCACAACTCCTACTACCACTGAAAAGGTTTCCCTCCCCCCACAAGAAATTTTCTTAAGCAGGCATGTATCTTAGCCTTCTCTCACACAAGCTGTGTACTGCATGTAAGTACTTACATCTGTGGAAGCTCAAAGCTGAATGCATATTCATGCCTTCCTGAATGAATGATGTGAAAGCCTTCTTCCAAATTGCCATCATCTAGGAGGAAAAAACCCAATATGCTATTCCACCTGTGAACATTTTACACAGCACAAAATATTATATAGGTTTCTTTTCCAGCATAGGAGGGATTTATACATTCTTTACAATACTAAGAATACAGTGTCTCAGAAACACTTAAGTCTCTCCAGTCCATTTGTATTAACTGCTAGATGTATAGCTGCAGAATTTTTAACCTTAGGTGAGATTCCAAGACTTGTCTGACATAAAAGCAGAAGTTAACTTGTTTTAATTTATGATCTTGTGAAAAACAGAGTTCACTCCTTGGAATTTTTAAAAGTTTAATAATTATAGGATAAAGAGGGACAATATTTCCAGCGCTGGGGTGCTCCTGGCCAACAGCCAAAGAACACACCAGTACATAGAGTGTTATCTTTATACCTTTACATCTGACTGGGGTACATGCATATTCATGTGTTTTTCATACATTATTCAAACTTTCTTTTGACCTTTCTGATGTTTTAGGAAATTCTTTGTTTGGCTTCTTCTCACTCCAGCTTATATGCATGACATACTGGGTGTCAGGTCAATATATTTTATTTCTTCTTGTGTCTACATTCTGCTGTTTCACATCCTCTGATAAGGATTTACTATTGTTGCAGTGTGTTGCAATTTCCTGTTTTAGACTTCCCAGTCCCCCACGTGTGCCAACCTCTCCTTTCCCCTCCCCCTTGCTCCCTTGCTAGGTGCTGTCCGTCAAGCTTAACATTCCAGCAAGGGCGTCATGTGATTGGCAGAAATTCAAAAGATGCTTCTCAGTCCTGGGGTCATTGGCCTGTCTATGTGTCATTGTCCCCTGAGACCCTCCCCCTCCCACCTGGTTGGTGGCTCACCTATCCTTTCCCTCCCCCCTCCCTGTGGGCTTTAATGGACATTGAGGCCATGCGGTCGGTTATTCTGTGGAGCTGTTACCAAGATTCAGAGATCTGTGACCCTGGAATAAAACTGGATTAAACCCTCCGCAGAATCCGTCTCCTCTTTCTCTTCATCTAGCCTAAGGACTTTCCCCAGAGGTAAAACTGAGTTCTTATTGTTATGAACAAAAACTCGGTTAATATTTTTTTATGAGAAAAAGTTTCAAAAAGGCAGCCAGACCACTGGCCCTGCCCAAGTTCTGTGTGTTTTGTTATTGTAATCACGGGTCGTTGTCGTTAATGGTTGTTTTTGTATTAGTAAAAGCCCTGGCTGGGGCGAGGTAATGGCCCTTCTCCTGGGTGGGGACCTTGCCCGAAGCTAAGTTTTACCTTTCTCAGAATAGGGAAGACACCTGAGAAGGTGGGGGGGGTTTATGCAAAGTGACTCGCAAGACCAGAATGCTTTGTGGGACCCCCATCTCCAAACTCATGGAGAAACCCCAAAAACAACGAGCCACCTAAGAGTTGAGAGACTGGAGTGATGTTTGGACGTGAGGAACCAAGTGCTGAGCCTGCAGAGATGCGGGAAACCTTCATCGTTCCTCACCCTGTCCTCGAGATCCCCCGAGCCAGGACTGGGGGGTCTGGAGACCCGGACCGAGGCAACATCTTATGGGATCAAGCCCTGAAGGCTCCCAAGAGGATCTGATCCCCAGCTCTGCCCCTGGTGGACAGAGCTGCGCATATCCTCCTCCTCTGAGTCGCCCTGGGAGACGACGGACGCTGCAGACCCGTCGAGCCGCCCAATCCTGAGCTGATCACTTTTTAATAAAGGCATTACACAGGAGAAGAAGTCTCCTGGCCCTGTTTATTTAACTTATTAGCCTGGACTTGTTCCAAGTGCCTAGCTGCAACATCCAGCCAGCCAGAGGAATCTCTGTGCTGAAATACCACAGCTGCCACCTCTGTCCAAGCAGCAGGGGCCAGACGAGCCCGGGCACGTTCCATCCGGTAATATTGGGATCTTATTCCAATATTTGGCGCCCAACCGTGCGGCTGATCGAATCTGCAGCCCCAAGAAGTCATCTCAGAACCTCGGAAAGACTTTAGGCAGCTAAGCACCCATTGGAAGAGCTATGGCTGCATAGCTCTCCAGAGAGACTTTGGGACTGAATCCACAAGAAGTTTCGCGGACTGCTCAGCACCTCTGGAAAGTGCAGCTCCTTTCTGGCGAGCAAATTTTCCAGGGGAGAATAGGGGAGCCCCTCCTGCCCGTGGGGTCCTGTTCTGGTGAAGAGACACCCTGCCTGACCTTGCCAGCAACAGCTTCGATTTCGGTGAGTATTTCTGCTCCTTAGAGGGGGTAGAAGCTTGAAAAACAGTCTCTGCTGTGAGTTCTGTTCCTTTTTGCTCTTGCAGTATAGCCTGCGCAGCCCTGCGGAGCGGGAGTGATACCCTGTTAGACATAACTCACTGCGGCGTGGCTTTGCTGTCTTTCTAAATTCGCGGCGCCGGTGGAGGAGCGGGGGAGCTCTCCCTGCCCCTCCCTCCGGCTCAGCAGCGCAGCGTGCTTAGCTCTCTCGGCCGGGGGAAGCTCTCTCGGTGCGGGGGCCTCTCTACACGTGGCGCGGGGGGGGCTGCTCTCTCTCGGTGCGAGAGAGGGGGGGCTGCTTCTCTCGGTGATTGGGGGTGGCTTTTGCAGCGCGGTGCACGGGAGGCGCTTTCTCGGCTTTCTAGACGCGGTGCGGGGCGGCCCCAGTTTCGGCTTCACCACATGGAGCCGGCAGGGGAGGCTTACTCTCTCCCTCGCAGCAGCAGGGTGGGTTCCGATTCCATGCTGCTGCCACGGCAATTTTAAAAGTAGTGTAAGCTCTTGCACTGTGAAAGGCTAACGTCTGCTCGTTATTGTAATGGGTTAAAACTTTAAGTTTGTTCATCAAAGCTGACAAAGTTATTCCAGTAAGACTGTTGCACCACCTCAATTTGTTTGCTTAAGTAAATTTCCGGACTTAAAAGGATAAGGAAGGTGAAACTAAAACCAATGGGTTTCACAAACACTTGTTTATCTGCTTAGTAAACTCTTAATATGGGTGATGGGCTTGCTATGATTGATAACACAGTATTAGCTTATCTGCTCAGTAAACCTAAGATTCCAGGAACTCAGCAGATTGAGCCTAAAATTCCAGGAATCAGACAAAGGAAAATTACCAACCTTCATCTTCAGACCCCGGGAGGTGGACTATGACCACCTAAACACAAAAGAAGAATACGCAGAGTACTACACATCAACCCAGAAGCAGGACTGTATAAGAACTCCACGGAAAATCAGAAGAGTGCGGCAGTGTTAGAGCAGAGACTCTCCTGTCGGCCAGTGTGCCCGGGGCACTGACTTTGCCTATTATCACTTGCTCTATCAATTAATAAATTTCATTTTATTTCGACTTATTAGTCGGTGATTAATTCCCCACCGCAACTAACCTATAACAGTTATCGCTTCTTATCTGTGGTTTTTTTTAGAAATCGGTAGTTGATTTGGCTTTGTTTTCGGTCCGCGGAACTTTATATTGTGCCTTTTACATCTAAAATGGGCTCAAAGTTAAGCACAGCACAAAAAGGAGTGTATTATCATATTGTTACGATTTTAGTCAGTGGAAATATAAAGTTCTCTAAAGGAAAATTGAAACAGTTTATACGGTGGCTTTTTCTACACTTCCCATAAATTTCCCCTGAAGAAGTCCACAATATTAAATTTTGGGATAAAGTAGGAAATGAATTGATAACCTTGGGACAGTCTGGGGATATATCTTCAGTTAAATTCCTTTTCTGGCGTTTACAGGTTCGAACAGCCTTGCTCAAAGGGAACTGGAGAAAAAGCCAAATATTAATCAATGTACCCCTGCTCTCCCTGTCTCTCCCCCTCGCAGCTCTAAACCTCTTACCCCAAAACTTGGTGTTTTATGTAGATTTTCAGTGTGTCTCTTTGCTGGCTGTTTTAGGCTGATTTATGCTTGTCGGTTTTCTGTTTCTCTATGCTGGCTGATTTATGACCGGTTTATGTC
The DNA here is from genome assembly GCF_028018845.1 of Melospiza georgiana. NCBI lineage: Eukaryota > Metazoa > Chordata > Aves > Passeriformes > Passerellidae > Melospiza > Melospiza georgiana. The sequence continues at coordinate 1,437,353 of NC_080464.1, read as the reverse complement.
CGGAGATAGCTCAGGGATGCCACTTGCTCGGTTTCTCGGCTGTTTCAAAGACCTGGAAAGGCCCAGAGTGGCCTTGGACAGCCCGCGCTTCAAAGGACGAGGAGAGACTTCTGATCTTGTTTCGGTCTCAGTGTTTATTAATTGTTTATCTAAAAGATTTTCTTTCAGCCCAACAGAGGTCTGCACAGCAAGTCAGCCATGGGCACACTCCGCAACCCCTGGGGCGGTCACTTATCTTTATACCCGAAGTTACGTGTACAATATTTATGATTTTTCTCCAATACCTTCTACTCTTATTAACCGGTGCACTTCTAGTAAAGACCAATCCCAAAGTGCCACCATCACCACAGAAGATGGAGGCCAAGAAGAAGAAGAAGAAGGACAGGACACACCCCAATTCCTCCATCTTACTTCTTTAGACCCCCCTGTACAGAAATCCTAAACCCTGTGTTCTACACCTTAATTAACTTATCCTTTCACCATTCACCCCAGTGAAATCCTCCCAGTCCTCATACAGGTGTCATCTCCTGTGTAGGATCAAAGTCCTGCCGCCAGACACTTCTGGCAACATTCCAGGACTCCCGAGCCCCCCAAGGGTGGTCTCGGTCTCTCTGCACCTCAGTCCTGAGGTGCTGAGATCCCACAGTTTTAAAGAGAGCATACTCTGCTAATGCCCTGGGAAATCGACTCCCAGAGCACTTTAAAATGCCTGAGTTCCTTTGTCCACAAGGTCCTGGCCAGACTGCATGGAACCTTTCCCAAAACTCCTGTGTCCCCTGCTCTGAAACCCAGAGCACGTGTTAGCTTTTCGGAGAGCAATGATCCCCAAAATGGCACCAAGTCCCTAGGGGCTCCACAAGATGGAGGATGCCACATGGCACCTTCCCATACCTGGTCGTCTTCTTCCCAAGATCCCCCTAAGTATCCCAAAATTCCTTCCCCATCCCCCTCCCCTCCTGCTCCTTGTGACACCTCCCCTCCCCCCCTTACCTGCTGTACCCTCAGCTCCACCCCTCTACTCCTCCCAGGGGGCGTCTGCCGATGTGACATCACCAGGCGTCCCCGCCCCCTCCCCGAGCCCCCACGGTGGGGGCACGCCCACTGCTTCTCCCCACAACTGTATTGGTGTTCCAAATGCTTCCGATTCAAGTGATACAGGGCAGGAAACTGCAGACCCAATACAGGGTCTCAATTTGTCATTCGCTCCTGTTACGTATCAGCCTGCAGCACAAGGGGAAGCAGCATAAACTGCTAATTGGAGCTCTTTTGGATGACAATTATTAAAGAGATGTGAAAATCACACAGGGAGTATTGCCCACAAAGTCCATATTTCCGTGGCCTTTTAAATTCTGAACTGAGTAGGACTGTAGTAGTCTCGCATGATTTAAAACAGCTTTTCTCATGCCTCATGACCTCTACAGAATTCAAATTATGGAAATTAGCATGGAAACAACTGCTAAAAGAAGCTCTCCCAGGCTTGCATGCTGAACCAAACACAGCGAAAGATACCAATGGCTTGCCAATTACCATTGAGCATCTCTCCGGTGAGGGCCAATGGTCTTTACCCTCAGTCTAAGCTACCGTAATGAGGCAAAGTGGAAAATTTTCCAGAGTAGAAATCCATTTTGATTTAGGTGAAATGTACATCTTTGAGTTAAGTCTGTAGTTTGAAACATAGCTATGTAGCCTGACTGCAAGGCCTAGGCTGCCTAGGCTCAGGGATTCAGTGAAGGACAGAGATAAGGGGGGGGGGGGGGGGCGGGAAGACAGAAGGTGATAGAGAGAGACAGAGAGACTGCTGTGAGAGCAAGTCAACCTGACCCAGGAATTCTTTCTGATAAAGAAGAACTAGCAGCAAATGTCACACGAAATTTGTAAAAATGAATATGTATGAACCTATTTTGAAATTGTATGCATATGTATTTGAGAGGAGGAGAAAAAGGGACCTGAAGTTCCCAGAAGTACACATGTCATTTTAGGGGAACGATTCCCACATGCGTCCAGCGCTGTAATAAACATACTGGCTTTACAACTTTCGCAAACTTCTGGAGTTTTTGGCTATATCTCCGCAAAACATTTTGGCACCCCAGATGGGAGTTCTCTGTCCCCGCAGAGGCAGAGGGTATAGATGGACCTCCAAGACATGCCCCAGGATTTTCCTGGAGGGGCTCTGCTCATCTCGGCTTGCCTCCTGCATGGACAGACAAGGACCTGCTGGCGTGCGGAGGATATGGTATGTATTTAGAGGCTCCCGGAGGAAAAGAGAGATAGGACAACTGAGTAAAGATAGGACAGCTGAGTAAGTCACTCAGAGACATCTGAGTGCTCGGCCTGTGGATGCAGCTGATAGAGCTGGACTAGAGACGGGAGTTCACTGTTTGATAGGGTGGACCGCTAGCGCCCCTGGGGGTGGGTCAAGTGAACCTGTGTGTGTGTGTGGTGTCTGGACACTATATTATTGTATGGATATTGCATTGTGTAATTAATGTTAATGTGTCTGTAATCGTGCGCGTGTGTGGCGTATGAAAGAGAGAGCGAACAAGTGAGTTCACCAATGGTGTGTGGGGGGGTAGTTCTCTCTGTGTTTGAAGCGGCCGGGTGAGGATTGAGGCGCCAGCTGAGGCAGGCTCTCTGGAATTTTACTGTGTGCTGTTATTTTGATTGTGTCAGGAGAAAGCTGATGTGGGTAAATGCTGAATTATTGTATGCTATGTTGTGTTGAGAAAAGTGGGCACTTTAAAAGATATGCCCTTTCCCAGTGAGTGTGTGTGGTGATTTTCTTCCACCGCATTGTGGTAATTTGATTCTCAGATTGTATAGTGGTGTTTGTGAAGACTTTAAGATTTTGTTTGCAACAAGCGTAGCATTTTACACAGAAGAACTATGGTATGGTGATTTATGTTTAACTGTGGTAAAAGTGAATTAAAGGAATTCCAAGAATTTCTCCCACACAGCAATTCAAGCCTTAGCTCTAGTGAATTTGAGATGGGGGGGGTCTGTGTTTGACAGCATATCAGAGTTTTTGCCATAACAAGCACAGCCTTTTGCAAGGTAGTAAAGTGAGTGTCAGTGGAAACAATGCTTTAATTAGATTGTGCAAGAAGAAAACTAGAAAAGACTGACATTTTGTAAACCAGAGTTTAGATAGAAGAGATGAATGAGTTTATGGGACTTCAGTGGGTAATATGGTAAGTTTGGACTGAGAACAACCTGCCATAGAGGTTAAGTGATAAACGCTGAAGTGATAAATGGGATAGCCTGCAGGCAATTCCTGGGAGTTTTTGGTGCATTGAGAGGCTGGCACCTTATGTGCAATGCAGAGTTTGTGAGAGGAGCTGGTATTGCTGTTCTGTGTCTTAAGTGTAAATTAAAGGTTCCTGATCAAGCTGATTCAGAACCTGAGATCTTAAAGCTTGTGTGGGGAGAATCACATCTGATATCTGCCACCTGGAGATCTGTGTGTGAGGAAAAACTGAGAAAAGACACTGTGAGGCTTGGGGAGAAACAAGATAGCATAAGGAGAAGGAGATAATGAGAACTGACCAGAGCAAAGAGGTTCCTGAACGAGCCCCTTTTGGGAGGGACTCACTGGGAGAAGGCTGCCAGTAGGGGCGGCTCAGAAAATAAAAAGATGTATAACACCTCATTGCAGTTAATGCTGTTTTTAAGACGGGAAGGTAAATGGGATGAGGTTTTGCATGCTGATATGTTTTTTGTTTTAAAAAATCACCAAGAATGGCAAAGGGACTGTGGGATCAGATCTCCCTCAGATCCACTGGTCTTGACCCTTGAAAAGGAAAACAAGGCAAAGAGAAGGCAAATCAAACATGTTGTTCAGCATGCAGCATAAGATAGCAATGCATGAAGTCAGACAAAGATTATCATGCTGAAACACAAAGCGATTACAGTTCACAAAATGAGTACATATGATTTGTTAAAGGCTCCTCCTAAGGTAAGGGAGGAAAGATAAGGATGACCTCCCCAAAAGGGAAGAGGACTCAGGCTCCAAAGGCATACCCATTCGCACCCATCCCACTCCTGGCAGTCCAATTTCATCCAGAACTAGGAGGTAAGAAACCCCTCTGCGAGAGGCAGTGAGATCAAAAGAAAGAAAGGGATGGAATTTTAGTTGATACAGGGGCCATATATTCAGGTTTAAATAAAGCTTTAGTACCTGTGGAGAATGTTTATGTTGTAGTGTGGGAAACAACTAGCCAGTCTGAGAAGCCATACTTTTGCAAACCTGTTAAGTAACGTGTACTATGTGTACTTAGAAGCTTTTGTACAATTCGCTAAACATTCTCAAATGAGAAAGTTTACTCTGGAGGCAAATGATATAAAGATGTTAGGCTTAACATTAACAGCCATTGAAATTAAGAAAGACATTAGTAAAGAGATATTAGAATAGGTAAATAAGTATTTTTGGGGGTATGGGCTTCTGCTGTACCAGGGAGGGTGAAAAATGCCCCCTCATAGTAATCAAGCTTAAGGAACACAACCAGTGAGAATTGAGCAGTACCCCCTCAAAGAAGATAGGGAAGAAATCAGCCCAATAATTGATAGTCCTGGATTGAGGGCTGTCAATAAGATAACACAGAATTTATACCCTGTGGTAGCAAATCCATATACTTTACTAACTTGTTTAACACCTGAGTTAACCTGGCTTACTGTTTTGGACCTGAGAGATGCCTTCTTTTGCCTCCCTATCCATGAAGCCAGCCAGAAAATTTTTGCATTCAAATGAGAAAGCCCTAGAAGCAGTGCAAAACACAGCTCACACGGTCCATGTGCATGAAGACTTAAAAAATTCCCCCACTCTGATTAGAGAACAACTTGCAAAGACCCAGAGTCCCGAGAAGCTCCACAAGAAGAGAAGCTGTTGGAGCACATGGATGATCTTCTAGTAGCCACTCAGACAAAAGAAGCGTGTGTGGCCTAGACGGTAAGCCTTTCAAATTTCCTAGGACTCGAAGGTTACAGAGTATCAAAGAAAAAGGCACAGGTAGTGAAACAGAAAGTAATCTACCTGGGGTATGAAGTGAGTGCTGGCCAATGGACTTTAGGGCAGGGAAGGCATATGCCATACCCCAAAATCCCAGACAACAAAGGAACTCCAAACTTTCTTAGGCATGGCAATATAGTGCCAGCTGTGAGTTTATAATTATAGACTGCTCGTCCGACCCCTCTATGCTCTTATTGCTAATGGAAACAGAGATTTCCAGTGGACAAAGAAGTCACACAGGCCTCTCACCAGCTAAAGAGTGCCCTCATGTCAGATCCAGCTTTGAGACTTCCAGATGTAAGTAAACCATTCTTTCTATTTTCCCATGAAAGAAAAGGAATTGCCCTGGGACTACTGGCTGAGGACTTGGGTCTATACCGGAGAGCAGTTGCTTACTTCTCTAAGCAACTAGATGCAACAGCAAAGGGATGGCCAGGTTGCCTCAGAGCTGTAGCAGCAGTCATGCTGAATATTCAAGAGGCACGCAAGTTTACCCTAGTGTCACCCTGTTTTTTTAAGATTTTCTAAGCCTTCTGATGTTGACATTCTTGTAGTGAACTTTCTCACACACTTTCTGTAAATAACTCATTGCTTTGCATTCCTTTATGGAGGAGGAGAGAGTTGATGGACTGTTGGTTTGACCAGTGTCATTGGAGAGGTGTCACTGTCACCCTCCAATCCGCTGTCACTTTTGTAAAACTATAAATATTGGAGTCAGAAAATAAACTTTCCTTTTTTCCTTCACCTTGAGAACAGCGGTGTGCGCTTGTGTTCTTTCGTGTCCTATAGCGACACCCTGGGACAAAAATGACTGTGCTAGTGTCCCACACAGTGTCCGCAGTACTGGTAGTAAAGGGCAGCCACTGGTTCTCACCACAGAGGTTCCTGAAATACCAGGCCGTCATGGTAGAGCAAGATGATGTAAAGATAGTGGTGACTAATATTGTCAACCCAGCTTCTTTTCTCAGTGTAATCAAGGAGAAGCAGTACACCACGATTACCTGGAGACCACTGAAGCTACTTACTCCAGCTAGCCAGACTTGAAAAACACTCCTCTGGACGATGCAGAGACCTAGTTCACTGACAGGAGTAGCTACATTGCCAGTGGAAAGCGACATGCTAAGTACACAGTGACTACCTGCAGAGAGGAAATAGAGTCTGGACCCTTACCAAAAAGTACCTCTGCACAGAAGGCCGAGATAAATGCATTGACCCATGCCTTAGAAACAGCAAAAGGAAAACAAAATAAATATCTATACAGACTCGAAGTATGCATTCAGAGTCGTCCATGCACATGGAGCCATCTGGAAGGAGAGGGGACTGCTAAAGAAGAGACAATCTGGCTGCTGGAAGCAGTTCAGCTGCCTGAAAAGGCATATTAAGGCACACCAGAGAGTGACCTCAGAATTGGAGGAAGGAAATGAGCTGGCGGATGGAGAGGCAAAGAAAGCAGCAAAAGGTGAGGTAATCATGGACAGATTTTCCTCGAAGGTAAGCCAGAATACAATAATACTAATCAAAAGAGACATACAACCACAAGGGGTGGGCTACCATTGAAAGAGAGCTAGTAATCCCTTCCCATTTTTGTGGTCACTAGTGAAGGAGGAGCACTAGAAAACACACTGGGGCCTAATTACTTAAAAGCTTTTATAGTGTGGCTCCTTTCCCAAAATGACCAAGGCTGCCAGTGATACAGAGTGCATCAAAATGAAGTGTTGACTTTGAAGTAGTAGTTTCCACAGGCTTTCTAGAACACACATCTGATTGAAAGAATTGTCGTCAGGAATTTATATGCCGCTATTACTCAGGTAAACTGACAGTGTGATCCTTGCCTCCAGACTAACCCCAAAAATACCCCCAGGCCAAAACTTGGTCAGATTGAGAGAAGCCATGGGCCTGGATAGCAGTGGCAAATTGACTTTTCAGAACTCCCAAGGAGAGGGGGGTATCGGTATTTATTGGTATTGACAGATATGTTTTCAGGGTGGCCAGAAGCATTCCCCACCAGAACTGTCAAAGCTCAAGAGGTGACCAGGGTATTATTACAAGAAATAATACCACGCTTCAGAGTTCCAGCCACAATATCCTCAGATAGAGGATCACATTTCATTTCCAAAGTAGTGCAACAGATTGGTAGCCACCTGGGCATAGATTTGGAACTTCACACTCCATACTGCCCCCAATCAAGCAGCCAGGTAGAGAAAATGAATCATTTGATTAAGCAGCAGATTGTAAGACTGGGGCAGGAAGTTAATCTACCCTGGCCCCAAGCTCTTCCACTAGCACTATTGCGAATTCAAACTAAACCTTGGGCTAAAGGAAAGCTGAGTCCTTTTGAAATGCTTTATGGAAGACCATATGGAATACAAAGGGAATGTCCACCCACATTGGGGTGATAACACTGGCCACCTACATGGTGTCTTTAAGCAAACAGCTCAGAGAAATTGAGAAACACGTGGCTGGAACTTGTAGCAGAGAGCTAGACAGACCAGTACATAACATACAGCCTGCAGATTATGTATATGTTAAGTCTCTTGCAGAAAAGACTTTGGAACCACAGTGGGAGGGACCACTGCAAGTACTTCTCACCACCTTCACTGCAATCAAGATCAAGGAGCAGAATGCCTGGATTCATCACTCTCGAGTGAAGAAGGCCCCAGAAGCCCCTTGGAGAGTGACATCAGGAGACAATGAACTGAGACTAAAACTTACTCAGGCAAAACGAGTATATTGCGGTCAGGAGTAGCTCATACTTTGATTTACAGAATTGTTTTGTATGTAATTATAACTGAAGTTTTAGAACTAGAGAGTACCTCTATCCAAAGCAATGCTGAATGGCCTTGGTCCCAGTCTTTTAATCAGTATACTGGATCTATGGGAGAGCTTTCTGAGATAAAGGATTTAAACCTATTCACTGTAGTAATCCACGAGAATCAGGTATATGAGGAACAAGAATGGCACGAACAGGAACTGTGGACACTTCAAGGGATCAGAGGAGAAGAAATCAAAGAAGAGTACTTAGTGGCCAATAGGAAGGCTTATGAGAGACCAGATGCAATTAGTGTCTCCACCTCTCCTGGTGTATACAAACACCAGGAAGTTTGTGATAGCCTAAGTGCATCAGACTGTTGGTGTAATTTCACCTTGATACAGCCCGTAGAAGTGACTTGCCTTTGGACTCAAGATGCTATCAGACTCTCATTTAAATTCAAAGTAGACACTGCACTTTTTACAACGGCAGGACCTTATACAACCCACACTGAGACTCAAATAGTTCAGACTCAACCCAAACTTGAACCTGAAGTGCATGAAATAGGTCCCTAAGTAGTAAAGAATGTGAGTAAACAACAACTATTGTTCAATCCAGAATGGTCTCTCAAATGTGTTGAGTTGCTAACGCAAATTAACATCTCCAAAATTCAACCAGCCTGCTCCTCTTTCTTAAGAACATCCTTTGAGGGCTGGACAACATAGTTACAAAGACAGGTATACCTCAGGAGCAGAATAAGAAAGGATCTAACTGGGATATTAGGGACAGGATTAGGAGTTTTAAATGGAATTGATTCAGAAATACTGATGAATAAACTGGCCACTGCAGCAAGTGGCCTAACAAAATTGAAGCAGCCTTTACAGTGATCTCTATTAGCATTAGGAACTAGCCAGTGGCAGATTTCAAAAGTACTGCCAAAGTGAGAAAGACCAGGGACCAAGACCACAAGTTAATGGTAGAAGCATTTAGTACAGTTCAAGATAATGTGTCTTTAGCTTTCAGTTTTATACAAGCACAGTTATGGATGCAGGCAACAGCAGCTCTGATCTACGAGAAAGGGGTGAAGGTAATTTTCCAGCTGAAATTCAGAAAATTGTCTGGGATAATGCGATAGATTTTGAAAGGAAGTTTCAATCCTGGTAGACTATGGTAAATTTCACCTATGATCCTGCTTCTAATGTGACCACTGCCTTTCTGCTTACCATACGTAATGCCACTGTTTATGTTATCCATCCCATCATTGCACTAGGATTAAATAATGAAAAAACAATGCTCTACCCTTCAGAACATAGAATGTGGGCACAAAAAGTGAATGAAAAGTAGCAAACAGTAAACTTAGAGTCCTGCATTACTAGAGAACAGCTAGAATTCATTTGTGAAAGCAATACTGTTAATGCCCAGGATGTGTGTCTAGACACTGAACAGAGTATTTGCCACTTCAAAATTCAGCTAGCCACTGACCAGAGAACTGTGCTCGTGTATACTGATAAAAGTTGTGTGTGCCTGAGATCTGCTTGTGCTGCTATAAAGATTGATAACAATGATGTTATTTCGTCAAGCAGAAATAATTTTAATTTTTGTATTTGTAATTTGTTAAGATTATCAGGTGTGGGTTTTCATACTTAGCCCGAGTGACATCCCACCAGTTGATTAAAACCAATTACACAATGTACCACAGACTATCACCTACTCCTATTAGAATGGACCTTACATTAGTAAAACAATTAATTAAGCACCAAGACCTACTGGGGATCAGGAAGGAAATCCAAGGAAGTGGAAAGAAAACCTTAATTACTGTCCAACATGATACAAAAGAAATAACCAGAATTCTACAGAGAATAAAACAAAATGCAGATCACCACTGGTGGGATGTGATCTTTAGGTGGTCACCAACTGCAAATGGAATCTTTATTAAGTTGTGTCATCCCATTGTAGTTTTGTTAATATTAGTTAAAATAAGTTTAGGATTATCCATTATATTGCTAATTTGGAATTGGAGAATACTACAGCACCTAACAGTGTTAACTTCCTTATCAAACGTAAATGGCAAAGCACTAAAGTATTCTTATTGTCATAAGAATTTGCATGAAGTAAAAGAATTTACTTCCTCCTTTTTAGGAAAGAGGGGAATGAGGCAAAGTGGAAAATTTTTCAGAGTAGAAATCCATTTTGATTTAGGTGAAATGTACATCTTTGAGTTAAGTCTGTAGTTTGAAACATAGCTATGTAGCCTGACTGCAAGGCCTAGGCTGTCTAGGCTCAGGGATTCAGTGAAGGACAGAGATAAGGGGGCGGGGAGGGAGACACAGAAAGTGATAAAGAGAGACAGAGAGACTGCTGTGAGAGCAAGTCAACCTGACCCAGGAATTCTTTCTGATAAAGAACTAGCGGCAAATGTCACACGAAATTTGTAAAAATGAATATGTATAAACCTATTTTGAAATTATATGCATATGTATTTGAGAGGAGGAGAAAAAGGGACCTGAAGTTCCCAGAAGTACACATGTCATTTTAGGGGAACGATTCCCACATGCGTCCAGCGCTGTAATAAACATACCGGCTTTACAACTTTCACAAAAGTTGTGGAGTTTTTGGCTATATCTCCGCAAAACAGTAATTCCTGTAGAAACACTCGAGAAAGTCAAAGAGGCAGCTGAAAAAGCATTATTTTCCCTCCAACCCGAGGGGCCTTTTGAGCCTTATAGTAAGATCAAGCAGCTACCATCAGAGGCTTTCTTGAAATTTGTACAAAGGTTTAACTAGAGCTATTGAAATACAAGTTTAAAAAGAGAATACAAGGGAAGAGGTTTTAGAGGAAATGGCATTTACAAATGCAAATGAGCAGTGTCGAGCGGCAATTTTGAGTCTTCCCCTAGAAACCCCCCCCACTAAAAAATATGCTTCTAGTCTGTAACAGGAAAGTGCCTCTGATGAGTGTTGCTGAAGACACCAGACCAAGGATGCTGCCAAGACCACCTCAGCATGTCGCCGTTGTCCAGCCCTGCGCCCATTCCCTCAGCACAGCAGTACCCTGAGCAGCAGCGAAGACCAGCAATGGTTGACCCCACAAAGCCATGCCTGCTTTGCAATAACCTTGGGCACTGGAGTAGCCAGTGCCCCCTGAAAAAACAATTTGATGAATTTAGAAATAGCAGGGGAGAAGAACTGCAAGCACTCCCACAGGGTCAACAACAACAAAAAAACTGAAAGGGGAGCGCCAGCCTGCCAGGCATGCAGACACAAAAGGAGCAGGCCAAGGGAATAAGGGAAGCAAAATAAACCAAGCACGCAGTAATGTTAATATTTCTGTAAGTGAAGCAGATGCTTCAAAGACCATGTCTGCTGGTCCATTGTTGCAAGTGAAACAAAATAACCTTTGTTATGATTTAGGTGAACCCATGTTAGCCACATATTCTGTCAATGAGCCTTACAGGTTGCAGCTGACAGAGTCACTCCACCTGAAAAGCACTGACTGGCATTTTGGCTCCGTCAATCCAGAACAGAAGGGTACTTGGCACTGAATTCATTGTAAGTACATCGTCATTGGGGACACCAAACACACACCACAAGAGATCGAAATTGCTCCAGGAATGACAACATCAGATCCTGAGCAATTCGTTCTCGGGCTGCACTGTTTCAACCCACCCGTGTTTCTTCCCAAGGGACAAATTGTTGCCCAAGCTATCCCTGTGCCGTGTTTACCTGAAGGCACAAAAAACAAGGGTCCACAGTCGCCCGGGTCCAAGTTATTGGGAAGGACAAACCCAAAATCTGGTGTAATGTCAGTGGGGGTGAGGAGTCCAAACGCATTGAGATGCTTGTAGACACAGATGCAGACTGCACAGTGATCCCAGTACAAGACTGACCAGCACAATGGCCTTTGCAAAACGTTGCTGGTGACGTTCGAGGTGTAGAAGGTCTGCAATTGGCGAGACAATCCAAGAGCGTCATCCAAATTGAGGGACCAAATGGACAATTGGCAAATATCTGTCCATTTGTGTTAGATTATTTGGAACCATTGTTAGGGAGAGATTTAATGGCCCAGTGGGGTGTCACAATTGATATTCCAGACTCTCCACAGCATTTTTGCACAGCAGTCATTGAACAGCGCCCCGCCCAAAAACTGAAGTGGAAATCAGACAAACCAGTTGAGGTGAAACAATGGCCACTCAGTAAACAAAAAATAAAGGTGCTCAAGGAGCTAGTGGAAGAACAACTAAAAAAGGGTCAAATTGTGCAGACCACATCCCCGTGGAACTCTCCAGTGTTTGTCATCCAAAAGGCTGACAAAAAGAGATGGCGGCTCCTCCACGACCTCCGACAAATTAATAATGTCATTAAAGATATGGGCTCTCCCCAACCTGGTATGCCATTCCCAACTATGCTTTCCCAGGATTGGAAATTGGCTGCTATTGATATAAAAGATTGTTTTTTCCAAACTCCCCCACACCCTGACAATGCACCGCGTTTCACATTCTCGGTCCCTACCATCAACATGGAAGCCCCTATGAAATGGTACCATTGGACAGTTCTTCCTCAGAGACTGAAGGTCTTGCCAGCAATCTGCCAGCGGTATGTCTCTTCCCTGCTTTCCCCAGTGCGTGCAGACACAGAAAAGGCCATCATCTATCATTATATGGACGATATCCTTGTGTGTGCTCCCAAAGATGATTTACTTACACATGCGCTTGACCTAATGATCAATGCATTGATTGTTGCAGAGTTCGAGCTCCAGGAAAAGAAAATTCAAAAGATGCCACCTTGGAAATATTTGGGCTTAGAAATTGGAAACAGGACCATTGTTCCCCAAAAACTAGAAATCAATCCAAAGATCAAGACCCTTGCGGATGTCCACAAGTTGTGTGGGTCTTTGAATTGGGTATGGCCATGGCTAGGTCTGACTAATGAAGACCTTGCCCCTCTTTTCAATTTATTGAAAGGGGGAGAGGACCCGGGTGCTCCTAGGTCCATTACCCCAGAGGCACGGAAAGCTCTAGAAAAGGTTCAAATTGCAATGTCCACAAGACAGGCCCACCGATGTTGGCCTGACCTGCCATTCAAATTTATCATCCTAGGTAAGTTGTCACACCTCCATGGAATCATTTTCCAGTGGGAGGAAAAACAAACACCTAAGGCAAAAGAAACACCACAAAAGGGCCAGGACCAGGGGGACCCTCTCTCGATCATAGAATGGGTTTTCCTCAGTCACAAAAGGTCCAAGAGAATGACAAAGCCTCAAGAGCTGGTAGCAGAACTGATCCGGAAAGCAAGGACCCGGATCAGGGAGTTAGCAGGATGTGACTCTGAGTGCATTCACATTCCAGTTGAGTTATATTCGGGCCAAAATACTATGCAAATGTTGGAACAATTGTTCCGAGAAAATGAAGTGTTGCAGTTTGCTCTAGATTCCTACTCAGGACAAATTTCTGTCCAGAGGCCTGCCCACAAAATGTTCGAACAAGATGTTCAATTCACTCTGAAATTGAGAAGTGCTCTAAGTAGGAAACCTTTAAAAAAGGCTCTGACTGTTTTTACAGATGGGTCTGGGAAGTCCCACAAGTCCGTTATGACTTGGAATGATCCTCAAACCCAGCAGTGGGAGACGGACATTGCTGAGGTGGAAGGTTCACCTCAAGTTGCTGAATTGGCTGCGGTTGTTAGGGCTTTTGAAAAGTTCTCAGAACCATTCAATCTGATTATGGATTCTGCATATGTGGCAGGAGTAGTATCCAGGGCAGATCAAGCAATACTGCAAGAAGTGTCTAACATCGCACTTTTCGAATTGCTCTCAAAACTTGTAAAGTTAGTCACCCACCGAGAGCAACCATTTTATGTGATGCACGTCAGGTCACACACTGACTTGCCAGGGTTTATCGCTGAAGGCAACAGAAGAGCAGATGCTCTTGCTGCACCTGCAGTGATGGCCACTTTCCCAAATGTTTTTGAACAGGCAAAAATCAGCCACCAGCTTTTCCACCAAAATGCACCTGGCCTGGTTCGTCAGTTTCACATCACTCGAGAACAGGCCAAAGCGATTGTGGCCACATGCCCAAATTGCCAACAACATGCACTCCCTACAGTGAGTACGGGAGCAAACCCAAGGGGACTGAACAGTTGTGAACTGTGGCAAACAGATGTAACACACATACAGTCTTTTGGACGGCAGAAATATGTTCATGTTAGTGTAGATACCTTTTCTGGAGCGGTCTATGCCATTGCCCACACAGGAGAATCATCTATCGATGCCATTAAGCACCTCTTACAGGCTTTTTCTTTCATGGGCATCCCCAAGGAGCTGAAAACTGATAATGGGCCTGCTTATAAATCCAAGGAATTCGGGAGCTTCCTGCAGCAATGGGGAGTAGAGCACAAAACTGGCATCCCCTACTCCCCTACAGGTCGAGCCATAGTAGAAAGGGCTCACCGTGATATCAAAAGAGTCCTGGACCAGCAACATCAGGTTCTGAAGGTGGAACCTCCCCACATCTGATTGTCCAGGGCGCTGTTCACAATCAGTTTTCTGAACTTTTCTTTTGACAGCCTGAATCCACCCATCCTACACCACTTTGGGGGGAGCAGTCATAGGTTGATGAAAGAAAAACCTCCGGTTTTAGTAAAGGACCCTGAGTCTTGGAAAACAGTGGGACCTTACAAATTGGTTACTTGGGGACGTGGATATGCCTGTGTGTCCACCCCCTCTGGTTTAAAGTGGGTTCCTTCCAAATGGGTAAAGCCTTATGTTCCCAAGGTCTCAGAGAAATCTACAGAAGCACCCCAGGTTGATAATGCTGCCTGGAGAAGGAAATGCCGCACGCGTTCTCTGGAGGGAATTCCATTTAAGCCTATCTGGAATAGTTCATAATATATGTTTGTCTTAAGTTTCCTTTTATCGGTTTAGATCCCTCTGTTCGTGTGCAGTCTCGAGACACCATGAGACCAAGGCTGCTCCTCGTCCTACTTGCGATCATTTCTCCAGCGATCTCCTGGATAGTCCCTCAGCCCTTGGACAAGATCACATTTGTCTCTCCACAGCGACAGCCTCTGACCCCTGTCAACTTGCCTGGTGGGAGTTCCTTTCAAATCCTCAGAGTTCCCAAATGAAATGTGGAGTGCTTTAAATAAGTGAACCTACTCCCACCTTCCCCTGGCCGTTACCCTGCTGACAATCCTTTACTGTTTTTGCAGGAGTGGGCGAGAAAGTTGCCAGTGCCAAAAAGGGAGCCACAAGATTTCCATCTCTTAGGCTCCATGAATGCAACCTTTTGCATTCACTTTAAATTCAATTCCCAGTTAGCATATAATGAAGCTAAGCAAAACATTTATCCTGACCCTAGCAACTCACACTACACAGACAAAAACTGGTGTGAAAATTCAGTCCTAGTCATGCACTCATCAGGTGGTGATTATAAGCCTCGTGAACTCCCAAGAGGTGTGTTTTTAATATGTGGAGACAGAGCATGGGCAGGTCTCCCTCCTCGTTTGCTTGGAGGTCCACGTACCTTTGGCAAGCTGAGCCTGTTAACCCCAAATCGAACAAATCTAATACATTGGCTATCCAAAAAAGAGACCTAAGGCAATTAGACCCTGACTGTAATTCGGAAATTGTTCACTGGTCCAGACTTAAGGCCACTGCAATTACAGTCCTTCTGCCGTGGATCTCGGCAGCAAAAAGCATGGGAGAATTAGGCCGATTGGAATGTTGGGTTGCAAAACAGGCAAATCTCACTTCTACTGCCCTGAGTGACCTCTTATCGGATGAGGAAATTACCAGGCAAGCCACCATTCTGAATAGGGTAGCCACAGACTATCTGCTCCTTCTGCACAACCATTGCTGTGAAGAATTTGAAGATCTCTGCTGCCTCAACCTGTCATCAAAAGCAGAGAACATCCATGCCACAATCGACAAGATGAAAACCATGGTGAGCGACATCAAGAGAGAAACTGACGACTGGCTGAGTGGACTGTTCAAGGGCTGGGGACTCTCGGGCTGGTTGGGATCTATTCTGAAAACTGTGTTTTTAGTACTGTTTATATTAGTTCTTGTTGTAGTTGTTAGCATTGTTTTTGGACTAATCAAACGCATGGTTCTCAAGTTAATTTTAAGCTCATCTCCCCCTCCTGAAGTTTACCATTTGGAAGCCCTTAGTGCTCCAATGGATGACATGGAAGCCTCAGTGGAAAACACTGACCGTCCTGTAGAGGAGGAACCGATTCACCAACCATAGTTTGGCGAGCACTCTGCATCACAAACCCAGTCCTCTTCTTTTTAAACAAAACTAGGGGGAGATGTTGCAGTGTGTTGCAATTTCCTGTTTTAGACTTCCCAGTCCCCCAGGTGTGCCAACCTCTCCTTTCCCCTCCACCTTGCTCCCTTGCTAGGTGCTGTCCGTCAATCTTAACATTCCAGCAAGGGCGTCGTGTGATAGGCAGAAGTTCAAAAGATGCTTCTCAGTCCTAGGGTCATTGGCCTGTCTATGTGTCATTGTCCCCTGAGACCCTCCCCCTCCCACCTGGTTGGTGGCTCACCTATCCTTTCCCTCCCCCCTCCCTGTGGGCTTTAATGGACATTGAGGCCATGCGGTCGGTTATTCTGTGGAGCTGTTACAAGATTCAGAGATCTGTGACCCTGGAATAAAAATCTGGATTAAACCCTCCGCAGAATCCGTCTCCTTTTCCTCTTCACCTAGCCTAAGGACTTTCACCAGAGGTAAAACTGAGTTCTTATTAGCCTGGACTTGTTCCAAGTGCCTACTTGCAACATCCATCCAGCCAGAGGAATCTCTGTGGTGAAATACCACAGCTGCCACCTCTGTCCAAGCAGCAGGGGCCAGACGAGCCCAGGCATGTTCCATCCGGTAATATTGGGATCTTATTCCAATAACTATGTCCTCTTTAAATTTAACATGGTATTCTCTAATTGTCCTCCAGTGCTCTGGTTTGTGTCATGGTTATCTTATCACTTGGACAGGTCAGTCGGTGTATGGCCTTACACTGTTCGTCTAAGTTACAAAAAGCCCTTTTCACATCTTATGTTTTACTAAGGTCTATAGTACAATACATTCATTACCATACTATTTCTATAAGAGATACATAGATATTATATTCATTACACTACTATTTCTATGAGCAATACAGGGCATACTTAAGCTGATTATGATATATTAACAAGCAGCTAGAAAGAATTATGATTTTTACTATACTAAATACTTATAATCAATAACAACATGCAAAAGCTAATACATAAATGTGAAAGCCAGTATTATCTGGTCATTTTTAACAATCTTAAATCCAAGTACTAACATAGCTGTAAGTGCTGCCATTTCAAGGTCTGCCTTAAAGATCTGTACTGGAAACTGTTTTCCAATATGACCTCTAGTTAAAATTAAATAGAGCTCTCTAATAGTATTAAGTGATCTTAGTATTTTCTGCTACATTAATTGATTACATTTAGTAATTCAGCTTCCTCCTAAAGCCTAAATAGCAAGTGTCCAAAAATTGATTTTTTTAAAAAGTGCACAAGCACCGCCTAGAAAGTACCAAAAAAATTCAGGGGCACAAGAAGTGGCAAGCTGTCCAATTAATGTTGTTAAGAGTTAATGTATCAAAAATTCAAAGTTTAGCTCGATTTTGCTTGGATAGCAAAGACCCAAACATTTCCTAATTTCAATGAGAAAGCTGACCTTGTTTTAGAGTCATGATTTCTTGTATTGCTTGAAATGCTCCAATAAATTTGTGGTTTATTCCGATATAATTACCATGAACCCAGAAAAAAAATCCTGCTGATTCCAACAGTACAGACAGTTATTTAGATAAAACAATTGAGCATCTCATATACAAAAGGGTTGGCATAATAAAGGCACATATAGTGGGATTACACAAAAGACCCTTCCTGTTGTTATTGTCTGAAGTATCATGAAGGAACGCTGCTACATTTTAAGATTTGTTAGTTCTCACTGTTCTACAAAAGTGCTGATGCTCCAATTTCTTTAGTGCACCAGAAATGCTGAAACAAACCTATGCAAAAATATAAAACCCCTAGAACACTATTTATGTAAATGCCCCTGCAGCATGTAATGTCACAAAATAACAATCTTCAATACACTGAAAGAGTAAAGCAATGTGTATAATGCTTTTTGTTGCTGTTGTTGTTAAACGCTTGGACGGCTTTGCTTGGTTTTAATTAAAAATAATAGCGTTTTCCTTGCACATACATTTTTTCATCCCTTCTTCACTTCCTGTCAGATCAGCAGTCCCACTGAGCCTGAACAGCAGCAGCAGAATTATGGTAAGCAAGTACTGAGCTGTCAATCACAGACTAGGCTGGAGCAGGACTGGCCTAAACAGGCACGAGCACATCCCCTACCAACCACTCATATACATACAATCTACATTACACCCCACTACATTTGCTCAGCAACTCTGCTCACAGTCTGGCCTGACTACCACAGAGGTAAGGAGAAAGGGGGAGGGCCATCACCCACGCCTCACCATCCACTCTCCTCATACCACAGGGCCATGCTGCTGGCTTGCCCCGTGTAGACACCCCAGTCCTGCACTTCTCTCAGGAGCATGTGCTGACCATTACTGAAATGCGATTACAGATCGTGCTGGCCAGGGGCATGGGCCAGGAGAGATAACTGAGTGAGCGATGCAAGAGGCCGTGGGGCCGTGTGTCCCAACGGCCGCCCCTGCTCACAACTCCTTGCTGGCCCAGTGGATGTGCACGGCA
Source organism: Melospiza georgiana (assembly GCF_028018845.1). Taxonomy (NCBI): domain Eukaryota; kingdom Metazoa; phylum Chordata; class Aves; order Passeriformes; family Passerellidae; genus Melospiza; species Melospiza georgiana. The sequence goes on along the minus strand of NC_080464.1, from coordinate 1,418,852 downwards.
GGAGCTTGAATACTTCTGTCTGTCCCCAGAGGTGGGCATTCTCAAGAAAGGCAATGTGCCCTCTGCAGCCACTTCGCTCCGCCTCCCAGCACACACTAGAGAGCGGGCAAAGGAACTTCCCCCATGTCCCAGGCCCCTACAATCAGCGGCTGGCATCACCTTGGCAACAGGCTAACAAACCCCAGCAGGCCAGTGACAAGGCAGGGACAGGGAGTGGTGTTCCAGACTATGGTAGGGTACAAGGCATAGAGTTAAACTCCACTCTGTGCAGCGAGTGTTCACAGTCCTGCCTGCAGCCAAGGGAAGGACAGTGGTGTCTCGGGACAACTGCTTAAGATTGTACGTGCTGCACATGCAGCACCAGTCTTGCTTCTGGTGTTGGAATGCGTCAGATCTGTCCCTTCCCTGCCACCATTTGTTCCCTTTCCAGACAAAACCAAGCACCTACTATCGAGGTCAGCATTTGGATCTACAGGCCACATAGAAAGTCATTGCGTCTGCTTAAGTTGACAGAAGCATAGGATCTCTTTCTTACTTGCAAGGATACATCCTGCTTTGAGTGACTCCTGCATGCTTGCCTGTTTCTGTCATCTGCAAGCCAGAGGTGAATGAATTTTTCGCGTGAGAGAATTATTTCTAAGGCAGCAGTATAAAGAACATGTGAACTGGTGTCGTGGGTTGACAGCCTTTATCCCAATATCGTGTGTTGTGTCTGGCAGCTGTGCCTTTTCTCTCTTCCCCCCCCCCGGCCGTCTTGCTGCGGCGGGGCGGGGAAGAGAGGGGGGGAGTGTTTGACCAGGCCTTTTTGGCTTTTGGCTTTTTGCTGCTTGGCTTGGCTAGCCGCTTTGCTTGCTTGCTTTCTGCTTTTTGCGCTGTTTTTTTTCTTTTCTTTTGTTCCCTCTTTCTTACCCTCCCCTGAAGATACTGGACCGGTTCCGGACCTGACCTGAGACGTCCAGGACACCTGGAGCTTGCAAGAGAAGCTTGAAGCCCTCACCATACACAGTCTGTTTCTTTCCTTTTCTTGTGTTGGGGAGTGTTCTTTTGTTACTTGTAAATAAATAGGTTTTGTTTTCCACTTTGCTCCTCCGAGAAATTCCTTCCCGAACCCGGTGTTGGGGGAGGGGTGGTTGGAGGTTTGTTTTGTTTTGGGGGGCTCCCTTTTGGAGATTTCCCCTAATTTGTCCTAAACCAGGACAACTGGAAAGACATCTCATGAGCGACCCGAGCTTGCTTGCATCATGGTAGCATAATTAAAATCAATAGCAACTGCTTTGTAGAAGATTTCTGCAGTAAATATCTTAAAAAATAAAAAAACAAAACAAAGACACACACACACAAAAAAACAACAACCCCCCCCGCCCCCAACAAAGTCAAAACAACACATTTTCTCGTTCTAAGAATTGAGTCATTACCACCACCGGACTGTGCAACCAATATGCAGAGAGAAGGAATACTCCCTCCCTTCTTCCCGGGACAGGCCCCAAACAGGATTGAACCGCTTCTAACAAAGGACAAAGGGTGGAAACTTCAGAAATAACAAGCTTAGAGTCCCTTGTACTTTCACAACGTAACTATGCAAACAATAGATTAGCAAATTTAAGACCCACAGTCCCACTCACAATGTAATACCCCATTTCCATACCCCAAAATAAGGGAATTTGCAGGGCACTTTCCATTTCTATAGGAGCTTAGCAGACCAGGTTTTCATTGAATGCAGGTTCCAGAACTCTTCAACTCAGAAGCGATGCTCCATTCATACAACCATGGCCTCTTATTTGGCCTTTCAGACAGATTTTTACATCTGGGTCCCCCATAGAGGAGTTGAATAAAAGAAATTAAAGTAATTTACAAGTATACTAGTTTAGAACAAAGGAAGAAATGGAAAATTACGGGTGCAGTAGTGATAGCATATCAAAGTAATCCACGGGAAATCTTTTATCTGCCAACAATGAATCAACCTCAAAAATAATTCTGCAAGTCAGACCTGTATCTGTTATGTGTCAAAACGTCTAATGGTACATCTTAATTACACTTATGATTTGATAGGATGCTACCAAGAAAATTATTTACTACATATCTGGTTTTGACTCAACAGCTATTTTCCCCATAGAGAAACAAATCACACTAATATTGCTAAAAAAAAAAAGGAATTTTATATTACAAAACACATATTAAAAAACAATGTAAATCCTTATGAAAAGACTGTTAAAAGGCAGGTATTTCTTAAAAGTCCTGTCTTCAGGTACTTTGAAAATGCACCTCAACATGCTTTTAAGTAAATGTTCAAATAGTCAAAAATACAACCTAAGAATGTAACCAGCATTTCCTCATCTTTAGAAATAGTGAACACTCTGAGACTGCGTATTAAGGAGGGATAAACCAAGCAAAGATACATCTTTTTCTGGAAATATGTCTGCATGTAATGAATGAATAAGCAAAAAGCTTACCTCTTGCACGCCCGACTAGAACGTCCTTATAGTTAAAATACTCGACTTCTTCAGTGTAATTTTGTGTATAGGCAGTGTTGGATCCAGCATTCCTAGATTCGCTCCAACGTACTTTTGCATGTCCTCTTGCATGAATTTTAAGAGCTTTCACTCTAATTTCCCCAGTAACTTCTAAACTGATCCTTCCTGAGACTGTGTCCCCGCTAGAATACACGGGGATATTGCTGTTACTGAGACAGTCAAAGCTTATTGTCAAACTCTTCACCTTCCCCAGCACCATGATTTTTAACGAAATGTATAAAAATATACTGCAAGGAAAACAAAAAAAAATCAAGGTCTCATACAAAACGCGACCTTCACGTTACACTGAACAACGCCTCTGCTGCGTAGAGCCTGCCAACCAGATCAGCGTGTCCCCTACGAACGCTTCATCGGAATTGCTGAGAAGACAACGACAGCCGCCCAACACTACGATATCCGTACAAAGGCAGCTGGCCCGCACGCTGCCAGGTCACTTTAAGAACAGCTTTGTGAAAAACAACCACCCCCGCTCATGCGCGAAGCGAGTCGTAGCGGCGGTTTCCTCCACCGCTTGCCTGTCTTTCCTGCCGCGTTCGGTTTTTTTTTGTGTTATCGCTTTCATCTCATGCAGAGAGAGCACTCCCTGGTGGAGTCAGGGCTCTGCTACGAGTTCGCAGTATGGTATTGAAATACGTACTGAAGAACTGAGAGAAAAACGTCGGGGGGAGGGGGCGCTAGGGCTCCTTGTCCACAGGGTCATCTCAATCTCATCTCATCTCATCTGTCACGGCCTGGGGATCCTGGCTTGCTGATTGGGAGGTGTCTCGGAAGAAGCTGGCAGCTGAAATCGGGCAGCAGTCGGTGGGCACCAGGCCCTGGATTCTGGCAGTAGACGGCACGGGTTCTCCCCCTCAGCCGGGGGTTGCCTGGCTAACAGTAAAGAATGCAACGACCTTAAAAATACATCATCTGTATCAAAATAATAAACGAGAGAACACTATAGAGCCATATCCAAATTATGTGAGAGTATTCCCTTCCTTATTAATGCATATACAAAAAAAATCCATAGCAATACCCACTTGGCTAGCAAGATTTGGGTCTTTAAACTTTGCAGTTCTTCAAGGGCCTGCCAAAGGTAAGCATCAAAGGTAACTGCTATGCACTTAAAATTTTGTGCAGATCCACACTGACAGAGGTACATGGTGACCATGAACTCAGAACCAGAAGGACAGGAATTGTGACCCTCCTGTCTGAACTCCATGAATGGAAGAAGTGGAAGAAAGGGGGCAAAAACCAACATCAGCAGCAAAGAAGCCAGACCCTAAAGGAAGATTCATATTAATTACATGTAAAAGTATTAAAATAGAAAACTTGATAGAGATTTAAATGTATACTTTCGCATAATGCCATGTTTTTTTACCCTCACTCCTCAGTTAATGCAGCAGGTGCTGCAAAGCAGGGGGAGGCCGGCAAAGGCAGCCATGCCCCGCTCACCTGCCGAGGCCTGCCTACAATTTTGCCAGGATTGGCCCCTTCACGAACAAAAGCTTTGGGCAAGGTCTGTAACTGAGCAACGTGCCGTGCCGAGCAATTCCCTGACACAATGGTTCTGTTCTTTACTGTTAGCCAGGCAACCCCCGGCTGAGGGGGAGAACCCATGCCGTCTACTGCCAGAATCCAGGGCCTGGTGCCCACCGACTGCTGCCCGATTTCAGCTGCCAGCTTCTTCCGAGACACCTCCCAATCAGCAAGCCAGGATCCCCAGGCTTGTTGTGAAAAACACATTCACACTCCTGTGAAAATTTAAAAAGTTTAATAAAGGACAATAGGAGAAAAGGATCATAGAGCAAAGGTTATTACAGCCAGGTGTATCTTGGCACTTAGCCAAGACCACACTCTTACATCTAGGGATACCCCTTAAATACCTTTTCCATTACATCAGCCTGTTGCATATTCATAGATCCTTATGCATATCTCTAAACTAGTTTACATTTTCCAGGAACTATTTTACACGGCCCCTCCTTGGGTCTGTCTTTTTAGATCATGCGTGTTTCTTGGCTATGGTTTTGTCTCCTCTTTATCAATTCCAGTTTGGGCCTTGGTCCACACTGCCTTCAAACGGTGAGTGCTGATTGTCGCAGACATTTTTCCACAGAAATCCTTTCTTTCAGATTTCTGTGTCTTCTGGAAGGCAGAGGCCTCAGAAGGGAAGGTAAACAATTGTTATCAGCTGCTGTGGAATGCAATAGGATTCACCTTGATTGGCTCATTTTCTATGTTTATAATTGAGGGCCAATCACCAGTGCAGGCTGGGGGACTGAGTCCCTGGACACAACTTTGTTATGGATTCTTTCTATCTATTCTTAGCTTAGCCTAGCTGCTCTGCAAACCTCTCTCTATATTCTATTAGTATAGTCATAATGTATTATATATAATATCTTAATAAATCAAGCCTTCTGATCAAGATACAAGATTCACCGTCTCTCTAGCACCAGCTGCGACCCACTCAGGCGCGGTAATAGCTGATAGCTGGCATATCTGTAGCAGGTGTCCTCATCCTGTGTTCATTGGATTTTATTCCATCATAGCAGGCATTTTTACACAAGCATAGCTATTTCACTACTATGTCTAAACTTAATTAACAACAGAAATAAAAACGATATCTTTATAACAAAGTTACTTTAACATCACACATATAAAATCCATTTTAATATTTGTGAAAAGCCTATATTCTATGTTGGGACCCTGGATGCTGAGAATTTTCAACTTTCTGTGCTTAAAGGCACAGACCCACAAGAGTGCACTGCATTTGACCTGAGGCTGTGGAGAAGACTTCCAAAATTGATTGATTGCACTGGGATTACGGGTGTGTAGTTGGTTACAAGTGTGTAATATCACAGGGTGGAAAACTTAAAGTTTGGGATTTTAGAATATAGAAATAAATGTGAAGAAAAATGGAGGTTTTAAGGTGGAGGCAGGTTGTTCTTCTTTACCTTCTTCCTTCTTCATGGGTTTGGGTGATGTTTTTTAATTGGACAGAGAAATCTGCATTGCAGGCTTAGAGGGATCAGTTATTGGGTTAAAAGGGAAAATAATCTAGATGTCATTTCTTATTTGGATAGTTTAGTCTTAAAAGACCTTGTAACACGAGATAGCCATTTTGTTCCTTGCTAATGAAAGGCTGCAGAACTCATGGTTGTGAGACTGCTTCACTGATAAGAAATAATAAACACCTGAGTCCGAACATGAACTACTGTCTCAAGTGCCTTCAATCCAGTCCAGAGAAACCGATAACTGGTGCCTCCGTGTAAAAGTGGCAGCTCAGTAAGAAGAAACTGTGCCAGGAACCCTTGATGAAAACCAGGACACAGGAAAATTTCTCCGCAGATGAACATCTTGGTGTTTGGACATTCGGAAAACCCGGTGGAAGGAGCCAATTCCCGTAACATTCAGGTCGCGGAACAGACCAGGCCCATGAACAGCAGACCCATTAGGGTCCAGTAAGCTGTCAAGGAGTCAGGATGGGGAGTAACCCCTCACAAACTGAATCGGATGTCCTAAATAATCTAGAAATATTGATGAAATAGCATCTCACTCGAGTCTCAAGACAGGAACCGGAACTTTTGTCATCCTGGGTGAGGGAGGTGTGCCCAAATTTCTTTTAATGTCTTATTTGACCCAAATCTGTGGGAAGATGTAAATACTAAGCTTTACCACGTGGCTATGCATAAAGGCAAAAATGCTGCGAGACTGCTTTTTGTTGGTAGAGTTGTGCATGAAGTTTTACATGCGGCAAAATGTAAGAAACCCTTTGCAGAAGCTGCTTTGCAAACATCTCTGTGGCTGCAGGGCGTTTCCTCGCAGGCTGGAAACCAGGGACCTGCGGCCCCCACAGGAGGAAAGACTGTCCCCCCCCCCCCCCTTTTCCCCCTGAATTACAAGAGGGAGGTCTTATCCCTATAAATGCTGTCTTGGAGTCATCCCCTGGTCCGGGAGAGGTGCGCAGTGGGAGTGATGCAGCCCAGGCAAAGCCCGAAAGGGAACCAGGGGGATTTCCCAAGATGAAACTGTTGGTGGGGGAGGTGGACGAAGCAGACATGGCATTTTTTGAATTCTTTACATCTACGCGTATCTCGGAGATAGAAGCGGGAGGGGCTCGGGAAGCCATCGCTTTCCCCACCCCTCTCGACACCTTGGGGGCAGCTCCAAACGGCTGAGCCAGCCTCCGGAGCTGGGATGGCAACCCCCCTGTTACCTGATGGTCCACCCATAGCTCCTGCCCGCGTCCAAGCGCCAAAACCGACGTCAGAAGGGTCTCTCCAGCCCCCTCGGTCAGCAGGGGCGGCCCCGCACCCAGTAGACGTCTGATTTGTCCCACCCCCTCCCGCCTTCGAGCCCCAGGCTACGGCACAAAGGGCGGAACCCAGATCGAGTGGGTCGGACGTCATTCCACGGCCTGGAGCAGCCTCTCCCCTCCAGCCCGCGCAGCCAAAAGCGGTGGGAGGGGTAGCCTGAAGTGATACGTGGAATAAATAGACTCCACAACCAGAGATAGTTATGAAGTGGGTATGTATGTCAGCGCCCGGCGCAAGCGAGATAGCTCTCATGAAAACTTGTGCCCCGAGCCTCAGCCTGACCCACATGTTTATTCACAAAGGTGTTCCATATGCAATACATTGCACAACTTTCCATGCATATTCAAGCCCTGGCCCTGCCTGTCCTCGCCTCGCATGGTAATTACATCCACGCCCTTCTGGGCATGCGTTGTTTGCTGTGGTGGTCGCACGGGGGTCTCTCGGTAGTCTCTGAGGCTGAAGACTGTGGTCTTCATCACGACAACTTTTGAACTTTCCTCCTTTGCGCGTGCACTTTTGGTCCCTTGGTGCTTATCTGAGTACGTCTGTCGGCCTTGATCAGCTTGGAGACGGAGGAATCCCTTTATCTGGGTTCTTTGCATCCCTTGGTCTCCTCTGGTATTGTTCTTTATGCAAGAAGCTTCCGAAATTTGCGTTTTCCTATGCCCTTTGTACCATGGCAGAGGTTTCTTAAGTAAAAAGGTTAAATTTCAACACATAGTTCTACAGGCTAAATTTTAAATGCCTAATTCATATTACTAACTCAAGTGAACTCCAAAAATCTCTATTTTAGCTCCCCCTGATCCCGCTCCAGCAGCGTCAGCAGAGCCTGAGAGGTCGCTAACCATAGCTCCCCCAGGGGACGGGGACATTTTAAACCTGCGGAAGCGCTCCCCACAGACAGGGGACTCCCTGACTTACTGGGGACCAGCCCGAGAGCGAGTGGATCGCTCCCCCGTGCACAACAGTTTAAAACCCTGAAATGCTCACAAGATACGCAATCTGCGCAGCCAGGAACTGCACAGACAGATCAGGCTACGCAAAATGCGCAGCCACCGCGAACAGCGAAAAATAAGGAATTAGCGCAGCCCGGTGCAGGTAGGATAGCGTCCAGCGGGGTGGCCCCAGCAGCTCCGTGGCAATTTTTAAATGTAACAAGCACGGCTTTGCCTTCAGCAAGTTCGCAGAGCCTGATGGGGACAAGCTGGGGGCAAACAGAGGTTGCGGGAGAACAGGAACCACTTGGAACAAGCGAACGGGAAGACAGTTCGTATTCCAGACCGAGGGTTACAAACAGACCCAGAAATCACAATCGGTGGTTCACTAATGCCCATCGCCGCGGCGGGGATTCTTCCTTCCCTGCCTGCTTTCTTTCAAATGCCAACAGACCGCACGACAATAGACGCGGTCTTCCCGGGTCCTTGTGTTAAAAATAGGTTAGAAACAGTTGTAAAATAGTTGATCGTTAAGCATGTACTGTTAGTTTGGTTATTATATTGTAAAAGGGATTAAAAGGGTTGTGAAAAATCCATATTTTATGATTGGCTTTTCGCTAATATTAAAATTAATATTATATGTGTTATGTTAGAAAGTTATGCTGTATTAATTTTCTTAAGAAGTGTGTAAATTTTGCTTTAGGTTATAACATAATGTAAAATAGAAACTATGCTATGTCAGATACTTGTTTTTAAAGAGAGGACTCGCAGCAAGATAGCAGCCACAGGACACCGAAATCTTTCAGAGAAAAAGAATTTATTGCTCTCCTATCAGAAGAAACTAACTTCTTCCTGCCTTGCTCAGCCCTGAAGACACCATTAGGATTAGGAGGAAGAAGTTGGCACTGACCAGACAGAATCCTGTGTTTGAATAGAATTTATGCATCATGTATGAGGTGTATGAATATGCAACAGGTTATTGTTTTTAAGGGTTAATCCTCTGTTAGCGGGTGTCCTTTTTCGGGCTTATTTTTCCCAGAAAGAGGTAGCCGGACTGTTCGTAAGTCTTTGTTTCTATTGTCTCATATTGTCCTAATCACAATTGTTCAAATTTGTATTACTCTAATTATATTACTATTTTTATAACCATTTCATTACTATTAAACTTTTAAAATTTTAAAAACAAGCGATTGACGTTTTTCACAAGGTAGTTGTAAGAAATACGGTACTCAACGTACCATAATACACCTAAGTAAAGTGCACCACTCCCCAAGCGAAACGAGCCAGCCTGGACAGAACTGTAATGGGCCAATCAAGTGCCTTAAACCGTCATGCAAATGAAGGATCCAAAAAAGAACCAATCCAGAGGGACAAAAACCAGGATAAAAAGGGGCTTCTGACCCACTGAAGGTGTGCTGCTCCATCTGGGACATCAGGGACATCCCTACATCGTTGCTCGGCCCTCAGGCCCCCATGCTTTAGGACTTTCTTTTTCTTATAAAAAATGCTGAATTCACTTTAGTACCAAGAGCCTGATCTCATTTTTAACAGCTTGGGGGCTTCGCTGGGATATGACCTCACCCACCTGAAGGACAGGATGCCCGCCTATCTCCTCCACGGAGGGACCTTGCCTAGGTATCCAGGGGGAGAGGCCTGAGGCACGCATGAGGCACAGTGGAGCTGGTAAGTATCACCCATCCACAGGCAGGGGACCGGGGTGGGGGGGTGGGGTGGGGGTGTGTGTGTGTGTGTGTGTGTGTTTGAGACTGGTATAAATTATCAAATTGGTAGCCAAATTTATAAAGAATTTAACAAAGATTTATTAGATCAATAACAAAAAAAATAGAATTTTGAAAAACCACCACAGCCAAGACAGCGTCAGCCCCGGGTGCGGGCGCTGGGTGGACCAAGGTTCGACTGACAAAGTGACAGCGTCTCCCCAAGAGGTTCACCCTGAGTGTTTCGAGCAGCTCGCTTATATACAGTTTATTCTGCCTGAGGCAGGGATAACCGAATGTTTCTTTGTCTCTCTTTACATGTAGAACTGCATCTATACATGTGCAGGATCAGACAAAGGTAAGTCCAAGGGTCCAGACGAAATGTCTGAGTATCTAGGCAGAGTCTGTATTCACATGTAGTAGAGTGACGCCAGTTCCTGAGCAGGGCAGATGAAATCATTTCAGGTGCAGGTCTTGTGAGTAGCTGAGACATTCCATTAATCATGGTCCAGGCTGGTTTAGATGCTATCTGCCCAGGTGCAGATGCCAGGTAAGTCATCGATGATGGCCAGACATGAGGTCCCATTCATACGTTAACAGACCTGATATTAACGCTGTCCAGGAACTAGTTGAATAAAAATAAGACTATGCTCCCAGCCAGAGTGGTCAAAGACATAACTTTGGACTTTTACAATATTTTATACATATATAGCATGAATTATCTCTACCATATACTACAAGACGGAGCCAGAAGCCCAAGCGGCACGGAGCCCCGGAGTGTGGACCTCTTATACCGAGGTTTCAGATCTCCTCGAGGAGACCATCTGGGAACGGAGGGAAGCGAAAAACGGAAGATTAAATGACTCCCCTCCAATCCTCCTTTTTCTGGCATCCAGGGGCAGGCCCCGTTAAAGCCTGACAAGCCACTGTCCCTCTTAGGATGTAGAGGGCCTTGGTGAGAGAGAGTGAGTCACATGCAAACAAGCCATTCTCCAGGCGGGTGGGGGCTGTGGCATAAAGGTGTGAGTGATCTGCAAGATCAGTCTCTTTAGTGAACTGACACCAGAGGCGATCAGTTTGAGTCCTTCCCGGAGACTCAGCAATACTGAAGCCCAGAGGCTGACCCCAGGCGAGGAGGGCTGCAGTATCATAGGACTTTTTAGCAGCATGGCTGAGAGGAGTAGTTGTGTGGCACATTCTTCAGGGTACGAAGGTGGGAAGTCCAGCCTGGGCAAGGTGCGGACGTCCGAACTCCTGACTCCAAAACTATCTCTAGGGAAGAGGGATAGCCAAGCCTTGGGGGAGGTGGAAGGAGTCAGGGTGGGGCCCTACACGAACCAATGATTCTCTGACAACAGGGATCTGCTTCGTGTGAGCCTTAGAGGTTTGCTAATATTTCCTTCCCCTGTTCAATAAAAGGAAAAGGGAAACTCCAGAGTGCTGAACCTAGGTCAGTGGGGAAACTTAGTGTGTCAGTACAGACGGTTCTGAGGTGTCAGAAAAAAGTACCTTATGTGGTCTGAGAAGTCAAAGCACCAAGAACCAGAGAAGTATGAATGAACAGGTCTGATGTGTGAATGGACATGTAATTGAATGTGAGATAGTGTCTCTCCTGCAGTGTGTGTGTGAGTGAAAAAGAGTAAGTACTCCTTAGATAAGGAGCCAGATAAGAGTGCCCAGGGGCACCCAAGTCAATTGCTACAAGGAGACCTTTCAGCATAAACAGAAAGAGATTGGAAAGAGATTCTCTCCTAAGTAAAACAAGAGTAAAACAGAACTTTTAAAGGACCAGTAACAGTAAGTAGTTTTATTTACCAGTCCGAAAGCTTATAGTAACTAAAAATCACTATGGGTCAGACCCCCAGTACACGGGGAGGGCGATCAAAGAGAAAAAATAAGAAGATTCCTCCTGGAAGCCCCCTAGGTGATTTACTGGATGACTGGAATAAGTGGGAAACAACTAGAAAGTTAGATCAAGTAAGGATGGTTTATTATTGTGTGAAACATTGGCCAAAGAGGAAATTACAGCAAAAATCCTTAAAGTGGCCTGTGACAGTGGTCACAAGGGTTCTCAGGGTGAAAAGATAAGCGAGAATGTTGACCTCATGTTCAGAAGGCTTGATTTATTATTTTATGATATATATTACAACTATACTAAAAGAAATAGAAGGAAAAGTTCTCTGAAGGCTAGCTAAGCTAAGAATAGAAAAGAATGAATAACAAAGGTCTGTGTCTCAGCAGAGAGCGAGACCCAGCTCTGCCGTGAGAGGTCAGTAAATCCAAACATCCACAGGAGACCAATCACGGATCCACCTGTTGCATTCCACAGCAGCAGATAACCATTGTTTACACTTAGTTGCTGAAATTTCTCAGCTTCAGCAGGAAAAATCCTAACGAAAGGATTTTAATGAAAAGATGTCTGTGACAGTGGCCCTGGTATAGAAGTCTGTTGCCTTCTGGTACAAGGCAAGGCGACCTGGTTCTGAGGATCAGCACGGCGGCCCAAAACTCCCCAGGGTCGTTCGGGCCAATGAAACACGCGGACACCAATGTGGTGGACGGTCAAAGGCGTTTATTACTTCTTCTCGTGGGGTTTTATAGTCTAAGGGGTTCTCTACGTCAAAAGGGGGTCTGTCCTTATTATCTATGGTTAGTAAGGAATGGAAAATTACTGGGTAAGGAATGGAAAGTTACTAGCACTACTGTTAGTGGGGCCACACTCCTAGGGTAATCTCTTATCTTAGGGGAACAGGGGGTCCTGCCTTTCCGTGACATCGCGTAATCTTCCGGAGCGCCTGTCCCTACCTACCACAGAAGTCGAGATATGTGGTTATGTAATTTATTATATCAGCAAGTATGTAACCAAGAAAACCCTAATTCAGAAGAAGTAGAGTATGTTACTTGCTGGGTGAAATTCTTAAAAGGAGATTCTAAGGTATACAAACTGAAAAAGGATAAAGAGCAGAAATCAGAGGAAAAAGATTAAGAAAACGAAGGAGTTATTCAAAAAAGGTGGGATCCCTTGGACTATGCAACCCCACCAGTTCTCCCTCCTATCAAGCTACCCTCCACTTAACTCCCAGCCTCCTGCTTCTCAAAACTTATCTTTATCCCCTCCAGTGATCCCTGCCTCTCCTCTATCTCTCCAGGGAATCTCCATGTAATTTTTACCTCCTCCAACAACCCCACTCCCCCATATATATCCACCCCTTGATGCTTTTTCCCTGCTGCTTTGTACCCCCACTAACTTGCAGCTTGCTTCACCTGTAAGTCAGAATACAACATATTTCCCCGAGAAAAAAAACCCTGGATATATCCTCCAACCTAACAACTGAACCCTCCCAAAGTGATAACAAAGAATAAGTGAGCCAGTTGAGTAACCATTCAGATGCTGGCAATTACTGTAATACCAGATCAAAAAGTAGTGTAAGGGCAGAGGTAAATCATGACAGGCTGTATCCCCTGAGGGAAGCACCATTAAGTAGGGGGGTGTGAGAGTCTGTCCAAATTTTCCCTCATCTGCCTCATGATCGATCATCCTTGGGAGACCACTGAAGAGAAGACCCCCCTACCCCCCCCCGTCTAGAATATCTGTCTCTGAAGGAGAAAAGTCACATGCCAAGGGCCCTGAGACCTGAAAGCTAAGTGTTAAGCTATTGTTTTCGCTGTATGCTAAGAAGGGGGCACCGTGCCCCGTTTGCAACAATAGCAGCTTTGGAAGCTTTCCCACCTCTCAGCCTGGCTGGACTTCTCCTGAGTTTCAGGTGGTCTCCCACAGAAGATCCTCATCTGTTTTACAACCACCGTGACAGACAGACTGAGATGTAAGAAGCCTCACCATTGAGGACTGAGACATGAAAAGGCCCCTCTGCTCCTTCCAAGGACTGGGACTGACACCCCCAGCCCAGGGGAGGTGTGTGGGGGAGGCAAGCTGACCAAAGCGAGATGTTTGCTTGCAGGTTGTGACCACTGGACCGAGAACACAATGGCTGTCATTTACTGCTGAGAACATAGACTACCTGTTACATCTGTTCCCTATTGTATCTGTTTCCCCCCCCTCACAATTTTCAATAATAAAAACCTCTGAGTTAGCTAGAGCCTTTGAGATCTCCCCAGCGTAGCAGGCGGACCCTCGACTGGACTGGACTAAAGGACTTCGTCTCTGCGTTGGTAGCTATATCCCCTCTCCCCCTCTCTCTCTCTCTCTCTTTTCTCTCTCTTTCTCTATCTTTTTCTCTCCCTTAATCCCTCTATCGCATTTTTGCTGTAGTTATTTCAATAAAACTGCATTTGTTTTGATTATCACTGCAAACCCCCTTGTACCATGTTGTTTTTTGCACTCTGAGATCATTCCTACGAACCATCAGGTCATCTGTTCACTAGGACAGACCCTGACAGGGGGTAGGAAGATTAATTCCAGCCCAAAGATATAAACACCTATTGGTCATAGTTGGCCATCTAATCCACTGGGTTGACACCTTCCCCATGAGAAGGGAGACAGCCCAAACTGTGACAAAAGTTCTCTTGGAAGAAATTATTCCAAAATACAAGCTGGTAAATACTATTGATTTGGACTGTGGCCCCCACTTTACATCCAGTGTTCTGCAACAAATCACCAGGGCCTTGGGAATAAAGTGGGAGTTACACACCCCTTGGCACCCTCAGAGTTCTGGGAGAGTCGAGAGGGTGAATCAAACATTAAAGAATATCTGAACAAAATTGGTCTTAGAAACCCAATGGAATTGGGTCAAATGTTTACCACTAGTCCTATTACGAATAAGAACCATACCCAGAACAGATCTAGGGGGTCTTGCCTTATGAAATGGTTGCTTGGGCTGCCTTTCTTGCTTACCCCGTACAAAGTTAGGGAACATCTAGAGGGGGGGACGACAATGCAAAAATATATAGAAACAGTAACAACAACCATAGAAGAACTAAGGAACAGGGGCTACCTTCCCCAAACTTCCCCGCTGGACTGTAAAATACATTGTATTAACCTGGGAGACTGGATATTGATTAAATCATGGAAAAACCCTCCACTAACTGCTCGCTTTGAAGGCCCCTTCCAGGTGCTGCTTACGACAAACACCACAGTAAGAACAAAGGAGCAGGTGTGTAATGCAGCCTCCTGCTGGGTTCAGGTTTGTCCCCAAGCAGGCTGCACGGGTCCGGATAGCTCAGTCCTCTACGGGACAGACTGCTGGAATAGCCAAGCAGTTCTTGGCCGCTGGCAACCTTAGCAAGCTTAAGTGATATCAGCTCTTTAGTGATTATCAGCTCATTGTGATTTCAGCTCTTAGCTTGCTAGGTGCCGCAGGCAGGCAGACACAAGGTGAGAGAGGAGAAAGCTGTTTAAAGTTCCACAGCGATGTCTTTATTGGGTCGTCTGAGAAGGGTTCCAGTGACAGCTCTTCTATCCGAAATAGGCTAAAAGAGCCCATTATATAGGATACAGAGGGACCAGAAATTGTCCAATAGCAAGGGTTAAAGGAAAGTTACCTATAGGCTTACAGAGAGATAAGCAGGGGTCCAAAGGCAGAAGAGGGGCTTCTAGCTTATTCACCATGATTTGGCATTTCCTATACATAGGTTTCTGCTCGCCATGGGGCCCTTGCAGGCCCTGTGCCTGCTACAGGGGTGAACTCATGCAAGTCGAGTGAAGGGTCCAGTACAACCCCCAGCTGAGACAAGCGAATGGACTATAGCCAACAGAGACGATAAAGACTTGAAATTGGTCCTGAGGAAGACACCGAAAGAAGCGCAACCCTGAACACAACCCCCCACGGGAAAAATCTACATTGTTATCTGTATATCCTTAAAGTTTGTTAATGTTTGTTATAGTTATACTATAAGTTTTGTTTAGCTAAGAATTTGCAGTCAAAATAATATCTCAGCTTCTGTTCCATAGAGCACTCTCCATGCAACCCTAATTGGGAGCAAATTGAGGGAAGGGAGTCGGGGCGATAAGGGTCATGGCAGAATGTCTGCAGAAGAAGGGGAAACCAGAGGTGGGAGGCAAGACTGGATCAGGAACTACCTCCGGGAAATACTCTCTGGGCACCGAGAAAACCCCTGTGGAGTGAGAGGTGAGGAGGCCAGCCCATACCAGACTCCCACTGGCAGCAATGCTACTGATAGTGGGGCCCTTGGAAAATGTTAAAATAGACTCTGAAATATTAGGCTTTGTGTTGCACCTGCGTAAGCAGTATGATAAATTATGTAATTGCTAGATGTGATGACTGTTTAGTAATTAAATATAATTATTGTATAATAAAAAGAATCATGAGAAACTATGTTGGAAATTTAAGAGGGTTATGCTTGGCTGAAGTCTATGTATACAATAGAACAATATAAGTTTAATAATTAAAATGAAAGTTATATAACGATAGAATATAAAAACATGTTCATCTCAAATGTATAGTCAGAATCAGATTTGGGTTGAAATACCCCGATTCCCAGAGCTCTAAATAAAAGCACTGACATAATCATTTTCATGATTATGTGTTTCTGAACGCTAACACTACTACTCATCGACTTTGGTGGAAGTGGAGGAAACACTTGTGAGAAGTTTTACTAGCCCTTGTATAGAGGAGATACAGCAAGTGTATTAATCAGAGTACACACAAACATGAATCCCAAATGTATCGATCACTCCCAGTTAACAACCTGTAAAGAGGATAAAATATATTGGCCGGCTAAAAATATTGCAGACCCAAGCCAGAGGATGTCAGGAGAGTGCCCTATGAAAGAAAGATGGGTATGTTTTGAACAAGAGTGTGAAACCAACTTAGAGGATACATTCAAAGAGAAAGAAGTGCAATTGAAAAGACAAAGGGATAGAGAGGGACAAATATATGGTAAGAATCTTTTTATTGTTATGGTGGAAACAATTACAAAAGAATTTCATCTGATTGTTGGGTGTGCAGGGGGACACACTTAAGTGAAATTAGGCCATGGGATGGTATCAGTTTAAGTCCCCTAGACATTTTTAAATGGATTACATCAAGAAAAAACATAGTAGTACCCAAAAGAAGGGAAAGAGAGTGGAAGCTTAAATCAACAATAACAGGGGAAGAGTGTCTATCGAGAAAAAGGAAAATGTATACTATTGAAGTAAGATAAACTCCATGTAAAAGATATCTGGCAGCAAATGACACATACCAGGTGGATCCCAAAAACTCCCCATTAATATTGGTCAATAGAAACAACTGAAAGTAGATGTGTATACAGTGAAAAAGAAAAAATGCTTGAATGCTTAGGAGATTATATGAACCCATTCTGGGCCATAGAAACCCTATCCAAATTCTGGAAACATATAACAAATCAAGATTCTAATTTCTGGGATGCACCTAAAAATTTATTTTGGATCTGTGGTAACACGGCATATGTGAAATTACTGAGAGGGTGGAGCAGGAGTTGCACAATTGGAGCAATAAAATAATTCTTTTTCTTACTGCCTAAGAATGCGAAATCAAACCTGGGAGTCCCAGTATATGATGATCTGTCCAGAAAAAAAAGGAGTTTATTTGGTGGAACCCAAAATTGGAACAATGAAATTTGGACCCCAGAAAGGATTATTGATACTTATGGGCCGGCTACCTGGGCTCAAGATGGATCCTGGGGGCACAGAACCCCAGTGTATATGCTCAATCAAATCATCCATTTACAAGCAATACTTAAAATAATGTCCAATGCAACAACTCTGACCACTCTTAAACCAGCAGCAACAACAAACACGATCAGTAATTTACCAGATTTGATTGGCAGTGGACTATCTCCTCGCAAGGGAAGGAGGGATCAGTGGGAAATTTAATACTTCAGAATGCTGCCTAGAGATCGATGACCATAGTCATGCAATTACAAACATTACTCTAAATATTAGAAAACTAACCCATGTTGGAACACAAAAATGGACCCCCTTGTTTGGAGAATCTGATTGGTGGGACAACTTGTTCACCTGTTCACCTGGAACAGTAAATGGTGGGAGAAATTGGTCTTCTTTGTGGTGTGTGCACTAGCAAGTGTACTATTTCTACCATGTGCAATTCCATGTCTAGTCCGGATAGTAACCAGCATTGTCCAAAGCAGCATCATGCTGCAAGGTAATGTAGAAGGGAAAAATGGCGAAAAGGTAATGTTAATAAAAGAACAGAATAATCAGAATGCCAGAGATATGCTTGAACAGTGCGAGAAACTGAGAAAAGTAGAAGTTGAATTTTAAAAGGTTGATGCAGACTGGAAGCCTGATCAAATACTTAGAGGGGGGAATTGTTAAAAATAGGTTAGAAACTGTTGTAAAATAGTTGATAATTGTAAAGCATGTACTGTTAGTTTGGTTGTTATATCGTAAAAAGATTACAAGGGTATTTATTAGAAATATGGTACTCAAAGTACCATAACACACCTAAGTAAATTGCACCACCCCCCAAGCAAAACAAGCCAGCCTGGACAGAACTGTAATCGGCCAATCAAGCGCCTTAAACCTTAATGCAAATGAAGGATCCAAAAAGAAACCAATCCAAAAGGACAAAAAAACAGGATAAAAAGGGGCTTCTGACCCACTAAAGGTCTGCAGCTCCATCGGAGACATCGCTACATCGCTGCTGAAAAGAAGACCCAGCTCTGGCGCTGCAGCATCCTCGATGGGAACGCTCCTGCTCAGCCCGTGGGCCCCCATGCTTTAGGCCTTTCTTTTTCTTACAATAAATGCTGAAATCACTTTAGTACCAGGAGCCTGCTCTCTTTTTAACACTTGGATGCCCTCAGGCATCTCGGCAGCACCGATGGCCTCTCCCTTCGCACAGTCTGTTACATACCATGGTGTGGTCCGGCAGAAATTCCTCACAGACCTTTTCTTTCAGCTCAGATATTGTGTGCAGGATCTGTCCCTTTCAACAATGGCATCGTCCTCTACCCATCTTCCATACACTAAAATGGTGGCGCCTTGCACACGTCTTTTGTACGGAAAAATGGCGGCATTCTTGGCGCTTCCGTGAACAATGCCTATGTATTTCTGCCGACGCCATTTTGCGACCAACAAGATGGTCAACCTGCTGCAGCGCCACCCCTGGCCACTTCCTATATTGCACCCTCCAATTCTAATAATATGCAACAACAAATGCAACCACCAATTCCTCATACAGAAGGAAAAGGAATTATATCAGCCTCGAAGCCTGAAGGAGGAGCATCTTTTCAGGACTCAAACCCACAAAATACAAACAGAGTCTCCTTTCCTCATATTCCAGAAGCCATCTCAAATAATAACACAAAAGATTTTTCAAGAGACACACCCAATTCTACTGATTGGGCAGATACTGAAAAGCATTAAAAGAAGATTTCAACATGGCATCAACACAATTAATGACTGTGTCAAGGAAATATGGCAGGCAAAATGCAAATCCCAAGTGGATCAGCAGCATACAGGTAAAGTCCCCAGAAGGGAATTTGAATCTCTGCTGCTGTGGCCAAAGAAAACCTACCCAGCTCTTACAGAAAAAGATCTATTTGAACCCTGTTTATGGACAGATGCTAGCATGACATTATATGATTGCATCACCTTGCAGGACCCAAATGCAGGGGCGCTATTGTCTGCTTGTAGAGATCTCTACAAAGCAACATACGATGTGAAATACCTAGAATCTGCTGCACACCCTGAATCTGGTGAACACCCACCCTTACAGACCCCCTCAAGCAACTGAGGGCTTTTCCCCATGGGCAGAAGGGCAGGAGCCCACTGCCCCCCCCACCCGGATCCCCAGAAACCTCCCCTGAATCTCGTGCCCCCCTGTACGCCCGCCCACCCCCACCTCCCCCCAAGTCCCGGAGGAAGCCACTCCCTTTTAGGAACAAGGGAATTTTCCCGGGGAGGAGAGGGAGGCGGAGGGGGAGGAGGACAAATGGGAGACTGCGGCTCAAGCAGACCCTGAGTGGGAACCGGTGGTGATGTTGTGAAAAACGCCAATCACTTGTTTTTAAAATTTTTAAAAGTTTAATAGTAATAAAATTGTTAAAAAGAATAGTAACACAATTAGAGTAAGAACAATTTGGACAAATTTAATTAGGACAATATGAGACAATAAAAGCAAAGAGTTACGGACGTCCGGGTACCTCTCTCTGGGCATCACGAGCCCAAAAAAGTACCCCTGCTAACAAAGGAGTAACCCTTAGGAACAATAGCCCGTTGCATATTCATACACTTCATACATGATGCATAAATTCCATTCAAACACAGGGTTTTGTCTGGTTACTGTCAACTTCTTCCTTCTAATCCTAACAGCACCTTCAAGGCGGGAAGAAGTTAGTTCCTTCTGATAAGAAGGCAATAAATTCTTTTCCCTGAAAGATTTAGGTGTCCTGTGGCTGCTATCTGGTGCGAGTGCCTCATTCCTTTCTTTAAAAAAACCCCAGTAACATCGTTCTTATTTTAACAATTTTTATAACCTAAAACTATATTTAACAGAGAACTTGAGAGAATTAATACAGCATTTCTTTCTAACACAACACATATAACAATCATTTTAATATTTGCGAAAAGCCAATCATATAATACATGCATTTTTCACAATCCCCACTCTTATTCTTTGTAAATCATTTGGCTTGAGCAATATTTCTTATCTATTTGCATCTTCTGGACTATGCTGGCAAAATAAAACAGGGGATCATGCAAAGAAGAAATATATAAACAGTTGTAACACATAAAATGAAATATCTTAATTTCTTCTAATACATTACCCCACCAGCAAGGTTTTAACATTGTTTTCTAATTTTTGGACTGGTACCTGGGTTATTATATGCATATATATATATATATATATATATATATATATATATTTCTTCTTTGATTTCTTTTGCTTTTTTTTTTTAGAATGACTTTTCTGTGGTGATCAATTTTCAACAATCTGATATATTGAACTTTCCACAAACACCTCCTTCTTTGGCCAATAAATAGTCTAAAGCCAGCCTATTTGGATACCCTACAGTTTTTGTTTGGCTTAGCTGACTTGATATTAACTCTAATGCCTGGGCAGCCTTATTTGCTATCATTTCTATAACTGCTTGGAGTCTTGTAATATGACTCAACAGAAAATTTGGAGTCAATACAGAATTAGATTGCTGTGCTGGTTTTACCTTTTAGTTTATTATTTGTTTTTTTTACCAAATCTTGAACCATATCTTCAAGATTAAATTTAAAACAAATCCATCTCTCTCCTTTTGGACATTCAATTCCAAATCTATTACCACTTTTTCCTAAGTTTCTTGTAATCCAATAATTTTACTCTGTTTTGCCAACAGGTTCTTAATTTGGATGGGTTATAACAGTAGCTGTTGACATGGGTGTGTGTAATAAAAGAGGAACTTTGGTTTTTTTCTATGTGATGCTTTCTGTAGCATTTGTGACATGATCTTGCTGGTATCCCGAAAGGGAAAAGACAACAAATGAGTGCCAGGAGCAGGAATAACAGAGGTCCAGTATGGCTTATACTCCCACCTCCCATGCCTGTGAGGTTGCAACCCACAGCAGGTGTATTTGATCTTCTTGGTGGCAAATATAGAGGCCAATCTGGTCTTGCCCTCTATTTCCTTGTCACTTTCTCTTAACTAATTTCCAGGCAAATTGTTTCTGACACCCTTTAACTGTGGTCTCTTACCATTCTTCAGGTATCTCTCATTTAACAGGCACTAATAATTCCTATCCACAAAACAAAGTTATTACTTTAACACTTTTTGCAATAAGAGCATCAATTTTGTGAATCACAATACTAATTACTCTCACAATTTAAGCATTTACTTATAACCCAGCTAGCATGTCCAGTATTGGAATTTATCAAATGAAGTTTACTAATGGAAATGGTAATTCCCCTTCTCCCCTGTAAAATTCTCAGGCTAAGGTCAGAATACAAAAAAAACCAGTCCTGATCCTCTGATCTGAAGTATTCCTCCCGCAAGGAGATGTTTTATTCAGGCAGTGCTTGAAACCAGGGATATAAGCGTTATCTTATTTCTTAATTCAGTGTTATTCTTTATGCATTTCTTGGATCATTTGGGTTTTCCCAAACTATTACCACTCAGTCCCCATTGGAAAGTCAGTTCAGTATCACCCAGTTTAAATGTGATAGTCCATTTTCCAGGTTTCTTCACAAGTCCTTTGATTCTGCTGGCATGAATTCACCCTTTTTCCATGATTCTGATTGTTGCTTCAGTAGTACCTGGAAAGGACTTCTTAATAGCATAGTAATAAAAGAAAGATAACACTGCATTAACTTTTACTATTCGCTTTTCTTCTAAACTTTCTGGGTTTAGCTATAAGCTTTCTCCACAGCAGCTTCTTCTTCTATCCAGCTGTGCTAATAGCTGCAGAGGAAAATTCTTCTTTCTGTGAGTTACAGTTAGCTAAATAAGAAAAGCCAGACCAATTTTAACACGAGATGTATCACTTCTATTGCTTTTTACTTTTTCAGCAGCATTTAATTGTTTTAGCTTTACAAACCTATTCTTCAGGAAAAAAACCTACTTTTTAACAGCAAACAAAACACACAAAAGAAAAAAAACCAAAAAACTTCTTACTTAAGAAAAACAAACCACTTTGTGAGGTTTGGAGAGTCAGCAATCTCTGCTTTGATTTTATCTTTTAGTGCTAGCCCCCTCCCCCTCTTTTCACAGCTTTGCTGTCAACCGTTCTTCGCCCTACCGCCGGTGCTGCCACTTCGCTGCAGGGCCAGAGCAGGGGAGAACAGCCACGGGCATGGGGACCCTGGGGGCCTGCCCTGGATCTCTTTTGCCCCCTCTCTCTCTTCTCTCTCTTTCCTTCTCTCTCTCGGCCCACTTACCGGGCCGACGCTGCCATCCTGGACTCGGGACCCCGACAGTCTGGGAGCCACCCCGGCAGTTCCTCCACGGAGCCAGCCTGCTCCTGCCCGGCAAAACTGTGTCATCTGCTCCCAGCACCGCCGCGGGTCACCTCCATGGATCGGTCCCTGCCGCAGCCTCCGAGACCCCGCCGCTCGTAGGGAGCGGTCAGACACCTCTCAACCTTGTCAACCTCAAACTTGGCGTCCCCAGGTGCTCCTCACATTCTTTTTCTTTCTCTAGGCAACTTATCCTCTTTTCTCTTCAAGGAGGGCCCGTTCTGCTAAACCCTTTCTGGACCTCAGTTCGGCATTGAATAACCTCCTAACAACCATGTGTTAAGACACTTCCCTGCCTTTCATGCAAAACACCTGCATTCACACTTTGCTCTCTTCTAGCACCAAGATGTCATCACTCCACATTCCAACATCTCAGAGTTTCTTAACTTCCTCCCTACTTCAACTTCTCTCTTTCTTTTCTTGTTACTTTTTTTTTTCTCTGATTCAACACACTTCAGACGGTATGAGGTGAACCTAACTAATTTACTTCTAAAAGTAAGCTTACAACTTTCTTTTACTAGGATTGCAGTAGCTGTTATAACTTAAATACATACTGGCTAGCTGTGGCTTATTGGGTCTAACATCTTTGATATATAAGCTACTAGATATTTTTTACTCTTCCTCATTCCTGAATTAAAATTTTATGAGCTACTCCATTTTCTGTATTTATGTATAAATGATAAAGGATATTTCAAAAAAGGGTAAGCTTAAAGCTGTTACTTAGGCTAGTTTGAACCTAATTCTTTTTTAATTTAACAATATCTTCCTTGGTCTGTTTTATATAATCTCCTTCTGTCTATTCTCTTCCTACACAAATTTTGCTACATGTGTGTACCCCTCAATCTATAATTTCAATAATTTAGGTAATTTTCCGATCTCCCTCTTTGAAGAGGGAGGGAGAAGGAATAAAATTCTTACAATTTTCTCATGGTTGGGTTTCTAGCTACTTTTATTTATTAAGTGTCTAAGATATTTTACCACTGGGTAGTGAGTCTGAGTTCTTTTATTAAGCTCTCTTAAATCTTGTACTAGTCTATAACTCTCATCAGACTTTACTGGGGGAATAGGGGTATTATGAGGAGACATACAAGGTTCTAATGCCCCATCCTTTATTAGTCCTTCTGTTACTGGTTTCAAACCTTCTCATCTTTCTAAAGATACAGGATACTGACGTACACGTATGGGACAATCTTCTCTCTCAATTGTAACCCTTATGGGGTCGATATTTAATCCTCCCCTATTTCTTTCTCCAGGCCAAACTTCTTTGTTGTTTTTTTTTTTTTTTTTTCATCCTCTTGGCCTAATTTTAAAACTCTAGCTGTCATTTTCCCATTTTCTAATATAACTCCTATTTTAATTGCACTTGTAAGACTCTTCCCAATAAATTGCTACCTGCCCCTGGGACCAATAACACATCTCCCATCTAAATTTTAGTTTCTTCCCTCAATTACCACATCTTTAATGACCAGAAATGTAAAACTTTCTCTTTTTGCCCCTGTTACTTTCACTATATGTTTGCTCACACTATAACCTTTTGGAAGATTTATCAGGCAGGTTCTCTCTGCCCCTGTGTCTATTACAAATTCCAATTCTTCTCCTTGGGGACTCACTTTTAAAGTTATCACAGGCTCCAGATGGTATTTGTCCCCCCCAAAAAAATTAGAGCCTATGACCTCCCTATTCCTCCTATGCGCCCATCTCTTTAAAGATTTTCAGATCTTCCGCTTACTTAGGACCATTTTCCTATTTCTCTTAAGCTTGGTTATCTATTTACTTGGAGTTTCTTCTTTCCCTTCTAAAAGCTGTCCCTCAAAAACCTTTCATTTTTGCATTTTGCCTTTGATATGCTGTCTCATTTATTCCCTTGGTTACGTAATTACGATAATTATTCATGTGTCTACTCCCCTCATTATTTTGACCCCACTCAGGAAGTACAGTTGGCATTTTGTCTTCTCTGGGGGTCCCCACGGATTATCTTTTCCCTAAGCTTTTATTTCAGTTGCTCTGATTAATTGCCTTTCTTCCTGAGGAAAAGATTATTTTCATTACAGACCGCATCTCTTCTCAAGTATACATGTTTGGACCTAAAAATTGGTCTAATTGTTCAGCTATGCCTATGGAATCCTCCAAATATCCCTTTTATTTATTTCTTAAAATTTCAGAGCTCAGACGAAGTCAAAGGAGTATTTACAAACCCCGGTCCACTCCCTCCTATGGGAACCTCTCTTAATGGAAATAGACCAATCCCTTTATCCCATTCTTTTTGGATTTTTATCTTCTATAGCCTTTCTCCCGTATTTTTAGGAATAATCAGGAGAGGGCTTTCTTTTAACTGAACTTTTAGTGTTTCGATAAAGTGCTTCCTTTAGAGAGAGTTTCCCAGAATAGCCGGAGCTGTGGTTACCAAGGGAACGGGGCTCGGGGCAGGACGGGGGGACTCGGCATAGTGCCGAGTCTCGGTCCTCCAAAGGTGGGGTTTGCAGCCGGGATCGCCCGAGGGGCTGTTCCGGTGCAGACCGAGCTGGAGCGTGGATCGCCCCCACACGGCTCACGGTGGCTGACCCGGCAGAGACAAAGCAGGCGACTGACCCCGGCTGCCCTGACTCTGGTCGGCTACCGCCGCTGCAGCCGGGGATGGGACAAACAGGACCCCCCCTTCCGTGCGGTCAGCGCGGTAACCACGGTCCACACGGCAGGACAGACCCCCAGCCCCCCGGCGCGGCCAGCGTAGCGGCCGTGGGCCAGGCGGCCGGGACTGAGGCAGACGGACTGTGCCGGAGCCGGCACAGGGGCTGGGGGGGTGGGGTGGTGCAGCTGCGAACGAGTGGGGAAACAAACGAGAATGGACGAGGTAATAATTTCTTCCCAGCCTTATACTTTTGTAGAGAGTCCCTATAAAATCTATGTATTGGATAAGTGGGTCCTAGCTATTCTAAAGGAGCCACAGCTGCGAACTCCTTAGTTGGGCAGCAGCTGTGGCTCGTAAAGATAACTGGGATAAAAGGGGTGGGTCGAGAGGTCTGGAGGAGCCCCTGTGAAACCACGAGCAACTGCACAGCAGAGAAGAGCTACATGGTAGAAAACCAGCTAGAAGGTATGGACTTTAAGAATATAATAACAACAGTATGGGACTCTAGAAGCATGAAATACAATAAGATAGCAACGTACTTTCACTGTTTTTCCTTTATTGCCTTTCAAAAAGGTTATTTTCTTACAACCTCCCCCCCTCCCCAGCATGTGGTATACTCTTTTTCTTCTGGATTAAACAGTTTTTACGAATACATCCAGAGCTTAACAAGTCTAAACTTCTGCTTGGATACTTTGAAATGGTTGACGAGCTAACTCAAGACCTTCTCATGTTGTTTTCCTCGTCACCCTTTTATTTATCTTTTGGCAAATTATACATCTTTCAGTTACTTGTTTTTCTACTCCAAAAATCCTAATGCATCCATAGTTCTGTAAAACAATGATCACACAAAGCCTGAGTATCTCACTGGGCTTTTTGATACATGTCCTCTGCTATTCCCTAGTAAGTATTTTATTATCTAATTGTCTTCCATCAAGATGTTTCTATTTCCCCCGATTTATCTTGTTTGCTACCTATCTTGTTTTAATTCCTCTTTTTTTTGCTTCCCTAAATTTTGGAATTTCCAATTTTTCTTCATTTGGAGTTAATATTAACTCTTTCAGCTCCATTTTTTGCTGCATCTTTAGCTTCCTTATCTGCCAAATTATTTCCCCTTATTTCTGGGCTCTTTACCTTTTGGTATCCCTTAATATGTACTATAGCTATCTCTCTTAGGTAATTTTAATGCCTCTAAAACCTCGAAAATAAGTTTTTCATGTACTAATCCTTTTCCTCTTGAATTAAGTAATCTCCCCTTTTAAATTTTTCTTAAGGTATGTGCTACTCTAAAGGCATACCTTGAATCAATATATAACTCCTTTCTTTTGTGCTAAATATTCTAATGCTCTTTTTAAACTATGTAATTCACAAGTTAGTATGTTTTTTCTCATCAACTTCTTCATATCCTGTATTTTGCAAGGAGTTGTATTTCTGTTTGTCAACATAACTCCCAAAGGGCTATTTTGGGGATATTTCTGTTGGTAATTTTCCCTGCTTTTAGTTCTTGTATCTACCTTACTGAATTTCTGTCTCATTTTTCAATATTTATCTATTTGTCCCCTGCTTTTGTTTTCACTTTTTGCTAACAACTTAAATACCACTTTTCTTTCAACTACTTACACCCAAAAAACCCCTTTTTCTCACGCTGCTTTTCAATACAATCCACCTCCCTCCAAGGAGATATGGTAAGGCTTAAAATGCACAATCCACATTACCTATACTTTCATTCGTCTACATTCACTCACTTTTATTCCTCATTTTCTTTCACCCATTCCTTCACACCCTCAAGACACAAAGTTGATCCTTATTGCTAGAAAATCACAGGCCCCTGTGGCCCCCCTCACCTTGGGGTTGACCTCCAGGTCTCAGTGTCACCAGGCCCCCTAGAAGGGCCCTGACTCTGGTTGCCTCTTATGCCCGCTCGCCTGTGAGGCTGTCTGCGTGTCTTTTACACTCTTCAGCTACGGCCCCCTCACATGCCCGGGGAGCACTAGCTTGGTTTGCAGGTTACTCACTCCTCTTTGGCCCAAAAGTCCCCACCTACCTGGGAACTACAGCCTGTGGTGCAGGTCACTCACTCCTCTTTCCACTGCCTCCCCCTTCCCACCTGCTCGGGAAGTTGAGGCTGACTTTGTGTGTGCCTCACTCTCACACACCACAAAACAACAAGGTACCTTTTACTTTCACATCACCTATTACAAGTTTAGGTGTTACTGGCCAGTCCCGGTGCTATTGGATATCCCTACATCCAGCTGTGTTATCCAACCCCAGATGCTCTTGGGCATTTTTCTGTCCCTCAACCCAGCGGTGTGGTACAACTACAGATGCTCTTGGGCACTTAATTTTTTTTTTGGCTGTGTTGTCCAACCCCGGATGATCTTGGGTATATCCTCACTCCGGCACAATTCTGCTCAACCCTGCTATTGGAATGTAAATCCCTCAACCCAGCAGGTTTTTAGGGGCCCCTCCTGTCCCATTCCCTAGTGGATTGGGCTAAGAAACATTGCTCCCTACCTCTGAGGGGTCCAACCCCTCCCTGAGACCCAGTCCCAGTTACCCCGGGGGATTCTTTCACTCCTCTAATCACTTGCTTCGTCTCTTTACTGGCCGCTTTCTTCGCGGAAAGTTGGAAATGCAGCATGGGAGATTCCAGCACTCACTTGGCAGGTCTGGGACAACCAGCCCGCCTCTCATTCACACACATTCATCTCCCCCCACTGCCCTCCGAGAAGTACTTACCAATCCATTTTCCTTCCCGGGTTCTTTGTGCGCACTACTAGTCTTAGGGGGCCAATTACCACGGTTGTAGGGAGCCTTTTTCCCTTCTCTTTGTTTTGTCTCCTTTTGTCCACCGTAACCTGCGTCTGTCGGTCACCCCAGGGGAAACAGAGCGAGGCTGCCAAATAGGGCAGGGCGTGCCTTCCCCACTCTGACTCTCCTAAAGCACCGGCAGCAAGGTGTTAGCCATCCTCTGCTACCATAATTGTGGAAAACGCCAATCACTTGTTTTTAAATTTTTAAAAGTTTAATAGTAATAACATGGTTATAAAAACAGTAATACCATTAGAGTAATAATAATTTGGACAATTTGATTTAGGACAATATGAAACAATAGAAACAAAGAGTTACAGACAGTCCAGGTACCTTTTTTCTGGGCAGCACAAGTCCGAAAAAGGACACCCGTTAACAAGGGATTAACCCTTAAGAACATAAGCCTGTTGCATATTCATACACCTCATACATGATGCATAAATTCCATTCAAATACAGGATTCTGTCTGGTCAGTGTTGAAATAAACCGGGCAGGAGAGTTTTTCTCCTTTTAATGTCTTTATTAAAAGTGATCAGCTCAGGATTCGGCAGCTCGGATGGGTCTGCAGCTTCCCGTCCTTTCTCCCAAGGCGAGGAGGAGGAGGATATGCGCAGCTTTGTCCACTAGGGGCAGAACTGGGGGGGTCTGGTCCTGGTGGGAACCTTTAGGGCGTGGTAACCCCTTCCGATGCTTAATTGGTCCCAGTCTCGCCCCGTCCGAGACCCGGTCCGGAGGCTCTCGAACACAGGGTGAGGAACAATGAAGGTTTTCAGCGTCTCTGCAGGCCCAGCACTCCGCTCCTCACGTCCAGGCATCACTCCAATCTCTCAACTCTTAGTTGGCTCGTTGTTTTTGGGGTTTTCTCAGTACGTTTGGAGCAGTAGTCCCCCACAGCATGCTGGTCCTTGGAGTTATTTTGCATATCCCTCCCTTCTCCTCACTGTTCGGGAGGTACCCCACCCTTCACTGTCTCAGAGAAGGGCCATTAACTCGCCCCAGCTAGGGCTTTTACTGATACAAAAACAACCATTAACGACAACGACCCGTGATTACAATAACAAAACACATAGAACTTGGGCAGGGCCAGTGGTCTGGCTGCCTTTTTGAAACTTTTTCTCATAAAAAAATATTAACCGAGTTTTTGTTCATAACAGTCCCCCCTCTTTTTCTTTGATCGAGCTTAAACTCTAAGCTCGCATCAACTCCCGTTTTTTTGTTTTGAATCTACTATAAATCTCTTGTGCACTTTGGTAATCACGGTTACTTAACCTTGTTACTTTCCTTGGTTTCTTCAGGTTTGTCTTCATGGCAAACACTATTTTACTGAAACAGATAAATAAGCATAGTAAAAATAGCAATCCTCCAAGTGCACACACAGCGAGAAAAACTACCTTTTCCCACACATCCTTTTTGAAAATCTCCAGGTTCTCCCACCCACTGGGATCAAGTGTAGGAGTTTGATCCTCATTATTTACACATGCTAACCTTTTTATTTCGTTTGAAATGTTCTTAATAATTGAATTCTTAATTTTTAATACTGCCTGGAGCCGGATAACTTTGTTTAACATAGATATTGGGATCTGAATTTGGCTTTTACAATTTTGGATTTTCTCAATTTCTATTTCACTGTGCCTGTTCTGTTTAATTTCTCCCAAATCATTATATATAGGAACTCCCAAACTTGATCCAGTTTCTTTGGGC
This sequence comes from Melospiza georgiana, assembly GCF_028018845.1. Classification (NCBI taxonomy): domain Eukaryota; kingdom Metazoa; phylum Chordata; class Aves; order Passeriformes; family Passerellidae; genus Melospiza; species Melospiza georgiana. The sequence goes on along the minus strand of NC_080464.1, from coordinate 1,389,330 downwards.
AACAAGAAAATTGGTTTTATCACTCTAGCGGTGCAGCTGCCAGACAAGATCAAATCTAGGGGTTTAAGGCTCCCCTGAAATGTGTTCCTAAAGGAGTTTATCTCTTTTCCAGTATACCCATATAAATACTTGTAACAAACAATTTTTCTTACCATTTTCACTATTTCTTTGCTTTTTACTAGATCTGCTGAGCTTGTTTCAGCAGCATCCCATTCAAAGCACAACCAGGCTTCCCCTATAGGGCACTCTCCTAGGAGTGGCTGCCTAAAAGTGGCAGTATTGTATACTATCCAATACACTCTCATATTTTTTTGATAAAAGACCAATTGGGAGAGGTTAACACAATCAGGGTTAGAACTGATGTGGACTCTCGACAAGGAGCTCACTTCCTCCTCACAGCGGGCTTGGTAGCATTCATTGCACGGCTCAGCTGGGCTCCCCAGAGCACCACCAGCAATCAGAGCCATCATTACTACCCTTCCCAAGAGTCCGGTATGGGTCATCTCACACAGCCTGCCCACCCGGCCTTGCCTCTTGGGGAACTTTACTGAGGAAAAGCTTCCAAGCTCTTTAGAGTCCCTTCTACCCGTTTCTCTGGTTAAACCTCTCTTGGTCTGTTCCCTACCAATTTTGGTTTCCCCTCCCAGGGGAGTGTTCTGTAGAGGATTAACCTGGAGTCTTTAGAAATAAATTGGGGAACTTAACCAGAATTACTTATTTACAGTCCTAAACTTTTTACCAACATAATTTACACAGAACAGTCTTAAAACATTTTAAGCAATATTAGAACTCTTAACAAAACAATTTTTTTCCCACACAGTTCAGTCTTTTTGACTCTTCCTTCTGAGAGTCAACTTTAAATCCTTTGGTCCTTTTACCACAGTGTACTCAGGTGATTTAGCTTGTGAAGCAGATGAATCTCGTCCAGCGCCGGGGGGTGAGAGTGGTGTAGACTCTGGCCCAATGCCAGAGGGGGAAGCTGATGTTGGATCCAGTCCCGTACCTGGGGGTGAGACTGGCCCTTTTATTCTTGTGATATGAGTCCAACCTTTTTCTTTGGTCCGCACAGCTGAATTTGTGATCAGGAGCACCTGGAAGGGGCCTTCAAATTTAGACATTAATGCTCCCGTAGTCCATGATTTTATCAAAACCCAATCTCCTGGACTAATGTTGTGAACTTTTGTGTCGAGAGGGGAAGTTTGAGGAAGGTATCCTTTCTTTCTAAGTCCCTCCAGAGTTCTTCCAATTATTTCTAAATACTTTCTGGTAGCTTCTTCCCCTTCCAGATAGTCTCCTGTGCTATAAGGTGTTAACAAGAATGGCAGCCCAAACATCATTTCATAAGGTGAAATTCTTATGTCAGCCCGAGGTCTTGTTCTGATGTGCAATAGCGCTAGGGGCAAACACTTCAGCCAATTCATCTTTGTTTCCTCAATCAATTTAGTTAATACATTTTTGAGAGTTTTGTTCATTCGCTCCACCCTCCCAGAACTCTGGGGGTGCCACGGAGTATGCAACCTCCATTTCATTCCTAAAGCCTCAATTATATTTTGTAATGTTTGGGACACAAAATGTGGACCTCGGTCTGAGTCTATGGTGTTCACAATACCATATCTGGGGATAATATTCTCGAGGATTGCTTTTGCCACGACTTGAGCTGTTTCCCTCCTGGTCGGGAAGGCTTCTACCCAGTGTGTGAGATGATCAACTATAACCAGTAAATATCTGTATCCTTGCACTGGGGGCATTTCAGTGAAATCTATCTGTATGCTTTGGAAGGGTCTCAAGGCTAATTCCCTTCCTCCAGGTGCTACTTTTCTCATAACTTTCTGGTTCACTTTTTGACAAATGATACACCCTCTGGTAACAGCTTTAGCCAGGCTATATACCCCAATGCATAGGTTATTTCTTAGGAAATGATCACATAGTCCTTGGACTCCCCAGTGAGTTAATTTATGTAGTTCTGTTAGCACTGTCCGAGCCAGTGCTTTATTCAAAAACACCCGTCCATCTGAGGTTAACCACTCTCCCTGTTGTCCTTGATGTATCTTTAAATCTTTTATTGCTTCTAATTCTTCTTTACTAAATATAGGTTCCTCCCCTTTTTCAGGTGTCATTTTTGTCTTCAAAATTTTTACTGGATCCCCTGGTTCTAGAGCTGCTTCTTTGGCTATCTGATCAGCCAGTCGGTTTCCTTTAACTTCTAAACTGTCTCCTCTTTGGTGTCCCTTTATATGGACCACTGCTATTTCTGTAGGTTTTTGTAGGGCCTCTAGTACTGATCGGACTAGGTTCTCATGGGCTAAGCTCTTTCCCTTTGAACTTAAATACCCACGTTCCTCCCATATTTTCCCAAATGTATGAACTGTCCCATATGCATATTGGGAGTCCGTATAAATGGTTCCCCGGTCCCCCTCCAGTAAGTCCAGTCCCCTTTTCAGGGCATATATTTCACAACTTTGGGCTGACCAGCTTGGGGATAGTTTCCCTTTTTCTGCAATTTGTAATGTTTCTCCATCTATAATGGCATAACCGGAAGCTCTTTTTCCATTTACTACCCTCGAAGAGCCATCTATGAATAAGCTTCTTCCAGTTGCTAGAGGCTGATCTTCCAAATCTTCTCTTACTTTTGTTTGGAGATAAACCAATTCTAGACAATCATGTTCTAAATTCTCTATAGGCTCTCCCATTAGGAATTGTGCTGGATTGAGGGCATTTGATGTGATAAATTCTAAGTCCTCTGTATTCATTAGTATTATCTCATATTTTAATATTCTAGCATCGGTTAACCACTGCGGAGCTCTCTGTCTCAGTACTGCCTTAAGATCATGAGGAGTATGCACTTTAATTTTTCCCTGTAAGGTCAATTTTTGAGTCTCCTCTATCAGGATTTTAGTTGCTGCTACTGCCTGTATACAAACTGGCCAGCCTCTAGCCACTGGATCTAACAATTTGGATATGTAAGCCACGGGTTTCCTGCACCCTCCCCACTCTTGAGTTAATACTCCATAGGCTATACCTCCTTCTGCACTCACAAACAGGTCAAAGCCCTTCCTGAGGTCTGGTAAGCTTAGGACCGGGGCAGAAGACAATTTGTTTTTTAAGTTTTCCAATTGTTGATCATCTTCAGCTGTCCAAATTAGGGGTTCTGGGTCTACTAGTTTATTATACAGAAATTTCACACTCTGTGTGTATCGATCCAACCATAACTTACAATACCCGAACAAGCCCAGGAGTTTTCTCACATCTCTTTTCGTTTTTGGGGCTGGGAGAGCTAAAATACCTGAAATTCTGTCAGGGCTTAGTTTCTTATACCCTCCCCCTATTATGTGCCCCAAGTATGTTACTTCTGATTGCACAAATTGTAGTTTCCCTTGGGAAACTTTTAGTCCTTTCTCCCCTAGAAAATTCAAAAGTTTAATACTAGTTTGTCTGACCTGATCTTTTTCCTTTCCTGATACCATCAGGTCATCAACATACTGCAAGATCTGCACTTCTTGTTCAGGGACAAATTGTTCCAACAAACTCTCTAAAGCTTGTCCAAAGAGATTGGGGGATTCAGTGAACCCCTGTGGTAATCGGGTCCACCTTAGCTGTTGTCTCCTTTTCGTACTCGGGTCCTCCCATTCAAAGGCAAACCAATCCCTACATTCTGCTGCCAGAGGACATGCCCAGAAAGCATCCTTCAAATCTATGACAGTGAACCAAGCATGTTCTCTTGGAATTCTGCTTAGGAGACTATATGGGTTGGGCACAACTGGATGTCTGGCAATGGTTCTTTTGTTGACTTCCCTCAAATCTTGTACCAGCCTATATTTCCCTTCAGCCTTTTTAACTGCCAGTATAGGGGTATTATGTGGTGACATGCAGGGTTCTAAAATTCCCTCCTGCAACAGTTGCTCAATGACTACAGCAAGCCCCTTCTTTCCTTCTAGGGAAATCGGATACTGTTTAACCCGTATGGGTGAGGTATCATCCTGCATTTTTATTGTTATCGGTGGAATGTCTAATAAGCCTCTCTTTCCCCCCTCAGCCCATACCTCAGGATTTATTTCTGCAACATCTCCTTGAGACAGCTTCATCACTTGTACTACCATCCTCCCTTCCCTTGGAACAATCCCAACCCCCAAATGGACTTGCAGATCCCTTCCTAACAAACTTTTTTCTAAGTTAGGCAGATAAAGAAAATTAGCTTTATATTGCCTTGACTTTCCAATTATTTTCACTTCTTCAATCACTGATGCTCTAAATGGTCTCCCCTCTGCACCCAATACTTCACAAAATTGTCTCCCAATTTCCATACCTTGTGGTATTTTGTTGAGACAGGACTTATCTGCCCCTGTATCAACCAAAAATTCAAATTCCTCATTTAGGGGTCCCACTTCAAAGTTTACCAAGGGCTCTTCTAGATGTTTCATCGGGTCCCCTATAGTAAAAAGCCCTTGACACCCCTAGTCCTCCCCCTTAAGAATCCTTCCTAAATTGTCCTGTTCCTTGGCTATTGCCTCATCGAGACTGAGCTTTTTACAAAACCTCCTGGTGTGTCCTACCTCCCCACAGTAATAACACTGTCGTCCTCTCAAAGGGACTTCTTGAGGTCTCCCAACCCTTCGTGCCCCGGTCAGTACTGGCCTACCTCTGCCTCCCCCTGATGGTGGGCCCGCCTCTCCTGCACTTTCTCTAGCTACTGCAACCATGATCTTAGCCTTGGCCTTTGCTTTATCTTCCTCCCTCCTTAAATACACCTTCAATGCCTCTTTTAATAACTCATTAATGTCCTTCTCTTGCCAATCTTCCATCTTTTCCAGTTTTCTCCGTATATCAGGCCAAGATTTGGTAACAAATTGGACTTTTAGTAGCATTTGACCTTCCAGGGTGTCTGGGTCTATTCTGGAGTACAACTGAAAGTTCTGCCTTAGGCGATTAAGCCAGGCAGCAGGAGCTTCATCTTTCTCCTGTGCACCCTCAAATGCCAATTGGGTATTAGTTCCTTTGGGAACTGACTCTTTGATCCCCCGTATTATCAAAGACCTATATTCCCTCATGGCCTTCCTACCCTCCTCCTGATTAGGGTTCCAGTTGGGCTCCGTTAGTGGCAATTTCTGTTCACCTGATGGCACCTGGGGTCCTGGACTGTTATCTTTCTCCCAAATTTTTATGCCAGCCGCCCTTATCATCTGGACCTCTTCTGGGGAAAATAATATACTCAGGATGGAATTAATTTCCCCCCAAGTGTAGATATTTGGACCTAGAAATTGATCCACTTGTTTGGCTATGCCCACTGGGTCCTCAACTAAATGCCCTAACTCTTTCTTGAATCCCCTCACCTCAGAAGCAGTTAGGGGAGCATTCACAAAGCCAACACCTCCCGCCACTCCTCCCATAGGAACCTCTCTGAGGGGAAAGAGTCTCTCTGCCTTGGAGGTCTTGGATCTGGTGCTACAGTATGGCCCATCTTCAGATGCCAAACTACTTTGAGGGTTCTCTGGGTTACCCTGAATGTTCTGCCCATCAGCAGGTGTATTTGCTGATAGCTGTCTTCTGGGCGAGGAGGCGTTTGTGTCCCAGGTAGAAGGAGGTAAAGGGACAGCAATAGGAGGGGGAGAGGGACCTGAGTAGATATTAATCGGAGCTGGAGAAGGGGTGGAGAATGCAGCAGGTGGAGTAGGCACTTGTGGTGGTGCAGAAGGAACTGGAGGAGATACTGGGTTCATCATAGCAGAAGCTGAAGAGGTAGAAGGAGGAGTTTGAGCAGGTGGTAATGAGATGGCAGCCGGGGGAGGAACCGGACCTGCCATTTGAGGTGCTTGAAGAAGAGGATTATAAGGTGGAGGGGCAGAAGGAGGCAAATAATCCAGGGGGTCCCATCTTTTACTAGTTCTATCATCCCCTCCTTCATTCCCCTCTTTCTTCCTCTGTACCTTACAAATTCGCACCCCTTCATCCCCAACAGCACTCTTTAACCAGCAAGCCACATACAATAATTGCTCAGGATCAGTATCCCCTCGAGCTGTCAGATAATTATTTAATTGTTGGCACATCCACTTATCCTTTGTCCCACACCAAGGCCATCCTCCTTGCAACTCTAATTCTGGCCACGCTTCCATACAATAATGGATCATTTTCACTTTATCTAATCCCTTCGTGGCCTCTATAGAATCCCATTTTACTAACAGTTCTCCTAAGGGACTACTAGGAGGTATATCCCTCAGTCTCTTGCCAGTCTTTTTACTACTACAACATCCCATTTTTCAAGTCTCAATAAAAAAATCCCGAAGGTGCCTCTACTGACCGGGAATTTCAAAAAAAACCTTCCTTGAGGAGCTCCAGCCTCCTCCACTGAACTTCAAATTTACTGCCTGATGCTCAGGACTTTATACTGAAACAACTGCCCAATCTCTTGATTGCCCAACTTCCCAGCGTCAGGTCTTACATCTATCGGGACTTAAACACACGAAGCCACGGCCAAGAATCCGGGTCGTGCCTGACACCCTCAGTCAGGAGAAACAACTGCCTGATTTTTAGTTTGCCTAACCTGCCAATTTTTAGGCTTCACCGTATCAGGACTTAAAAGCAAACCGCAGCCTCCTTCGCTGGGGTTTGTGCCTGACTCCTTTGTCAGGACTTACTTTGCCTGCAGGGCTTGTGAACCACCCGAATCCTTCTCGGGACTGACAAAAGTGCCTGACCTCCCTTTGTCAGGACTTTGGGGTGCGTGCCACTCATACACAGTAATTCACTCCGCACGCCCGGAGTGGGGGGGCCCTTTATTCCCCCTTAGGAGACGACTCACTCACACTAATTCCACTCGCGTCCCCCTGTTCCTGGCCGCTTTTCTCGCGAAAAGACGGAACTGCAGTAATGAGGGGTCCACTCTCGCTTCGAAGGTCCGGCTGCCGGCCCTCGTCTCACTCACACACACATGCGCACGTCTCCCGCTCCCGCCACCGAGTTTCTCACCAGTCCGGTGCTCCGGTGCTCCTCTGCGTCGCTGTCCTGAGCCGGTCCCTCTGGTCCTGGTAGCCAGCTGTCCTCTGAAGATCCAAGATGGCCAGTCCTGAGTCCTCTTGCGGCGTGGCTATTCCGGACGAGAGCCCCCAGCTGAAATAAACAGGGCCAGGAGACTTCTTCTCCTGTGTAATGCCTTTATTAAAAAGTGATCAGCTCAGGATTGGGCGGCTCGACGGGTCTGCAGCGTCCGTCGTCTCCCAGGGCGACTCAGAGGAGGAGGATATGCGCAGCTCTGTCCACCAGGGGCAGAGCTGGGGATCAGATCCTCTTGGGAGCTTTTTGGGTCTCCTGATCCCATAAGATGGTGCCCCTCCCACTCTGTCAGCTTGGTCTCAGCACCGGGGTCACCTCCCATGGTCAGGGCGAGAGGGTCCGAAGGTGTTCCGCGTCTCTGCAGGCTCAGCACTCGGTTCCTCACGTCCAGACATCACTCCAGTCTCTCAACTCTTAGGTGGCTCGTTGTTTTTGGGGTTTCTCCATGAGTTTGGAGATGGGGGTCCCACAAAGCATTCTGGTCTTGCGAGTCACTTTGCATAACCCCCCCCACCTTCTCAGGTGTCTTCACTATTCTGGGAAAGGTACAACTTAGCTTCCGGCAAGGTCCCCACCCAGGAGAAGGGCCATTACCTCGCCCCAGCCAGGGCTTTTGCTAATACAAAAACAACCATTAACGACAACGACCCGTGATTACAATAACAAAACACATAGAACTTGGGCGGGGCCAGTGGTCTGGCTGCCTTTTTGAAACTTTTTCTCATAAAAAAATATTAACCGAGTTTTTGTTCATAACACATAACACATATAATATTCATTTTAATATTTGCAAAAAGCAATCATAAAATACACTTTTTTCACAGAAATCATTCTTCTTCTGGGATACTTGATAGAGAGGGTTGACAATCAGGCTGTAATTTGGAATGTGCATTCTCTACAATCCCAAAACACCTAAAAAAAGCTTCTGTTTCTTTCTTGTTAGTTGGTGGAAACATTGCTGTTGTCTTGTTAATAATGTCCATTGGGATCTGACAATATCCAACTTGCCATTTTATTCCTAAAAGCTGGATCTCCTGGGCAGGTCCCTTTATCTTACATTGTTTTATGGCTAAATCAGCTTTCAGAATTATTTGAAGTATTTTCTTCTTTCTCAAAAACTTCTGTTGTGTTTCCCCACTGTATACTTTAAGACAATTATACAGGGCAGAGTCCACAATGAGTTACTGCCCCTTAGTTTTAACCACTCCCCTTTCACGAATAAGAAGAGATGAATGTGAAGAGATATAAGTGAAAAAATAACAGTTTACTAAAAGAAAAAATAGAAACAACCAAGAAAACAGCAATAGATACAAAAGTGCTGAGTCCTGCCTGTTATAGATGGATAATGAGATGACTGGCTCTCCCAATTAAGGGATGAATAGTGTGAATATTAAGAGAAGCTTTATTGATGTATAGTTATGTTATTCTAGTTTAGATGTCCTCTGTTCTCCCCATAGTTTCCGCCCCCCCCCCCCCGCCCCCCTCCGTATTGTTGCCATCAGACAGCCTGGGTTGTCTAGGACAGGTAGAAAGAAGGCGTGCACATGTGCCCCTTTACATGGGGCAGCTGGGAATGGAAAAGCTGTTTGCTGGGGGGGTGCAGCATGACAACACCTGACCCTCCAATCAAGTTGCAAGAAAGCAGTCTCCACCAACAAACGGCAAAGAATAATTGACTGACAGACTCTGGGAGGGGCCAGGGTTGACTGATGTAACCCCCCTGTCGTGGGTTGACAGCCTTTATCCCAATATCGTGTGTTGTGTCTGGCAGCTGTGCCTTTTCTCTCTTCCCCCCCCCCGGCCGTCTTGCTGTGGCGGGGCGGGGAAGAGAGGGGGGGAGTGTTTGACCAGGCCTTTTTGGCTTTAGGCTTTTTGCTGCTTGGCTTGGCTAGCCGCTTTGCTTGCTTGCTTTCTGCTTTTTGCGCTGTTTTTTTTCTTTTCTTTTGTTCCCTCTTTCTTACCCTCCCCTGAAGATACTGGACCGGTTCCGGACCTGACCTGAGACGTCCAGGACACCTGGAGCTTGCAAGAGAAGCTTGAAGCCCTCACCATACACAGTCTGTTTCTTTCCTTTTCTTGTGTTGGGGAGTGTTCTTTTGTTACTTGTAAATAAATAGGTTTTGTTTTCCACTTTGCTCCTCCGAGAAATTCCTTCCCGAACCCGGTGTTGGGGGAGGGGTGGTTTGTCCTGGTTTAGGACAAATTAGGGGAAATCTCCAAAAGGGAGCCCCCCAAAACAAAACAAACCTCCAACCACCCCTCCCCCAACACCGGGTTCGGGAAGGAATTTCTCGGAGGAGCAAAGTGGAAAACAAAACCTATTTATTTACAAGTAACAAAAGAACACTCCCCAACACAAGAAAAGGAAAGAAACAGACTGTGTATGGTGAGGGCTTCAAGCTTCTCTTGCAAGCTCCAGGTGTCCTGGACGTCTCAGGTCAGGTCCGGAACCGGTCCAGTATCTTCAGGGGAGGGTAAGAAAGAGGGAACAAAAGAAAAGAAAAAAAACAGCGCAAAAAGCAGAAAGCAAGCAAGCAAAGCGGCTAGCCAAGCCAAGCAGCAAAAAGCCTAAAGCCAAAAAGGCCTGGTCAAACACTCCCCCCCTCTCTTCCCCGCCCCGCCACAGCAAGACGGCCGGGGGGGGGGAAGAGAGAAAAGGCACAGCTGCCAGACACAACACACGATATTGGGATAAAGGCTGTCAACCCACGACACCCCCTCAGGAGTATAAAAGACTAAACATCCATCTTGAAGATGAGCCAGCCATGTGGTAGGTAGCCACGAGGGCAGGTTTCAGGTCTGCTTTTCCTTATTTTGTAATTTTGCTGTATTTTTGTTAAGGTTTAATAAACCTTTAGCATTTTTAAAGTGAACAGTCTTTTCTCACATGCCTCTCCCCGGAACAAAGAAAACAATATGGCGGAGAAGTCCCTTTCTCCAGACCACGTGATTGAATGAAAGAATAAAGGAAAAACAACACAGAAACTGAGCCTCCGCGATTCCAGAACTCCCTCCTTCCCCAAAGAACAACCTGCGAGGGACAGAGACAAAGCCAAAACCCGGAAGAATCATTTTTCAAAAAAAAAAAGAGTCACTGCTGCCGAGCTGCCTGCTCCATGCCTTACGACAGGGGCAGCGATCCGGTTGGCAGTTGGGGGTTTCGAAATACCATTTCCCGAGGCTGTGAACGTCCCGTCGGCAGTAACAGCTATGGGCTTGTGGTGAGAAAGTCCGAAGAAGTGTCTCTGGCAGCTTTGGCCAAGCTTTGCCCCCCCTTCCTTGCCAAACGGCAGGCAGCTGGAACTTTCGTGGAGAGCGGGTCTGACCCCTCCTCTGCAAAAGAGCAGGCAGCCACAGCGAAGTTGTCGCTGTTATAGATACATATTATAATATTGGCTACATATTATAATATTGGCTTTTCGCAAATATTAAAATGGATTCTGTACGTGCAGTGTTAAAATAATTGTTATAAAGATATAGGGGTTTTTTCCTGTTGTTGATTAAACTTAGTGAAATAGGTGCTATAACTATGCTTGTGTTAAAATGCCTGCTTGCATGGGATAACATCCAGTGAACATAGGATGAGGACACCTGCTACAGATATGCTAACTATCATCATTCGCCATCTGAAGACAATGTGGGCCGGGGCCAAAACTGAAGATGATGATAAAAAAGGAGTAAAACCACAACCGAGGAATACGCATGCTCTAAAAAGGCGGATCCAAGGAGGAGGTATGCTAAACAATTCTTGGAATATGTAAACTAGTTTGGGGAAAAAGTTTACTATGCATACGGGTCTATGAATATGCAACAGGCTGATGTAAAGGAAAAGGTATTTAGGAGGTATCTCCGAAAATTATAGGGTGGTCTTGGCTGAATGCCAAGATGCACCTGGCCGTAATAACATGTGCTCTATGGTCCTTGTCTCATATTGTCCTTTATTAAACTTTTTAAATTTTCACAGGAGAGTGAACGTGTTTTTCTCATCGCGAAATACACTTCAAAGTAGATTCGGATTGCCAAATGAGGTTTCCTGGGTTGTGACTGGGAGACATGCCCGAGACAACCCCCTTGGGAGCCTAGAAAGAACAATAGAGAGCCCTCTGTATGTCTGTTGCCTGTTTTAAAGGGACCCTGCACCTGCACCCCCACTACCCTCCCTCCCTCTTCTGTGAACTTCGGTAAAGCACAGAAGTTTTGCTTCCCGAGTGTGGGTCTTAAAGGCAGTAAACGAATTTGGGTGGGTTGACTTAGAGAAGATATGGAATATATGATTTTGGGTCACCTTTCATGTTAAACTCTTATCTCTGTGACACCCACACAATGATATTATCAATGTATTGCAGGTGTTCTAGAGCTTCACCCTGTTCCAGTACAGTCTGGATCAGCCCACGGCAGATAGTAAGGCTGTGTTTCCACCGCTGGGGTAGTCGATTCAAAGTGTACTGGACATCCCTTAAAGACCTGAACCATATGCAGCAACATGCTGGCTCCTAGCAAAAAGACCAGATTAGTTTCAAAGGTTTTCAAAATCTTCAAAGTTCTCAAATGTTACTGTAATCAGCCTGGAGGAGAAGGAAGGAAAGAAAAGAAGGAGGGAAGAAAGATGTAGGAAGGTGTCTCCCCCATATGTTGTTCTTTTGAGGAAAAAAGGCTGAAGTTGTGATTATTAATCGTTCCCTATAGGTGCTTCCCAAAGTACAGAGGTGCCTGCAATACTGAATAAATACACCAGATTGGTGTCCTGACCAGTGACGTTGTCCTATCACAAACCAATACTAAACAGTACCCCACAATGATAGTCTTAGCCCAGGCCCCAAGGACAATAAACATTACATCAGGGAACATGTGCTGCAAGTAAGGTATTATTGGTATTACAGAACAAAACCCCGAGACAAAATGCAAAAACTGAGAGCGAATAAATCCACATTGTAACCTGCAACTATTAAACCGATACAATGAACGTTTATAACAATCTTGTTTTAACATGCTTCGGTCAGATCTGTTGTTATCTCAACCCTTCAAGCTCCACACTGGGCACCAAAAAAGACTGTCGTGGTTTAAGCCCAACTAGCAACTAAGCACCACACAGCTGCTTGATCATTCTCCCCCACCTCCTCCCCACCCTGGCAGAAGGGGGAGGAGAACTAAAAGTAAAACTTGTAGGCTGAGATAAGAACAGTTTAATAATTGAAACAGAATACAATATTATAATCAAAAATTATTTTTAAAAGAGAGATAAAACCCAGGAAAAACAAGTGATGCACAGTACAGTTGCTCACCACTTGCTGACTGATGCCAAAAGCTGTCCCCAAAACACGATTGGCCTCCCTTCTTAGTACCTCTCCCAGTATATATATTTGGCATGATTTCTACGGTGTGGAATATCCCTTTGGTCAGTTCAGGTCAGCTCTCCTGGCTGCGCTCCCTCACAACTTCTTGTGCAGCTCCTCACTGGCAGAGCATGAGACACTGAAAAGCCCTTGTCTCAGGGTAAGCATTGCTCGGCAACAACCAAAACCATCTGTGTGTTATCAGCGTTATTCTCATATTGAATCCAAAACACAGCACTGTACCAGCTACTGAGAAGAAAATGAACTCTTATCCCAGACAAAACCAGGTCACCTGTGTTTCAAACTGTGGACAGTTTAGCTCATCAATTGCTAGCCTGCACCCACAGCTCCAGTGTGTATGAAGAGCTTACCCACGTCTGCTCTGAGAAACCATGGGCTGTAGCTTTGCAGGACTCCCCAGGGCACAAAAGGGCTAGCAGCAAGCCAAAGCCCCGTTCTGTGATGCCAAATGGGAGGGCAGAACCTGGGGGCGGGGTAAACTTCTTAATGCTTCGATACTCCCTTTCTTTCAGGCATTTCCCTTAGTATGTGGTTTTGTGTCTGTGTGAGTTGACACAGGCAGGCAGCCAGAGTAGCCACAAAAACATGGCTGAAATGCAAAGAGTAAATTTATCTCATTACCTTGCTATCCGGAGGATCCCGAAGCAACACCTGGGTGGAGACACTCAAGCAGGAACACAGCACCTTCAGGCTCAGTCCATGCTAGTAGGCATGCTGTTTGCACCCATTTATCAAGGGCCCGCACACGCGTATTTTACCACCACGCTGTGACTTCTGTGCTTTTTTATGATCTCTGAGCTTTGATCTTCTTTCTCCCAAAACAGGGAGCTCAAGCATGTCCGTGAGAGGGCCTCCAAGTCTCTTCAAAGACCTACGTTATCTCTACACAGAGATTCTACTTCTCATAGCAGACAGAGGATAAACAGCAGTAGGCATAATACGTGGAGTTTCCCACACTGTTGTTCTCCAGGCCTTGGCATTCCCAGCTACAAGGTCCCTTCAGCAAATCTACCATCCTCCTCACCATTCTTCTACTTTTAAACCTTTCCTCCCAACAGTATCTGAAGCAGACAGCCTTTCTGTGAAAAATACGTATTTTATGATTGGCTTTTTGCAAATATTAAAATGAATATTATATGTGTTATGTTAGAAAGTTATGCTGTATTAATTTTCTTAAGTAGTGTTAAATATAGTTTTAGATTATAACATGTTAAAATAGAAACTATGCTATGTGAGATACTTTTTTTAAAGAAAGGATTTGCAGCGAGATAGCGGCCACAGGACACCTAAATCTTTCAGAGAAAAAGATTTTATTGCTCTCTTATCAGAAGAAACTAACTTCTTCCCACCTCGCTCATCCCTGAAGATGCCGTTAGGATTAAGAGAAAGAAGCCGACACTGACCAGACAGAATCCTTTGTGCGAATGGGAGTTATGCATCATGTATGAGGTATATAATTATGCAACAGGCTGCTGGTTTTAAGGGTTAATCCTCTGTTAACAGATGTCCTTTTTCAGGCTTATTTTTCCCAGAAAAAGGTACCTGAACTGTCTGTAACTCTCTGTTTTTATTGTCTCATGTTGTCCTAATCCAAATTGTCCAAATTTTATTACTCTAATTATATTGCTATTTTTATAATAATTTTATTACTATTAAACTTGTAACATTTTAAAAATAAGTGATTGGCATTTTTCACACTTTCCACACAGTGAGTCTCTTGCCAGAAGCATACAGGTTTACTTTGGGACTACAAGACAGGACCCTTTGAACTAACCCAGTCAGTCTCCCCATCCCCAGCTGCTGAAGTCTCCCTGCACCAGGTTGGCATGAGGCCTTTAATGCCTCTAAGACTCAGAATTACTGTTGGATAAAGCTGGATTCCCAAAGGAGTGAAACAGACTAGATCTCCTTTTCTAATAGAGCTGAGGCTTTTTTTTAAGTCTTACTGTGTCCTTTTTCCAGAGTGAACAGTTGCAGTCATGGCCTCGATGCTGCCTAGAGCTGCTGTGAGCCTGTGGGTTATACCCTGGGTTTGTGGGAGATCAAGGGCAGAGATGTCCTCATTCCTTTGAAATGGGCATGGATTGTGCTCCTGTATACAGTGGGACCAGCTCTGTGCTCCCAGCTCCAGGGAGCTGGTGTCAGAGCCAGACCATCTCATAATGCAAAGGGTTTGTCAAATCATCTGTCCTACCTGTACTTTGTATACTGGTGCTTTACTCGATCACTGTAGTTTGGAGCCCAGAGAAGTGGTTTTGCCTGAAGTACGCAGCTCTAGGTCTGACTTCAATCACCTTGCACTAGCCAGGGAAGGTGGCAGTGTTGAGACCTGCGCCTGTGTGTCCCCTCTATCCCCGGGGGGAGGGGTCTGTCCTAACCACACTGCATGGCTCTGGGCTCCTTTGTGTGACAGTGAGCAAGGGTGAAGGGGCACCTGCTCCCACCTGGCATTTGGTCCAGCTAATTTTGTATGAGGAAGGTCCCACAACCACATTAGCCAAGCTTTTGGCAAGCCTTCTCTCCCAGAAGAGGGAAGAAATAGTTTGGAACTGCAAGGCAAAGGGTGAATTGAGGGAGAGGAAACAGGACATGACAAAGAAGTGTGAGGTAGGAGCTGCTGTGGCCTCTTCTGAATGCTGAAGGGGCCCTAAGAGGACTTTGCCCTGCAATTCCTTCAGAAAACGTAACTAGGACAGTGAGGAATTAACATAGAGGAGATTGAAAACCCAGATGCTGGGGGAAAACGCTGTCCTGGTTCTGGCCAGAACAGGGTTCACTTTTTTGCAGTAGTTGGGAGGGAGGTTATTCTATACCACCTCACATCATTGCCGGGGGCGGGGGAAAGGGAATCTTGCTTCCAAGGAGAAGGGATTCCTCTGGGCTGAGAAAACATGGCAGACTAGTCTGGCATTTGTTTATTGTTGGGGGCTTTCCATGTAAAGTAGTTTTTTTTCTTATACCTTTTGTCACAGACATCTTTTGTGAAAAATCCTTTCTTTAGGATTTTTCCCTCTTCTGGGAAGCTGAGGCCCCAGAAAGAGAATGTAAACAATGGTTATCTGCTGCTGTGGAATGCAACAGGTGCACCTGTGATTGGCCCATGTTCCATGTTTACAATTAAGGGCCAATCAAAGACAAGCTCTCTCTGGGACAGAATCAGGGAGAGCTCCTTTGTTGATTCATTCCTTTTCTATTCTTAGCATAGCAGCTTCTGAACTTTTCTATCTATTCCTTTTAGTATAGTTTTAATGTAACAACCTTTTGTTATTAATATTGTTGCTGCTACTGTTCAGTTTTCTGATTTCATTGCTGTTTCCAGTAAATTGTTCTTATCTCAACCCATGATCTTCACCTTCTGTGCCTCAAAGTCTCAACTCAATCCCATCGACTCAGACCCAGTGGGAAGCAGAAGAGGGAGGGAGAGAGAACAGCCTGTGGTTTGGGAGAGTCTAGGTGGGGGCACCAAATTGGGGAGTACCATTCCTAAACCACGACAAACACTTTGCTGGGAGAGGTTTAATTCAGCAGAGAGACTCCTCTGGGCTGGAAGAGCCCCACGGCTGCTCTTCTTCAGTCCCACCTTACTGCTTGGGCTTTAAAAAAAGGAGGGCAGAAGAGAGGAGGCAGGGATTAAGTATTAGTCAGCTCTTTGGAAGAGACCACCAGATAATTAAATTATTCATAAGCATCTAAGAGAAAACAAGGCAGTGCCTGCCAGCACTGGATGCTTGAGAACAAGCATCGTACATGTCTAATTCCTCCTGATATGAGCAGGGCTGGGGCTGTAGATGCAATGCCACTTGGCTGTAGCAATGTTTCTAGTCCAAAGGAAATGCCACCCTGGTGAGGATGTGAGTGCCCAAACAGACCTAGAAGTGGTTGTGGAGGGGTGGCTGGTGATGGAAGAGCTGTGGGATGGCTGTTTCAGGTGGTTCAAGGGGAACTAGAGCTTCAAACCCCTGGTCGAACAGGGTCTGTGCTGGGACAAGCGGCTAGGAACGAGTTCTGCAGTGGGGCCTGGTGGGGCAGTCCGGTCCTGCCTAAAAAAATCAATCAGGGAAAAAAAACCTGCCGAAAAAAAAAAGAGGAAAGGAGTCCTGCAGGTACCTTTGGGTGGAGAGGAAGGGCTGGGTCCCTACACACACCTTTTCACTCGGGGGAAAATCAAGCCTCTGGGACATGTTCCCCGCAAAGCTTCGCCGTGGCCGCAAAGAAATCACCTTCTATGGGTCCAAACCTGCCTCACTACCCGAACCTAGGCCCGCGGTCCAGTCAGGAGAGCCCGGGCACGCAAAGGGCACTCGAGCACTCGCCTCTCGCCCCTCCTGCTTGGCTGCAATCCTTCCCACACGTTTCCCTTTCCTCGGGTGCTTAGCCAATCGCTAGGCCAGGGTAGCTCGGATGGCTGTCGTAGTGGGACTTTGCGCCTGGATTTTCGCGTTGGTGGATTTTTGCCATTGGCTGCTCGACCCGTATTGCCCTATAGAACAGCCACAGCAAGGAAGGCGCTGCAATTGATTGACGGGTGTTGCTATTGGCTCGTTATGATTGGGAGAGAATAGGAGCGGGGCGGAAGAGGGAAGAATGCGCGGTTTTTTTTCCTCGTTTCCTCGCTTCCACCTTTCCGATTGGCTGAGATGGTAGCCGGACGGAATTTCCGATTGGTCAGCGCACGCTGTTGTTAGGCGGGTGAGGCAGCGCGAGGCGGGGTTTCCTCTTCCGATGAGTCGGTTCTGAGGTTCGCTCAACGCGAAGCGTCCTGTCGTACCATCGCTTCTACGAGTCTGCCCAAGACCTGTCACCCGTCTTGAGGAGCTGTTGCCGGCCGCCTCACCTCTTTTCCTCTCAGCGCCATGGCCTCAGGATCCGAGTAAGTGTGGGCCGTCCGCCGGCAGGCCGCGGCCTAGGCCCGGCTGCGGTGGCGCTGGGCCCGGCTCGGCCTAGCTTTCCTTACTTCGCCTTCGTGCAGCACTACCCAGGCTGGGCCTGACGGCGAGCCCAATCCTCCTCCCGATCTTGCTGTGTCATTCAGGTTCTGAGGAAGTGGGGGTGGGGCCGGGAGGGGGATGGGCTGCTGTTCGTGTTTGCCCAGCAAAGAGCTTGTCTGCAGCGGGGCCCTGGGTACCGCCATCCCTCGCCTGCCGAGCCTCCTTGGGAAGTGTTGAGTAATGAGGGGCGAGGCCTGGCTGGGGCCGTCTCGCCTGGGCTAGGCCTCATCCAGGGAAGGCTTTGTTTTCCAGAGCCCGGAGCTTTGGGGTGAGCGGCTGGCCGGGACATGAGGGGGAAGAGGCGTGTCCTGGTCTCCTCCCCGCAGGTCCACAGCGGCCCTCGGATCAGGGCTGGAAGAGACTTGGCATTGGAAGAGGAAGATTTGTTGTACCGGACTAGACCCTGTGGCAGCTGAAGCAATCAGCTATATTTTTGTCTCCAGTATCTTGCCTCACTGTCTTCAGTTCCAGGCTGAGGGTCATATTTTGTGCTCCTCAAAAGTCAGTTGAGTAATACTGGCTTCTCTGCGCCCAGCCCATGTGTGCAAGTCACTTCACAGTCCCTTGAGAGGAGTAAAAATAAAACCTAAAGCTAATTTCCAAATCCAAGATTACTTCAAGTGACTTGTTGGCTTCACCAGAGGCTCTTTCAGTCCCTTTAGTGTCTGTGGTTTATCTTCTCCTTTTCTTTTGCAACTTCTGCAATTTAGACCCACTTGTCAGTTCCAGCAGGGTGTGCCAAGATTTTAAGGTGTGTGGTAGAGCTTGTGATGGAAGTGATGGTCTCAGAGGTGTATTTTGAATCTGAGATGAGCAGTGTTATTAAAAAGAAATGTATGTTTTTGCAAAGTTGTTCTCAACACATAGGAATCAAAAAAAGTTCCCGTACAACTGGGAAAAAGTTACTTCTTAGTTACAATTTTTGGGTCAATGCTGTTGGCAGCCATCTTGTCTAATTGAGCTTTAGCACAGAGTATAGCATTGCAAGACCTAATAGAGTGTTTCTGAAAAAATTCTTGGATTTGTGTGTGTACCTGTCTGAAACAGTATCTGAGAATTTAGTATCTTGAGCATGGGTATGAACTCGCTGCTTGATTGTCATGTGGTGCTCCAGTAAAGCGGCTGCAATCATCAGATATTCCACTCATTTACTTCAAGGGATTTTTTCTAAATACTTACCCAAAGAAAGTAGTTCAGACTGTAATTAGGATGTTCAGGGTGGTAAAAAAACACTGACAGATTTTATCTAGGAAGTGAGTTCATGAGGGTATTGATAAAAAGGTACACCAGCATACAGGAGGCATGACTGTTTTCACTTTTGTTACTAAAGCTGGAATAATTTTGAGTTGGTGATGTTTCATTGTATATTTAACATAGACATGCAGGAACAAGTTAGTTCCCTACTTTATGTGGAGCTCTGAAGGTTGGTAGTTGTTTTCAGAAGATTCAGTAATTACCTTCTGATCTCACTCTTCATACTGTCTACCACAATGCATAGCCTCTGGGCATTATCACATGCTGAACAAGGAAAGCTCTGACACAGAAAAATGATGAAGTGATGTAATTATAGAATCACAGAATGGTTTGGGTGGAAGGAACCTTAACAATCATGTAGTTCCAACCCCTCTGCCATGGGCAGGGACACCTTTTGCTAGACCAGGTTGCTCAATGCCCCATCAAGCCGGATCTTGAACACTTCCAGGGTCGAAGGCTGGAACTAGATGATCTTTGAGATCCCTTCTAACAAAAACATTCTATGATTTTATGAACCCACAGGAGAGATGCAGTGATAGCAAATGGTGATAATAATATTCTAAATTGCTATTAGAAGATGGGTAATGCTTGTCTGTCAAAGTCCTTACTCTTGTCTGTAAGAGAAATAACATCACTTTCTGGTGTAGCTGTCATAATTTCTTAACACCTTTTTTTCTTTGTCAGCAGAACTGTTAGGTCAGATAACTAAAGCTGACCCCATGCATTGATACTTGCACGCTGTATTTCTTGGAGAGCTTTTCAATTGCTTTAAGTGCAGCAATGTACTGACAACACTGATCCAGTTTTGCTTCTTACTTAGGAAACTGCAGATTCAGTTCTTCAGTACTGAAACTTTTTTCTCACACTCAGCAGAACTAAGTGGACATCTTGCTGTGCTCTTCAGCACTGCTATGTGTTCAAAAGTATCTGAACTTTTCTTCCAGATATATATATAATACAACTTTTGATTTATTGGAAGTTTTGGTCCAAAAGCTTCCACTTGCTGCCCAGTTCCTCTTCCATTTATTTTTATCTTGTATCCCAGACCATTTTTTAGGCTGCACAGCAATTTCTGCATCCTGAGGGGCAGCTGCTCAGTTTCAGTGATGATTTATGTAGCCAAAGTCTGGCATTGGTTTCTTATCAAAAGGCCTTTAGATCCACATTTCATGTGCAGAAGGATATGATTTGCATTTACACTTTGAATAGGCTAAATTGTTTTTTTGCTGTCCCTTAGCTTAAGTTTTAAAATATACATGCTAAATTAATTCCCAGTGTCCAGGAATGCTGAGGCAAGGTCCTTACAAGTAGGTGATTGTTTTTATACACTGTTTTAACCACAAGATCCTGTTTAATCTGATGATATATTGGTTTCTTGTTGCACTCTCAGTTTTCCTGGAAATCCCAGACCTTTTAGGACTTTACCCGGACCATGTTTTAGGTTTAAGAGGGAATGAATTCATGAGCTCCTCCCTGGAGGTATCCAATAGCCTTTCTTGTGTCTTCTTTGGGTTTAGAAAATGAATCTGTAGCATCTCACATAGTCATTGAAAGGGATGGATGTTGATTTCTCACCTCTTGCATTCTTTAATGAAGAGAGGGAAAAGGTGGCTTTTAAAAATGCAGTGAACATGCCAAGTGATGCACTGCTGATACAGTCTGTGTTTATGCTGTGTAGCTGCTTGCTCTGCCACTTCCACTCCAGGTTTGATTTCTTCTGGTTATTTTGTGCCCAAAACAGCAAAATGCAGCCAAAGTGTACATCCAGCACCATTGTCCGCAAAGCTTCCTACCCTTTCCTGGTGCTTGCTGTTTGCTTAGGACAAAGGAACAAAGGAAGACTTTTTTTTTTTTTTTTTTTTTTTTTTTTCTTTTGTGAGAATCAAACCAAACTGTGCTAAGTTTCTGTTTTGACCTTAGTCACTGGCACATCTGGACTGCTTTGAGAGAGTAGTCAGATGCCCACCAAGGCAAGTTACAGTAATCTGCTGCTATTGTGGCTGGCTAATATACAACTTCTAAGAGTTCCTTAGGAATCAGTTGGTTCAAGTTCATATTTATTTTGTAAAATGAACTATTTGCTATATTAGATTTTGAAGTAAATACATTATTCTCCCTTTCTTCCATTTCCTTGTTGTTTGGTGTGCTCAATTTTGTCAAGGCAAATGAATTATGTCACATATCTTACGGTGTAGTAGGCTAGAGCTGCAGTGAGTCCTGTGATGGTATTATGAAAAGGTGCTTATATCTTCAAAAAAAAAGTAAACCCCATTTTTCATGAGCACTTGAATATTTCTACTGGCTTGCTAGGTTTAGCTAATAGGCTTTGACAGCCTAAACTCTTACAACTCTTCCTGACAGGAGAGCTACAGCATTGTCCTTTAATTCCCCTATTTATCTGGGATTTGACACTAAAGAGACTTGAACTTTTGTTTCTGTGGCAGCAGTTATATGTGATTTCAGATGAATCTGACTAATTCTTTTAGGCAAAGCATCTTAGAGTCAGCAGCATCTCACTAACCACTTCTTTTTATATATAGCTTCATAGCTTGTATCCATTTCAGTAGTAAACTGACTGATGCCAGACCCCCTTCCTAAACCCAGATTAGCTCCTCTTCCAGGTACCTCCCCCCAGTTTATATACTGGGCAGACATTCTGTAGCGTGGAATATCCCTTTGGCCAGTTCAGATCAACTGTCCCAGCTATGTTCCCTCCTGGTTTCTTTTGTGCAGCTCCTCACTGGCAGAGCATGAGACACTGAAAAGCCCTTGTCTCAGGGTAAGCACTGCTCAGCAACAACCAAAACCATCAGTGTGTTATCAGTATTATTCTCATACTGAATCCAAAACACAGCACTGTACCAGCTACTGAGAAGAAAATTAATTCTTATCTCAGACAAAACCAGGACACTTGCAAACAAGTATAATTTCTAAAAGACAAGACAACAAAGAAACCTGTAGAAAATGGAGAACAAAACAGGTGCGTGTGAAAGGGGGAGCAAAATCACTTGGACTCTTTAACTTCTGTTTTCTCTCCCAGCTCTAAAGGCGATGACTTATCAACTGCTATTCTGAAGCAGAAGAACAGGCCTAATCGGTTAATTGTTGACGAAGCCATCAATGAAGACAACAGTGTTGTGTCACTTTCCCAGGTGTGTCACCTATAAAAACAAAGCATTTACTCTGACAATTTGCAAGCTGTTGTTGTCTTTTAACTTGAAATCTAATTTTGCAACATGAATCTAAGTATTTGTGTCAGAAGCTGCAGCAGTTACAAGTGAGGGAGGTGGGTTAAATAAATAATCATATATAATAATTATTAATAAATGAGAACATATATTCTGATTCTAACTTTTAGGATTCACTTGAGCTCATGCCCTTAGTCTGGCTTTAGGATTGGATCTTGACTAGTGTAGTGAAAACTCCTGTCTTTGTAGGTCTAGTATATTGCTTCTAAGATGTAATCCTTCGAAGTCAACCAACTCTCCTTCAAATGCTTGAATTCATAGAATCATTAAGGTTGGAAAAGACCTCCAAGATCACTGAGTCCAACCTTTGATGAAATACCACCATGTCAACCAAACCATAGCACTAAGTGCCATGTCCAGTTGTTTCTTAAACACTTCCAGGGATGGTGACTCCATCACTTCCCTGAGCAGTCTGTTCCAATGCTTAACAACCCTTTCTGTGAAAAAATTCTTCCTGATGTCCAACCTGAACCTCCCCTGGTGCAGCTTGAGGCCATTTCCTCTTACCCTGTCATTGGTTGCCTGGGAGAAAAGGCCAACTCCCACCTGGCTACAACCTCCTTTCAGGGAGTTGTAGAGAGTGATAAGGTCTCCCCTGAGCCTCCTTTTCTCCACGCTAAACAACCCCAGCACCCTCAGCCACTCCTCATATCACTGACTCTCTAGACCTTTCACCAGCCTTGTTGCCCTTGTCTGGACATGCTCCAGCATCTCAACGTCCTTCTTGTGAGGGGCCCAAAACTGGACACAGTACTAGGTGTGGCCTCACCAGTGCCAAGTACAGGGGGACAGTCACTTCCCTCAGCCTGCTGGCCACACTATTTCTGATACAAGCCAGGATGCCATTGGCCTTCTTGGCCACCTGGGCACACACTGGCTTGTGTTCAGCTGCTATCAACTAGTGCCCCCAGGTCCTTTTCCACTGGTCCACTTTCCAGCCACTCTTCTCCAAGCCTGTAGCACTGCATGGGGTTGTTGTGACCCAAGTGCAGGACCTGGCACTTGGCCTTGTTGAACCTCATACCATTGCCTTAGCCCATCAATCCAGCCTGTCCAGATCCCTCTGTAGAGCTTTCCTACCCTCCAGCAGATACACACTCCCACCCAAGTTAATGTCATCTGAGAACTTACTGAGGGTGCAGTTGATCTCCCCATCCAGATTATCAATAAAGATATTAAACGGGACTGGGCCCGACACTGATCCCTGAGGGACACCACTGGTGACTGGCCACGAACTGGATGCAGCACCATTCACCACCATGCTCTGGGCCATACCATCCAGCCTCTTCTTAACCCAGCAGAGTGCACCTGTCCAAGCTGTGGACTGCAGCATTCTGCAGGAGAATGCCATGGGAGACAGTGTTAAAGGCTTTACTGAAGTCTAGGTATATAACATCCACAGCCCTTCCCTCATCCACTAGGCAGGTCACCTGGTCAGAAAAGGAGCTCAGGTTGGTCAGGCAGGACCTGCCCCTCCTAAACCCATGCTGGCTGGGCCTGATCCCCTGGTTGTCCTGTGTCTGCTGTGTGATTGCACTCAAGATGATCTGTTCCATAATCTTGCTGGGCACTGAGGTCAGGCTGACAGGCCTGTAGTTCCCCAGATCCTCCTTCCAACCCTTCTGGCAGATGGGTATCCCATCGGCCAACCTCCAGTCCTTTGGGACCTCCCCTGTTAACCAGGACTGCTGATAAATGAATGTGAGTAGCTTGTTAAGCTCTTCCACCAACTCCATCAGTACTTACAGGTGAATCTCATCTGGCTCCATAGACGGGTGACGGTGTAAGTGGCTCAGCAGGTTACTAACTGCTTCCTTCAATTGTTTTGTCAAAAGTTTGTTCTAATGATGTTATTGGTTACAGGCAAAAATGGATGAACTGCAGCTGTTTAGAGGAGACACTGTCCTGCTAAAAGGAAAGAAGAGGAGAGAAGCAGTCTGCATTGTTCTGTCAGATGATACCTGCTCAGATGAGAAGATTCGCATGAATAGGGTTGTTCGAAACAACTTGAGAGTGCGCCTGGGTGACGTCATCAGGTGAGGACTAGTTTGTTAACTGTTGTGTATCTCTGGGTTGCCGAAATAATTTGTGCCCTGGCTTTGAATTGTTTTGGTCCATAGCAGAGACAGGGTCCTGCAGGAAGTATTCTTGCATCTTCTGGAGGAGGTCACAGAAATGTTTTCAAGTGTGTCTTACATCAAGGATCTCAATTTACTTTTGCATGTCTTTCTGGCTGTATGCATATTCAGATTAATACTAAGATTCTTGAAGACTCTTCGGGACCTTCACAAGCCCTGGTCCTATCATTAAGTAGTTGAATTACCCCACAGTTGTCATAGTATTCTTCCCAAATTTACATTGTCAAATTAATTCACAAGTTTTTTCCATCTAAATTTTTTAGGTTCGCAAGATAACTGAAAGGTAGTAAGCAACATTGTAATTGATCTTATAGTATGGCTAGCTCAAGCACTGAGCTGCCCTATAACAAACAGAAGTTAAAACTCGAAGTAGTCAAATATCAATATTAAAAATCTCTGAAGGTTGTTTATATACCAATTTTTGTTATAAAATAATTTTAAAATTAGGAATGCTGAAAGTGTTGCAAGAATTTTGTACAATGCTTGCAGAAGGTAGTGGGAAAGCATTGAAGGATACATTTTGACTTACAGGAGGCAGGTTCCATTCTGTGATGGGAGTGGAAAGAAAAAATATGTCAGCATTTCTTAAACATAAAAATGCTAATTTGCAGGTTTAGATATGTGAGAGCAGACAGTTATTTCTCCTGAGTATTCTTGTAATCTGGAATATTGTGCATGTTCTGGGAAAATTGGAACCTGATTTCTGACACTAGACTTCCTGGGGTGATATCTGAAATAATCCTTAAATAAAAACGTGTTTCATATGAACTGTAGAGGAGAGGGACAAGTCTGTTTCACCCATCTCTCTGCCATTAGAAAATGCAAGTTTTAAACATGACTGTAGTTGGAACAGTGTTTTGAGCTAGTCTGTGGATTTAAAATAAAGGTGAATCCTTACTTTATATGAGGTTACTGTTGGAGTCATTTCTAGTGTGACAGTTCAGGCAGTGCTGTCCCCTTCTCTGCTTGGACTGTCTGTAACAGTTCTCAGCCTTTCAGGTGTGTTACTGATTGTCTTGGCTTCATTGCAAGCGTCAGAGAATTTTCACACCTCTTGCACTCAAAGTTTTTCTTGCTGATCTTGAAGTACTTATTGTGTTAATTTCTTTGGCTTGGTTTCTGCCAAAATCCAGATTCATGCACCAATCACTTCCTGCTTGTAGTCTGTCAGCTGTTTTCCTTCTGTGGGTCAGTCTGTCTTTTCATTTACTCTTCTACTATATCCTCACTGTAAAGCATGTAGTTACAGAATCTCCTAATAGTCTCTAACAAACTAGCATATGAAACTTGCGCGCTCAGCTGCAGTTGCCCGTAGGCTTTTTTTAGCTGGCAAAGCCAGTTTGAGTATTCTGCCTCTGACGCAGCTTGATGCTCTGATGTATTGCTACAGTAGGCTGTTGGCCTATGTCGTAAAATAATAGCTGAAATTTTATTTAAAAGGGGGGAAGGGGCCTTCAGACTTTAACCTAAATATTAATTTCCACAAAAAGGGATTGACAGACGCCTAGCTATCCCTGGTTGGTACTGAGAACCTTTGTTCAGAATCAGGTTTATCAGCAACAGGAGCTCTATTCTAAGTTATGAGGAAGAGAGGAAGGAACAAAGATTTCCTCTCAATTCCCTTTCCCTTACAGCTAGTTCAGCAGTAGCTCATGGAATCACAGAATGGTTTGGGTTGGAAGGGACCTCAAAGATCATCTAGTTCCAACCCTCCTGCCATGGGTGGGGACACCTTCCACTAGAACAGGCTGCTCAGAGCCCTGTCCAGTCTGGCCTTGAACACTTCCAGGGATGGGGCATCCACAACTTCTCTGGGCAACCTGTGCCAGGGCTTCACCACCTTCACAGTAAAGAATTTCTTCCTATTATACAATGTAAATCATCTCTCTCTCAGTTTGAAGACATTCTTCTTTGTCCTGTCACTGCATGCCTTTGTGAAAAGTCCCTCCAGCCTTCCTTGTAGGTTCCCTTCAGGTACCGGAAGGTGCTATAAGGTCTTGCTGGAACCTTCTCTTCTCCAGGCTGAACAGCCCCAACTTTCTCAGCCTCTCTTCATAGGAGAGGGGCTCCAGCCCTCTTATCATCTTTGTGGCCTCCTCTGGGCTTGCTCCAACTGGTCCATGACCTCCTTATGTTGGGGGGGGCCAGAGCTGGACACCATATTCCAGGTGGGGTCTCACAAGCGCAGAGAGGGAGAATCCCCTCCCTTGCCCTGCTGACCACGCTGCTTTAGATGCAGTCCAGGACACAGTTGGTTTCTGGGATGCAAGTGCACATAACCAAGTCATATCAAGCTTCTTGTCCACCAACACCCCAAAGTCCTTCTCAGCAGGACTGCTCTCAATCCATTCTCCACCGAGCCTGTACTTGTGCTTGGGATTGCCCTGACCCAGGTGCAGGAGCATGTGTTGAAACAAAAGTTAGCTCATGACTCTTACAGGTCTTGAGGCTGCATTAGTAACTTGTGAATGTATCTTGGGCACAGCAAAGGGGAGCCTCAGAACAGCGGGGGAGGGGGGAGATAGTACTAAACCCTTCAGCAGTTTTGGATAGGGCTGAGAGGAGTGAAGGAAAGCATGTGTTGAAAAGACTAGCTCTTTGATGGGCATGATTTTTGCCTTGTCAGCATTCTTATGCCCGTGGGAAGTCTCCATAGGGCTTTGGAGGGTCCTTTCTGGCATTTATACTGGCCTGAGAAGGGACATCACTGCCTTTCTCAAACTTGGGTTTAAGTCCAGCATGATAGTGGTTAACTGAAGTTTTCTTCTGTTGCAGCATCCAGCCTTGCCCAGATGTGAAATATGGCAAACGTATCCATGTGTTACCAATTGATGACACAGTAGAAGGGATCACAGGGAATCTGTTTGAGGTCTATCTCAAGCCATATTTCCTGGAAGCTTACAGACCCATCAGGAAAGGTAATAGCACCTGTTATTGAAGTCCTGATGGCAGTGAATGTGAGCTAGTCCTGATACCAAATAAAAAGAATTTCTGGAAGCTTGCACAAATCTCCATGGAGCATTAGACTAATGACTGTAGAGTAAGATTTTGTTGTTGTGGATTTAATTTTTTCCTAAACTTCAGAGGAAAGAGTGATATCTGTTGCTGGCTGGTAGAACAGCTTGATAGTTCTCTGTCATGGTTTAATCCCAGCCAGCAACTAAGTACCATGCAGCTCAGCTGCTTGCTCACAACTCCTCCCTCCTTCTCAGTGGGGAGGAGGATTGGAAAAAAAGTAAAACTCATGGATTGAGATAAGAACAGTTTAATAATATTAATTATAATAATACTAATAATAATTGAATAGAGAGAGGGAGGGAGGAATAAAACCCAAGAGATACAAGTGAAGCAAAATACAGTTGCTCACCACCCACTGGCTGATGCCCAGCCCATCCTCGAGCCACAATATGTGGCTTCTGGGCAATTACCCCCAGTTAACATACTGAGCCTGACATTCTATGGTGTGGAATATCCCTTTGGCCAGTTCAGATCAACTGTCCCAGCTGTGCTCCCTCCTGGTTTCTTTTGTGCAGCTCCTCGCTGGCAGAGCATGAGACACTGAAAAGCCCTTGTCTCAGGGTAAGCACTGCTCAGCAACAACCAAAACCATCAGTGTGTTATCAGCATTATTCTCATACTGAATCCAAAACACAGCACTATACCAGCTACTCAGAAGAAAATGAACTCTTATTCCAGATGACACCAAGACATTCTCCTGTGGTTTTTTGCTACGTGGGATGGAAGGACATCAAAAAAGGCTTAGGTCAAAGTCAGTTTAATGAGATTTTTCTCCTGAGTTGCTACCACTTGATGGGATTTGGGAGTTGCTCACATATTAATCAATGGGTTAGATATACTAGCTGGCACCCTGACTAAATGCACTTTTTCCAAAGTAATTTAATTAATAACTGGGAAAGTGCATAAAAAGCAAATATATGTTTAGAGTTGTGCTAGTAGCACTTCTGCTGGAACAAATAGGTCCTAATACAATATATACACAAGTTGAATTTATCCAGCTCCTGTAGTCCAGTTTACCTAGGATTCATAGTGCAATATCATGTATTATTCTTTTTTTTTTTTTTTTGGAGTCAACCAATCTAGTTATAATAACTTCAAAACTAATTTAGATTAAATAAAGGCTTTTTGCCATTTTTAGAAATGTTAAATTGAAACTGGATGGAAAAGAATTGTGATACCTTGCCTTTGTGTTTTGTATTTAGGCAGAATATTATTTTTCTATTGTTTGCTGGTTTTGTTTGCTGTTTGTTTTTGATGAAATTTGATGGTGCTTGAGTGGTCACAGTCCATGCAGCTCTTGAATTTAAAATGCAGAGTAGTGTTAAAAATGCCAGCAGTGTATACCTGTGTAGCTCACTTCATTGTCCTCTGGGGCTGCTGGTAGTACAAGGGTTGACATTTTGCAGCAGGCTACTGAAATGTGGGGTTTTATAGGTGACATCTTCTTGGTGCGTGGAGGGATGCGTGCAGTGGAGTTCAAAGTGGTGGAGACAGATCCAAGCCCATACTGCATAGTGGCTCCAGACACAGTGATCCATTGTGAGGGAGAGCCCATCAAAAGAGAGGTGAGCAGAATCCTGCTGTGCAGTTCTACTGAATCCCCACTGTCTGAAATCTGTTTTAGTGACACTCCTTAAGAGCAGCAGTGTTTGCAGTTCCTGTTTTGGCATTTTGTGTATTGAATGTAATGATTAAAACCTCTGGTTTCAGGAGATGAGCTGCTGCTGAAGATAGAGAAATGTGCTTCCAGTATCCTTCTTCATATGCTGAGATAGCACCAGTGCATAGGTTTGCTGACGAGATGCCATACTTTGGCAGCAGCTCTTTTGCATCTGCTTCCATATATCTCATGCTGGACTTAGATTCATCTTTTAATTCTAAAGTTCCCTTGATACCTAGCAGGGAGGGCTTACAATGTTGCTGAATTTCATGCCATGTGAAAAGAAAGCAATTGGTACTTTTTTAGTGAGAAATTTGAAGTGTAAATTATGGATTTTTTTTTTCTTTTTTCCTCCCAGTCCCTTAAGATTTCTAGCCTTGAGTGTCCCTAGCTTGAGGCAGCCTGAGTGGATTGTGTGTCAGGTCTTGGCCACCTTACTGTTACAGAGTAGGAAATCTCAGAAATGGGCTAAGGTGACTGTATGCTTCATAAAGTAAGTGCCTTTTTACTGCCTGCAGATCAGGGTGAGTCTTAGCTTGTAGTTAGCTCTACCTTTTCAAAAAAATTCACCTCTGTTTGACACTTGTGAGGCCATGTCTGGGCACTAGATGAGTCCAGTTTGGGTTCTTCAGGATACAACAGAGATAGGAGCAAGTTCAGCCAAGGCCACCAAAATTGATGAAGGAGCTGGAGGTCAGAATGAATGAGGAACAGCTGAGAGTGGGTTGATGCAGCACGAAGAAGGGAAGGCAAAGATTCAGGGTTACTGGCAACTGCCTGATAGGAAGGTGTGGATAATCAGGCTCTCCCAAGAACTGCACCCAGGGACAGGACTAGAAGCAATAACACGAGCCGGATCAAGGAAAATTCCCAATGGAAAAAGGTTTCTCCAAACCCTGAAAGAAGCCCTGGAGAGGGCAGGAACCTCCAGACCTGGAGACCTTCAGCTCTTGGTAGGGCTAGACCCTGAGCAACCTGATTGAAGTATAGCAGTTCCAGTTTGTGGGACTTGGACTGAGCCCCTCTGAGATTCCTGGCTGTGTTGTTTTATTTTAGCATGGCCTAATGTTACAGATAACTAAGGCCAGTAGAAATTTGGACAGCCAAATGAATGAATCCTGTAGAGCTATACTGAAAGAGTTGGTTACAGGTGGTCTTATTTGCACATCTGGATTGTAACATTTTCTGTTAATTTGAGTCAATCCCAAGAGAAAACACTATGTTGGAGAATTGAATGGTAGCTAGGTTATGTCAGGTAGTTAGAAATACCACTTAGAGTTTAAAGAATATTTTATGCTGAGCTTCATTCTTATCATCTTTGCTAGCCAAATCAGAGGGTCACACAACTTGTTTTGCACTAGTCTGTAGGGGCCCTGGCAGCAGAGGCTGTCATTCAAGAGGGTAGGCTTTAGTGAGGAATTTCCCTCTGCATGTCTGGGAAGAGAGAGCTAAGAAACAGTTGTAGAAGATACCAGAAAGACTTGAAAATGAGAATCTCAAGACATCAAAGAA
Organism: Melospiza georgiana; assembly: GCF_028018845.1. Lineage (NCBI taxonomy): Eukaryota > Metazoa > Chordata > Aves > Passeriformes > Passerellidae > Melospiza > Melospiza georgiana. Next base: position 1,359,114 of record NC_080464.1, on the reverse strand, counting down.
ATGGCAATGAGCAAAAACCTGGGTTCTGTAGACTAGGATGGATTGTTGAGCTACTGTTTTAACTCAGATGTTTAATGTATTTCCTCCTGGGTAGGATGAAGAGGAGTCACTGAATGAAGTGGGCTATGATGACATTGGTGGCTGCCGGAAGCAGCTGGCTCAAATCAAAGAAATGGTGGAACTTCCCCTCCGACACCCTGCTCTCTTCAAGGCCATAGGGGTGAAGGTATGTCCCCATGTGCACCAGGTAGATGAGTGGGCTTGCCCTTGAGGATGACTTGATATCAGAGGTTCATGACGTATTGGGAGGGGAATAAGTAATTTGGGTTTGTTTTTTTTTGGGGGGGGGTTGGTTTGCTTATGCTTGGGGCTTTTTTAAATGCTGGTGTTAGGAAAGTATCTCCTTACATGTTTTGGACACAGATTAAAGTACTGACAACTTGCAAAGCAGAGGGGTGCTTTGAATCAGAGCTGCCAGTTACTGGCAAGGTTTTTGTTGTGTGTTGTGTGAAGTAGTAAGGGTGTTGATAGCAATGTTGACATGGCAGCTGTTGCATAAGATTGCATCACAATTTCAGACTGGCTTTATCAAATGCTTACAGATTTGCTGTGAATCTACTTAGGCATTCCGATACTCACCACCTAAATCCCTTGCCTTTGTCCTCAGCCTCCACGTGGGATCCTGCTGTATGGTCCTCCTGGCACTGGTAAAACACTGATTGCCCGAGCGGTGGCCAATGAAACAGGGGCTTTCTTCTTCCTGATCAATGGTAAGTTTTGTGGCTGCTTTGGCCCCAGGTCTGCTGTGTGCTCACTCGTCCATCTTATGGTAAGGAATGGTGTCAATAGGGCTTGTAGAGCCACGCTGTCTCCCTGACATCCTTTCTTATCTCTTTGAAGTGTGCATCTGGGGACACTTGTGAGGCCATTTGTGTTATCTGCAGTGGCACTTCCCTTAAGCTTGATTGTTTTGTAGCTGGCTCATTGGAAAGACAGCTTTGTAATACAGGGACCTGGAGTCTGTCTGGCTTAGTGTTCACATATGTTGTTGAGGGCAGAGCTGAGAGTGGTGAGATTATTCTATGAATATCGGTGCAGGACACTTGTTTCTATTGCTGCCAGCATGTTCCATTCAGAAAAGAAGCTGATCTGCAGTGGATTTGTTTTTCCCCTCAAATAAAGCACAAGACCTGTTCCGTTTCATATAATATTAATTGTGAGGAACTATCCTGAAAGCTATGAGTACCTTGGGACTTAGCTACAAGTGACAGAACTTCCTATTGATCATTCTTCATCTGTAGCAGTTGAGGTGGATACTGGCTTATGTCCTGTAAAGATCAGACTGTGACTTTTCCTCAGTGCTTTTCTGTGCCATTTTACATTCAGTGTTGGAATAACTGAACATTTGTACTTAAAGATTGATGCTTTTCTTCTCTGATTTCAGTCACTTAAACCCATGAAGGTGAAAGCAAAGAAGTATATAGCACAGTATAGCAGTGAGCAGTAGTAGGGAAGTGACTTGCTTTATATCTCAAGATATCAGATATAAACGGACTGGTTTTAGCCATATGTTGTCTTTGTCATATACTTTCTAAGTATGTGGAAGGTGTTACTGCATGCTAATTGAAATAAACAGGGCCAGGAGACTTCTTCTCCTTTTTAATGCCTTTATTAAAAGTGATCAGCTCAGGATTGGGCGGCTCGACGGGTCTGCAGCGTCCGTCGTCTCTCCCAAGGCGACTCAGAGGAGGAGGATATGCACAGCTCTGTCCACCAGGGGCAGAGCTGGGGATCAGATCCTCTTGGGAGCCTTTAGGGCCTGCTGATCCCTGCCAGATGGTACCTTGGTCTGGGTCTCGCTCCCTCCCAGACCTGGCCCGGGGGATCTCGAGGACAGGGTGAGGAACGATGAAGGTTTCCCGCATCTCTGCAGGCCCAGCGCTCTGCTCCTCACATCCAGTCATCACTCCAGTCTCTCAACTCTTATTTGGCTCGTTGTTTTTGGGGTCTTCTCAGTACAGTGGGGGACCATGCTGCATTGGTCTTGGAGTCACTTTGCATAACCCCCCCCACCTTCTCAGGTGTCTTCACTATGAGAAAGGTACAACTTAGCCTCGGGCAAGGCTCTGCTGATACAAAAGGAGCGATTAGCCTCAACGACCCGTGATTACAATAACAAAACACACAGAACTTGGGCAGGGCCAGTGATCTGGCTGCCTTTTTGAAACTTTTTCTCATAAAAAAAATATTAACCGAATTTTTGTTCATAACACTAATGATCCGGACATTTTAGACACTTGTATTTCTGTTGCATAATACAAATAACACTGTCAGAGTTAGTGATGCATTCTCTGTCTGCTAGTCCCAAGCATGGAGCTGCAATGTTGTAGATGAAGTTGGTATGAATTGGTGAGTTACCTGTTGTCTTGGTTTGGAAAGACAGGTGTCTGCTAAGGAAGGCAGGAGCCTCCCCTGAAATGGAAAATGTAAACCTCCCCCCCTCCGAATTGCTATAAATTTTAAATTAAGGGGCTCTCAGGCAAAAAATTTGGGAGCAGGAAATAACAGTTCTTTACTAGGGAAGAAAATTTTTAAAAGATAAAATAAGCAATGCAGTAAACCAAAACAATGCTGATAGAGTCAGAACACAACCTGACTCCCTGTTGATCAGGGTGCTGGTAGCAGTCCAATTGGAAATGTGGCTGTAGTCCTCCTGGAGTGTCAGGTGTGGTTCTGTTGGAGCAGGGATCCTGAAGAAGGGTGCAGTCTTCCTCTGAAGATCTAGTGGAAGAGGCAGCTGTTTCTCTGGGAAATCCAGTGGAGAAAACAGTGCTGCTGTTCCAGAATCTCAAGATTATATCTGGGTAGCAATGCTTGGCTCTCCCCTCTGGGTGGAGCATCTCACAATGGGATGTTATAGTTCTTATCAGTCATGCAGTGGCATTCAATAGCCTGTTATCAGCAGATTTCTCCCGCAGGGAGGAGTGGTTGTGAAAGAGATAAGAAAAAGTGCCCACTTAACAGAAGACAACTGATATACAGATGGCAAATAGAATACAATTTGCTTGACAATCCATGACGCCTGTAATTAGTACTGCTTGTAACAGTGTCTCTGCAGCTGGCCCGCTTCAGTCAGCTGGCAGCCTTGCACTTCCAAGGGTCAGGTTTCTTTTTCTTGGATCCTATAGAAGCATACTTTTTCTTCATTACCACTCCCTTCAGCATGATGGAGAATCTGTAAAAACAGAATAAATCTGTGACCCTGCACTAGTGTTCAGCAACTGTAGGCGATCTCAGAGGAATGCTGGCCTTCCTTCTGGGATTAATGTGGTTACACATTTTTATTATTTATTCTTTGAGAGGAGATGGGATTTGGGGTGTTGTTTTTTTTTTGGTGGTGGCTTGTTGCTGTTGGTTGGTTAGTTGGTGTGTGAATCAATACAGTCAGGCAGCCAGGGCAACCATAAACCCATGGCTAAAACATAGAGTAAATTTATTTCCATTACCTAAATAACGGAAGGAATCCCTGAAGCAATACCTGCACAGGGGCACACAAGCAGAGATATGGGCACTGTTAGTTCATGCCAGAGGATTACTGACTACTGTTCACACAGGCTTATCAAGGGTTATTTTCAGCTGCAAGGTCATTTGAGCACTCACCAGTGTTTTGCTTTTTAACTCATTCCTCCCAACAGTTGGGTTTTTTTGATCTCATTTATAAAATCTTATAGAGGTAAATGCATACCTGTGTAATGCATGCTATAGACAGCTTTGGCATCTTACAGCTTTTTCTTTTCCTACCCTGATAACTTGTCACCAAATAATTTGATTGCTTCCATTGTGAGCATTAACTGTGTGGTGGCACATTTCAGAAAAGATCACCAAGTGTGAAATAGGGTAAGGGAAGAGGCAGCTATTGGTAGCTCATTGGCTAGTGTTACATTCTGTTAAACTGAAAACACTGAAATGATGATAGTAAGTAATTCTGCATGCTGGTCTTGCCTTTTCAGATGTAAATGTAATGAACTTGGTTGATAGTATTTGCTTTGGCTTGAAATATAGATACATGTGAACCTTGTACTAAAAAAAATTCAGCTGCATGTTTTTGGGGCTAGCTGCCTCTCTTCTGGGTGCCAGAGTTTCTATTTTTTTAGGTCCTGAGATCATGAGCAAGCTGGCTGGTGAGTCTGAGAGCAACCTGAGGAAAGCCTTTGAAGAAGCAGAGAAGAATGCTCCTGCCATCATCTTCATTGATGAACTGGATGCCATTGCTCCTAAAAGAGAGAAGGTAAAGAAAGCATTTAGAATGTAAAGGAGTGCATCCTTTTTGGTAGCAGCTAGCGTGAGTCTCTGCATTTGACTATAGGGTAAAGCAGTATTTCACTTAATGCTTGAAAGCAGTTGGATGTCAGATTTTGGATATCAGAAGAATCTGATGTAGTTCACGACGTTTCTTAACAGCTCATGTCTGTTGTATCTGTCTGCTTTGGTGCAGTACTAGCTCATGTGTGCTGTGTTTTAGAGCTTTTGGTCTAGATATTACTTTCTCCACAGACACACGGAGAGGTGGAACGTCGCATTGTGTCTCAGCTGCTGACTCTTATGGATGGACTGAAACAGAGAGCACATGTGATCGTTATGGCAGCCACCAACAGACCTAACAGCATTGACCCAGCTCTCAGGCGATTTGGTAACCATAATTGCCATCTCTTTTTTTGTGTATCAGATACTTTGTTATGGACTGTGCTTCAGGGGCCTTGGAAAGACTGAGTAGAAATGAATATTAAACATCTTATGTGTTACATAAGCTTCTTTCCAGCTACTTGTTTGGAAATAATTTCTAGATTTCAGCTTTTGGTCTAATCTTTTGTGCTTTATTAGTTTAGAACTTGTAGAAATAATAAAATACTTAGAAGGTAGCACATTTTTTCACTGCATCAGTTAGTTCAGACTATTTCAGGACTAAATGCTTAAGGGGTTGTTCATGCCTCAGGTTGCAGGAGGCTCTGATTTGTCCCATTTATCTTTTATTGATGAAAAGTTTGGTAGTTTCTGAGATTCAGGTTTTCAAAACTTTTCAGTGTAAATGAACGTCTGTTGTATGACCAGTTGGTAAAATAAAATTTGCAGGAAAAATGGCCTCTTAAATGTCTAGTGAGGCATTTGAATGCACAGCTATAGCTTGAAGAAAATGATAGATGTACATGCCCTAGGTAATATTACAGTAATACATGAGTATCCTGCTTCCCCAGATATTGGAGCAGTTCATGGTTTTCACCACTTGGATGCTGCTGTGAAAGTTCTGAAAAATTTAATCTCTCAGTATTTGTGGACACAAAGGTAGAAATAAATAAAAATGTCCCATGGCGTGTTGGTTAGGATAGCATATTTTCCTATAAATTAGGATTGGAAAAAAACAGAAATCCTCTGTATTGATATAATCCTGAACTCTACTTAATGCAGTAGTCTCACTTTCCCTAAATTGCTATAAACCTTTCTGCCTTCTCTGATCTGACTCTGCTACTGTGCTGATTGATGCTGCAGGGAAACCCAAAGCTCTAGCATTTTCTGAATTTTTTGGTGGCTTGTCATCAAGTTCCTATGTCAAAGGAAGATATCAACTATAGCTCCCTTAGTTTGCAGAATCAGCAACTCAACGTGTGCTTGTACTCCCCAGGTCGTTTTGACAGAGAGGTAGATATTGGTATCCCAGATGCCACTGGGCGCTTGGAGATTCTGCAGATTCACACAAAAAATATGAAACTGGCTGATGATGTGGATCTGGAACAGGTGAGTAGCATGCTATTACAAAAGCTTGCCTCTGCTCATTTAGGACAGTGTGAAACCAAGCAAATATGTGATCTCTGAGCTTCCTCCTAACTAGATTACCAGTGACCAAAAATCCTCACTTGCTAGTTAAGAATGCTGTGGCTAAGTGAAATGAATGTGTACCAGTCCAGTCTGGAAGTGCCTTGCCACTGTCCTGTGTTTGTTTGCTGTGGCATTCTCTTTAAAAATAAAGCAAGTCTGAAACAGCACTCACAGAGCTGGCTGAACATTGTAGTAATACTATATGGATTTAATCTCTGTCCTGAATGAAGAACTGCAGTCTTCAGGGTTATCTTTCTGCACACTATCTATTCCAGTACAAATTTTTTCTCAGGTAAGAGGTGGAACAGCAGTGTTGCTGCTAAATGTGATAGCACTTATCTTGAATTTGCAGCAAAGCACTAATGTTTCTGTCCTTCAGAGTTTTGTTGCACCTCTGAATGAGGGACCAGAGCATGCATTGCCCTTGCAGAGTGCTTGCTTGTGTTTCTGAGTCATAGTTAATGCTCTGCTTTCAGGTGGCAAACGAGACCCATGGCCATGTTGGCGCTGACTTGGCTGCTCTTTGCTCAGAAGCCGCTCTTCAGGCTATCAGAAAGAAGATGGATCTCATAGACCTAGAAGATGAAACCATTGATGCTGAAGTGATGAACTCACTGGCTGTGACCATGGATGACTTCAGGGTAATGGAGGAGTACCCTTCTTTCTTTTGTGTGCAATGTCTAATTGCTTATCTGAAGCAAGTGAACATAAAATATTAGAATTGACATAATGCTTTTTCTTCTAACAACAGTGGGCTCTGAGCCAGAGCAACCCTTCTGCTCTTAGGGAGACAGTGGTGGAGGTGCCACAAGTTACCTGGGAAGATATTGGGGGTTTAGAAGATGTAAAGAGAGAACTCCAGGAACTTGTACAGGTAAGGTTTCCAACAGATTTTTTCCTAGTCAGCTTGAAAAATAATGATTGCCATGGTTTAGGAAGGGTATTCCCCAATTTAGTGTTCCCATTGAAACACTCCAAACCACATGCTGCTCACTCACTCCCCCCTCCCCTGTGGCAGGATGGAGAGGAGAATTGGAGGCCGAAAAGGTAAAGATCATGGGTTGAGATAAGAACAATTTACTGTAAACAGCAATGAGATAAGAAAATGAACAGTATTAATAACAGTGTACAGGACAGGTGAATGATTCACGTGTGAGTACTCACCATAGGGAACATGACATTATCCCCAACTGCTTGTTTCATGCTATCTGACCGAAAGGGACCCCCTCCCTCTGCCCCCCGCATGACGTGAGGTGGTACCCTGTCCTGGCCAGAACCAGGACAGTAATAAAATTCTGAACCTCTGCACATTCCTGTTTGGGCTGTGACCAGGGTAAATGCAAAGTTTATATGGTATTTTCATGTAATGGACTGAAAATATCATGCTGTTCCATCTTAGTGAACCTGGGGAGAGGGAGGTGCTGGGAAGCAGCATCAGGCTTTCCTGAGCGGAGTATACAGGGACATCTTGGGTAGGTGTTGTGCTACATGCAGGAACAGCAGCAGTTCTGCTTCTCTTAAGTGGAGACTAGCAATAGCACTGCTGCCAAGAATCCTGTTATGTGATGGCTTTAATATGCTAGAAAGTAGATGAAGATTCTCATGCAGAGAGCCTATGAAGTTTGACTTTGCAGCAGTGTTAGCATAGAGGTGAGAAGTAATTGAAGCCTTCTATGAAAGGAGAAGCTGGAACAAAGTCATGAATGGTCTGTGGAATTGGGGTGGTTTGGGTTTGATACATCCCTGCTTTCAGTTGCACTGTAGAAACAGCCTGTCTGTGAATAAAAGAATCTACTTTTCAATCTAACTTCTGTCATTAAAATCATCACCTATCTCTGATCATGTTGGAAGGATAAATGCTCACATCAGACATCTTGACTGTCTTTGGAGGGCAGAGAAAATAGGTTAGATAATGAGCTAGCTGTTCTCATTTGCTTTTGCAGGGGCAGACTGAAGTTGGGGTTAAATGTGCTGGGAAACTACCTGAACTGGCACTTAGTTCATAGGCTTTACAATTTAGTTGTGATGCTTTTTAAACCAGTGCCCATTTAAAAACACCAGTGGCATTGAGCAGGCAGACTCTTGTGTTTAACCCACCAGAAATCGAAATTATTTGGGTTGGAAAGGACCTCAAAGATCATTCCAAACCCCCCAGCCATGGTGTAGTTGGTTGACCCTGACTGAATGCCAGGCACCCGCCAAAGCTGCTCTCTCACTCCTCTCTGCAGCCAGCCAGAGGAAAGAAAATTTAACAAAGGGTTCATGAGTTGAGACAAGGACTGGGAGAGATCACTCATCAAATACCATAGTGGGCAAAATAGGCTCTAATTAGAGTATGAATTTAATTTATTGCTAAAAAAATCAGAGCAGGACAATGAGAAGTAAAATGAACCCTTAAAAAAACACCTTCCCCCCACCCCTCCCTCCTTTCCAGCTCTACCTCCTACCCCAGCAGTGCAAGGAGACAGGGAATGGGGATTTTGGTCAGTCCATTACCCATGGTTTCTTCCATTGTTTACGGAGAGGAGTCGTTCCCTTGCTGCACTGTGGGGTCCCTCGCCATGGGAGACAGTTTATTACCGCACCTGAGTGGGCGCGGCTGGTGATAGAGAGACGGTGAATCTTGTTTCTTGATCAGAAGGCATATTTATTAAGATATGATATATAATACATTATGACTATACTAAATAGAATATAGAGAGAGGTTTGCAGAGCTGCTAGCTAAGCTAAGAATAGAAAGAAAAGAATCCATAACAAAGTTGTGTCCAGGGACTCAGTCCCCTAGCTTGCACTGGTGATTGGCCCTTAATTATAAACATAGAAAATGAGCCAATCAAGGTGAATCCTATTGCATTCCACAGCAGCTGATAACAATTGTTTACCTTCCCCTCTGAGGCCTCTGCCTTCCAGAAGATGCAGAAATCTAAAAGAAAGGATTTCTGTGGAAAAATGTCTGCGACAACAGTTCTCCATGGACTTGTCCAACATGAGTCCATCTCACGAGCAACAGCTAAATGTGAACTGCTGTAATGTGAGTCCAGCCCATGGGCAACAGTCCTCAAACTGCTACAGCTTGAATCACTCTTACATGGGGTGCAGTCATCCAAGGACAGGCTGCTCCAGCAAGGGCTCCTCTCTCCATGGGCCTCCCATTGGGTCACAGCCTCCTCTTAGGCATCCACCTTCTCTGGCATGGGTGTCCTCCACAGACTGCAGGTGGATCTCTGCATCCCCATTGATCTCCATGTGTCAGGATCCGTCCTAGTGAACAGATACCCTGATGGTTCGTAGGAATGATCTCAGAGTGCAAAAACCAACATGGTACAAGGGGGTTTGCAGTGATAATCAAAACAAATGCAGTTTTATTGAAATAACCACAGCAAAAATGCGATAGAGGGATTAAGGGAGAGAAAAGAGATAAAGAGAGAGAGGGAGGGAGAGGGGATATAGCTACCAACGCAGAGACGGAGTCCTTTGGTCCGGTCCAGTCCAGTCGAGGATCCGCCTGTTGCGCTGGGGAGATCTCAAAGGCTCTAGCTAACTCAGAGGTTTTTATTACTGAAAATTGTGAGGGGGGGGGAAACAGATACAATAGGGAACAGATGTAACAGGTAGTCTATGTTCTCAACAGTAAGCGAGAGCCATTGTTTTCTTGGTTCAGTGGTCACAATCTGCAGGCAAACATCTCGCTTTGGTCAGCTTGCCTCTCCCCACACACCTCCCCCGGGCTAGAGGTTTCAGTCCCAGTCCTTGGAAGGAGCAGAGGGGCCTTTTAGGAGTTTCATGTCTCAGTCCTTGGTGGAGAAGCTTCTCACATCTCAGTCTGTCTGTCACGGTGGTTGTAAAACAGGTGAGGGTCTTCGGTGGGAGACCACCCGAAATTCAGGAGAAGTCCAGCCAGGCCAAGAGATGGGACAGCTTCAAAGCTGCTATTGTTGCAAACGAGGCACGGTGCCCTCTTCTTAGCATACAGCAAATACACTTGTGAAAACAATAGCTCAACACTGAGCTTTCAGGTCTCAGGGCCCTTGGCATGTGACTTTTCTCCTTCAGAGCCAGATATTTTAGACAGGGGGGGGTCTTCTCTTCAGTGGTCTCCCAAGGATGATCGTGAGGCAGATGAGGGAAAATTTGGACAGACTCTCACACCATGGGCTGCAGGGGGACAGCTGCTTCGCCATAGTCTTACCCACAGGATGCAGGGGAATCTCAGCTCTGGTGCCTGGAGCACTTCCTCCCCCTCCTTCTCCACTGACCTTGATGTCTCCATAGTTTTTCTTCTCACATATTCTCACCCCACTCTGGCTGCAATTACATCTGCGCAATAACTTTTCTTCTTAAATATGTTATCACGGAGGCATTACCACCATTTCTAATTGGGCCGGCCTTGACCAGCAGCAAATCCATCTTTGGAGCTGCCAGGGATTGGTTCTGCCAGACATGGGGGAAGCTTTTAGCAGCTTTTCACAGAAGCCACCCCTGTAGCCCCCCCCCCGCTACCAAAACCAGGCCATGCAAACTGAATACACATGGACAGGGACCCCTTCCACTACACCAGGTTGTTCAGAGCCCCATCCAGCCTGTCCTTGGATACTTCCAGGAATGGAACATCCACAACTTCTCTGGGCAACCTATGCCAGTGCCTCACCACCTGTGAAGGTCCGCCCAAAATAAACGGGTGACGAATGATTTTTGGGTGCAAAAATAACCAACAAGAGGCACAGGGGTTTTGCAGTAACAAATCAGCAAGGTGCAATTTATTGATTATAACCACAGCTAAATATGCGTTTGGTTAAGGGATCCGGGGAAGAGAAGGGTAAGACAAGGAAAAAAAAGGGAGGAAAGAAGGTCAGGGAATGGGGTATAGCTACCAAGACGTGATGTCTTCGGGGTCCCGCCGCCGAAACTCGCTGGTACACGTCTTGGGGAGATCTCAAAGGACAGTCGGGCCGAACCCCAATATATATACTGTTCTTGGTTGGGGGAAGGTAACTGAAATTAGGTTTCCATGGAGGGGAGAAGTCCATTGTTTTCATGGCTGAATGCTCACATGTACGTTAAGTTTTCCCCCTCCCTGAGTTGGGAGGGAGTACAGTTCCAGTCTCTGGAAGGAGGTTGCCGGGGGGGTGCCATGGTGGTGCCATGGGGGTGTCAATAGGGTGCCAGAGGGGTTCTTGGTTCCTTGACGAGGGTATTCGCATCTCTGTTGGTCTGTCACGGTGGTTGAAGACAGGCAAGAGGGGTCTTCTCATGGAGCGGGGGGGAGCCACCCCAGAGCTCAGTCCAGCCAGCTCAGGAGTTTGGAAGAAAGTCCAGTTCAATTGTCCAGAAAAGGGCAGCATGCCCCCTTCGAGTAGAGCATGGCGTGTTCTGCAAGCATCACTTGTGAACACACTAGATAAGCAGGAGACTTTTTTTCCCAACCGGCTCAGCACTTTTAACTCTTCGGTAGTCTTTTCTCATGACAATTGTGAGGCAAAAAATGAAGGATTTTGGGATGGACTTCTACACCACCCTCACAGTAAAGAATTTTTTCCCAATATCCAATCTAAATCTACCCTCCTTCGGTTTGAAGCCATTCCCTCTTGTCTTATCACTACATGTACTTGTGGAATGTCCCGCTCTGGCTTTCTTGTAGGCATCCTTTAGGTACAGGAAGGCTGCTCTAAGATCTCCCCAGAGCCTTTTCCAGGCTGAACAGCCCCTGCTCTCTCAGTCTATCTTCATAGGAGAGGTGCTCCAGCCCTCTGATCAGCTCTCTGCTGTGTTTGCATCAACAGGTCTACATCCTTATTTTGAGGGCCCTAGAACTGGATGTAGTACTCCAGGTGGGGTCTCAGAAGAGCAGAGCAGGGGGGCAGAGTCACAGAACGGTTGAGGTTGGAAGAGACTGCAGTGGATCATCTGGTCCAATCCCCTTGCTCAAGCAGGGTTATTCCAGAGCACATGGCACAGAATTGCATCCAGACAGTTCTTGAATACCTCCACTGAGGGATACTCCACAACCTCTCTGGGCAATCTGTTCCAGTGCTCAGTCACCCGCACAGTAAAGAAGTTCTTCCTCATGTTCAGGTGGAATTTCCTGTGCATCAGTTTCTGCCTGTTGGTTCTCATCCTATTGCTTGGCACCACCAAGAAGAGCCTGGTCCATCCTCTTGATGATACTCTCTTCAGATACAGATACACATTGATGAGGTCCCCCCCTCAGTTCTCTTCTTAAGGCTGAACAGGCCGAGCTCCTTCAGCCTTCTCTGATAAAAGAGATGTTCCAGTCCCTTAATCATCTTTGTCACCCTCCACTGGACCCACGTCAGGAGCTCCATGTATCTCTTGTACCGAGGAGCCCAGGATGGGACTCAGCACTCCAGATGCTGTCTCACCAGGGCTGAGTAGATGGGCAGGACCACCTCCCTTGACCTGCTGGCAATGCTCTTCTTAACGCACCCCAGGATCCCATTTGCCTTCTTGGCCACAAGGGCATTGCTGGCTCACGGACAGCTTGTTGTCCACTAGGACCTCCAGGTCCTTCTCTGCAGAGCTGCTTTTCAGCAGGCCACCCCCAGCCTATACCGGTGCCTGAGGTTATTCTTCCCCAGGCACAGGCCCCTGCATTTGCCTTGGTGAACTTCAGACAGTACTTCTCTGCCCATCTCTCCAACCTGTCGAGGTCCTTCTGAATGCCTGCACAGCACTCTGGGGTATTGGCCACTCCTCCCAGCTTTGTGTTGTCAGCAAACTTGCTAAGGAGGGATCTACCGCTTCATCCAAGTTATTGGTGAACAAGTTAAACAATACTGGGCCCAGTATTGAACCTTAGGGGATATCACTAGTGACAGGCCTCCAACTAGACCCTGTGCCACTGATTACAACTGTCTGGGATCTGCCATTCAGCCAGTTCTCAATGCACCTCTGTCCACTCATCCAGTCCACACTTCCTGAGTTTGCCTATGAGGATGTTGTGAGAGGCAGTTCTGAAAGCCTTGCTGAAGTCAAGGTAGACAATATCCACTGCTCTCCCCTCATCCATCCATGTAGTTATTTCATCGTAGAAGGCAATCAGGTTGGTCAAGCATGATTTCCTTTTAGTGAATCCATGCTGACTACTCCTGATCAACTTCTTGTCATCCATGTGGATAGAGATGGCCTCCAGAATGAGGAACTCCATTACCTTTCCAGGGATTGAGGTGAGGCTGACTGGCTGGTAGCTCCCTGGGTCCTCTTGATTGCCCTTTGTGAAGACTGGGGTGACATTTGCTTTCTTCCAGTCCTCAGGCACCTTTCCTGATTGCCGCAACTTTTCAAAGCTGATTGTGAGCAGCCTTGCTCTGGTGTCCATCAGCTCTCTCAGCACTCGTGGATGCATCCCATCAGGGCCCATGGACTAGTGAATATCAAGTTTGTTTAGGTGTTCTCTGACCCAACTCTCCTTGACCAAAGGAAGATCTTCCTTCCAACATTCCTTTACCCTGGTCTCCTGGGTCCGAGATCCCTGAGGGCTGGTCTTGTCAGTGAAGACTGATGCAAAGAAGACATTCAGTAGCCTTGCCTTCTCTGCATTCTCTGTCACCAGGGTCCCCTCTTCATTTACTAATGGTCTCACATTATCCTTAGTTTTCCTTTTGTTACTGATGTATTGGAAGAAGCCCTTCTTGTTGTCCTTGACATCCTTGGCCAGATTTAATTCCAGATGGGCCTTGGCCTTTCTTGTCTCATTTCCACTTACTCTGACAACCTCTTTATATTCAGTCCAAGTGGCCTGACCCTGCTTCCATCTCCTGTGTTTCCTGCTTTTGCTTGGGTCCCCTTTGCCTGATTTCTTGCTCATTGGGATGTACCATTCTTGAGCCAGGAGGATATCAACCAAGTCTTTTGGACTCCTCTTCCCTGTAGGACTTATTCCCATGGGATTCTTCCAAGAAGATCCCTGAAGAGGCTAAAGTTAGCGCTCCTGGAGTCCATGGTTACAATCTTACTTGCTGCCCTGCTTCTTCCTCACATGATACTGAACTTGTCAATCTCATGGTCACTACAGCCAAGGCTGCCCCCAACCTTTACATCTCCAAAATGGCCTTCCCTGTTTATTAGTATGAGGTCAAGCAGAACATAATTCTGTTACCAAAAATATGGTAAAATAAAAATCTCCTTAACACCAATGTAGCATTAAGAAGCAGGCATTCTTTATTTGGCCGGATGCATGAGGGGATAGCTCCTCCTAAAGTTGAGCACAGTGAGTACAGGAAAGTTTCTGTTTATATACTGTATTTTACATACATATTCATTGATTGTCCCAGAATAAACATACATATGATAATAATTTTCCAGAAATCATTAACACGTTTTCCCTCCCCTTTACACATGTGTTCTTTTGTCCTGGGGGTCTCTGGTGGTCTCTAGTGATTGAGGGACCCCAATGTAATACCTGACCTGGTCAAGTTGGCAGGGCACTGGGACCGGTGAACTTCCAATTCTCCTTCTTACACAATGGGCATTGTGCAGTTCTGTAGGCCAGTGGGTTTTGAAGAACAAGCATTGTCTTAGCTCACCAGGTGTAGACAATTTTTCATCTGGTAACATTCCCCCCTTTGAGGCTTGTGAAGCTTGTCTTTTTAAGCCTTCATAAGCTTCACTTTGATTTTTAATAACATTTTAATAACATTGTGTAAGTTCCTTGCATTGCATTAGCAATCATGTTTTTTATGCAACCTAAAGCAAACATTGTAATCACAATTATTACTATGATCACAATTATGCTTTGCAAAAATGAGGCCAACCAACCACTCAGAGAAAATGCAAGTCCTTTAAATATTTTATTTAACCAGTTACTTTCTAATTTTGTCCCTAATTTTACCCTCTCTATCTGATAATCCAATTTAGCAGTCACATTCAGAATGTGCACACAACAAATACTGTTGTTTAAATTCAAGTATCCACATACTCCATGTTCATGTAGTAGCAATAGATCTAAAGGCAATCTGTTTTGTAAGGTCATTTTAGTTGTGCCTTGCAATTGGTCATTTATTTCAGCAAACCCCAATTGAGTTGTATTTGCTAAAGCTTCCATTTATAGAGTCAAATTGTGTATAGCTAGTCTGTTCCTAAAGGTAAATATTTGAGGAGTAAAGATGGATTTTTATATCCATCCCACTATAGTTTTCGTATCCTTCTCACATGTGTTCCCAGATTTTTGTCAAATTGCTGACTAAAGTTCCCCATGGAACTGGATTTTCTGCAGAGGTTGGTATTGGTAAACAAGCTGTTATAGAAGTTACATTCTGTAATCTGACTTAAGGACCATATTCCCCTTCCAAGAATTTAAGGTCATAGTTTCTATTATTATAAATATGCAATTATTTATCATCTTCATCTAGGTCCAATAAATAGCATCCCCCTAGAAAATCACATTCTATACCTAAAACTATAGGATTTAGATGAAAAATCTCCAAGGTGTTAGTCAGTCTTGTTTCTGCTGTGTTTAATGTGTGGTTGCTGGTTTTACCCACATGTCATGAAGTCAGGGTTTGATTCCTTTTACCTTGAGTGCAGTGTAGGTTACCAGGAGGACTTGATATGGTCCCTTCCACTTCTCCTGGATTGGTCCAAAATTCAAGGTTCTGATGCACACTGTATCTCCCGGTCAGAAAGGATGTACAGGCAAGTCTAGCCCCAATGATCTGTTGACAGTGTTGTACCTTTTAAGACTTAAAAGAGTTAGTTCCAGTGCTATTAAATATTAATTTCAGCAAATCTTTTGAGACTTCCCTTGCCTTGTTGGTACAACATGGGAAAGCTTCTGGCCATCCAGAAGAAGTATCTACCAATACCAAAATGTACCAGTTCCCATTCTGCCTGGGCAGTTCTTCAAAATCAATTTCCCACTTATCACCTAGTGAATTCCCCTGTTTTACTATCCCAACAGTGGCCTTTTTCCTTTCTTGGGATTATTTTGCAAAATAAATCACACATTTTTCAGCAACTAATCTATTATTTTCTGTCATCTTTGTGCTAACTATGTTCCTTGATAAACTAGTCACCATATTTTCTATTTCCTAATGTGTTTCCTGATGTTTTAGTTCTGTTATCTTATACATTAATTGTGGAGGTACAATTACCTGCCCACATGAGGTTACCAATCACCTGCTGGGATTTCCCATAGCTTCTAATGATGGGGCTAACTGCCTGTCCTGGTTGCTATAATTTTGTTTTGTTCCCAGACATTCAACTTTTTGGTAGGTATTAGCGCAAGGATACCTTTTTCAGCAACCTCTTTAGTTGTTTTGTCAGCTAATTGATTCCCTGTATTAACTGGGGAGTCTCCAAACTGATGGGCTTTATAAGGGCATCATGGCCACTTCTTCTGAGTTTTACACACTCTGTAGTAGTTTACTAATTTCTTCTTTGTACTTAATAGGAGACTTCTGTGCCGATAACAATCCCCTTTCCTTCCATTTTGTTTCATGGATGTGTATTATTCCAAAAACATATTTTTAATCAGTCCATCTGTTTACTCTTTCAGTGATTTCTAGCACTCATTGTAAAGTCATTACTTATGCTTTTTGTGCTGATGTGTTAAAAGGTAAAGCCTGGCTTCTATTGTCTGAGTTGAGGTTCCCACTGCATATCCAGCTGCCCATTTTCTGTTTCATACCATGCTGCTCCCACTGGTGTATAGGTGCAGTTCCTGGTCCTGGATGGGATTGCTCTTGAGATCCGGTCTGCCAGAACACACTTGTCTAACCAGGCAGTCATGGTACAAAGGTCTCTGGGCTTCTTCTGAAGCCTGAAGAAACATGGCTGAGTTCAAAGCAGTGGTTACTTTAAGCAGCTCAACATTATCCTGCTGGTGATGTCCTGTCTTCCTTTTTGTTCCAATTGTTTGGACGGGCTGCTTCCATGACCCCAAATGCTGCACCAGTCCCCCTAGTGCCAGGTGCATCTTTTCATGCCCAAATAACTCAAATGGTTTGGTTCAAATGTGAGAGTCACAGTGCAGGCATTGTCATTAAGGTTCTTTTAGGGCTTCAAAGACCCTCTGACTCTCAGGAGTCCATACCAGGTATTTTCCGGTGGAGGATCACACAAGGGTTTTGCCAGTACTCCATAACTGTCAATCCATAACTGACACCATCTGGCCATACCTAAGTAGGCTTGTAGTCCTTTGCTCTGGCATCTGACAAACAGCTTCTTTTCAGCTGCTTCCCAAGCTTTTTTTTCCCTGCAAGATCTCAAAACTAAGATATATTACTGCTTTGCTTGAAGCCTTTACCCAGCTCCTTGGCTTAGAGGGCACTAAACCTGTTTGTTAATAGCGAGTCTTCAGGAGGAAAAAGAGAATTCTTCCTTGTACAGAGTGGTTAGTTTCCAGCATTCTTTTGACTTTGAATTTCTTGAGACATGATACAGAGCCTGCGTGCATCTCTAATGTAGAGGGGGGCTGAAACTCCTGAGTCTGTAGGGTCTCTGAGAATATCCTATCACTTTCTCATCTTCATGAACGCTTTGCAGTCTGCTTGCTTCCTCACATAACTCCTTGACCTGGTGACATAGCTCCCTGACAGGGACACACCTTCTGCAGAGGAGATGACTCAGCCCCAGCTTCCCAGATAGGCATCAGGCACTCCTTACAACCAGAGGCCTGCAGAGCTACATGTACTGTCAGGTCTGTCACTGGTGCAGCAACTCCAACAGCCACTGGGGAACAAGCTCTACAGTGTCATCACCATAACGTTGGGAGCTCACACTAGTAAGACTGGGAAAGAAAGGGCTTCCCTTGCCCCTTGGCATTAACTGGTGCTCCTATTTCCTGCTCTCTGGTACTGCTACTATGTTGGCCCTCTTATTGAGAGGAGCCCTTCCTTGTCAACTGCAGTGCAAACTGCTGCACCCCACCCTGGCTGACATGCCATGTCCTGTTTGCTATGCTTCTGGTCTCTCGTGCTCCCTGAAGGCTCCTGCACCTGAGCTGTTCACCTCTGTGAGTGACAGACTGAGCTTAAATCAGCTGCTGTCACTCCTGGCCCGGCCCGTGCTGAGTCAGCTGCTGTTGTTCAAGCTCCACATGTGTCTTGACGGTCTCCTGGTGTTACCCTGCCTTTAGAAACTCACTGATTGCTGCAATCTCCTGCTCTGCTGCAGGATGTGCCTGCACAAGAGCTGTTTGCTCCCTCAACCTGCTAGCCATGCTTTGATGCAGCCCAGGACACAGTTGGTTTCTGGGCTGCGAATGCAGATTGCTGGTTCATGTTGAGCTTCCCATCAATCACCACCCCCAAGTCCTTCTCAACAGAGCTGCTCCCAATGCATTCTCTTCCCCGCCTGTACTTGTGTTTGGGATTGCCCTGACCAGATGCAGGACCTTGTGCTGCTGTTGAGTTAGGAACATCAAGGAAAAGACAACACAGACTCCAATGCTTCTTAGAAGGCTTGAAGCAAGGTTTATTAGAAACTGCACATATTTATAGACAGGATAGTTCACCCAGAACCTGATTGGTCCTTAAACAACACCCTTCACACCATTGGTTAATTAGGAACAACACGTTATTTTATCTTACCATAAGCATCATGTACAAACATTCCACATGTTCACAAACACCAGGTGGAGAGATTAAGATAAGAATTGTTTTAATTTTTTCTCTGAGCTTTCTTGCAACTTCCCCAGGATGATGCGTGGGAAAGTTATCTGTTTCTCTCTCTGACTAAACTGTCAGCATCCACAGCCTGGCACTTGGCCTTGTTGAACTTCATGGGGTTTGCACAGACCCACCTCTCAAGCCTGTCCAGGTCCCTCTGCATGCCATTCCTTCCCTCCAGTGTGTTGACTGCACCACACAGCTCGGGGTCATTGGCAAACTTGCTGAGGATGCACTCAATCCCACTGTCCATGTCACTGACACAGATGGTAAATAGTGCTAGTCCCAACACTGACCCCCGAGGACACCACTTTTCACTGGTCTTCACTTGGACATCAAGCTGTTGACTGCAACTCTTTGAGTGTGACCATCCAGCCAATTCCTTATCCACTGAGTGGTCCACCCATCTGTCATGGTTTTGCCCTGGCACAGAGCCAGTGCCCCCATGAGAATACCCTCTCCCTGGTGTCTGCTGTGAGATGTGACCAGGAATGAGCAAAGCAGGCTCCAGCTTAGAAATAAAGAAAACGTTATTAACTAAACTACAAGAAAAGAAGAAAAAAACTATAAGGGAAAAGAAAAAAAAAAATTGAAAACCTTACAAAAGCACCTTCCTCCTCCCCCCCACCATAATTTCCCAATGCCATACATTCCCCCAAATCACCAACTCTCAGTCCAGCACCACCCTTTAGAATACTCAATCTTCAGTTCATGAAGAGGAGTCCTTCTTGCACCATAGGCTTCCCCTGGAAACACGCTGAAGCCTCGTGTGCTTCCATGTTACTCAGCACCGCCCGGAAAATCCTTTTGCCATCGTGACATCTTCCCTTCCATGCCCAGTGCTCTCACCACTGTGCATGGACCAGAGCTGCTTTTAGGGTTGTCTTTTAAGGATGCTTTGTCTCACTCCAAAAAAAGGCACAGTCTCTCCTTCGGGACATCTGTCCCCCCCATTTTTTCACCCCCTGGGGCCGAGGGGTACCCACACTGAACCCTCCTGGTTCTGAGGCACTGCCTTCCCCTAAATGCAGTCTCTGTGTCACAGGAATAAAACTGGTTCAGTCTATGGCCACACAAGAAAACTCCAGCCAAAAGGCCACTCCGTCATCTCTCCCCCCACTCAGCCAGTCTTCTCCACTTCCCTCGGGCCTAGTCCTTGTTATCTCATCTCTTATCTCTCTTATTCAGCACCAGGAGGATCAGCCTTTCGCAAGGTCTCAATCATGTAAGAAAAGGGTTAAAAATGTCAGTCTCTGCCTGTCCCAGAGCTCCTGCACTTCCACGCTTCCACGCTGCCCTGCTGGGCACCTTCTCCCCCCTTCTCCTCCTGGGCTGGCTGCTATCACATTCCGTCGCCGGCTGTCCCTCTCTCTCTCCTGGGGGGGGGGGGGGAAGGTTGGCTGCACGATGTCTATTGGTGCTCTTCCACCCTTCCATCCTCAAGGGCCTCCTCACCCCCCCATCTCTGTCCAGCCCCAGGCCTACCACATGGCTGCCCCTCCCCCACCCAGCAGCAGCAGCTGGACGGGGGAGGGAGATCCGACCTCTTTCCCTCAAAGTCCCAAGAGAAACTCCCAGGGACAAAGCTCTGCTTTTAACCCCTGTGTGTTCTCAGAGGTGTGTCCAAACCCCACTGGCCACATCAGGTGCCAATATCAAAATCTGAGCACCCATTGGTTTGACCACAGCATCCCAAAATTCCCACTTCTTCCTGGTCAAACCAGCACACCATCAAATCCCAATCTTTCTAGTTAAGAGCCCACGATGTCATGTGGGATTCTGCCAAATGCTTTGCACAAGTCATCTCAGGTAGTGCTTCTGGTAGGAGCAGAAACAAAACTGGTCTAGTGGAAAGTGTCCCTGTGTGTGGAGTAGAGGATTTTTGAAGGTCCCTTCCAACCCAAACAATTATGTGATTCTAAGATATAGTCCTGTTCTAGCTTATATTGCTAGGTTTTAATTTGTTTGTTTGGTTCTCTTTCAGTATCCTGTGGAACACCCAGACAAATTCCTCAAATTTGGCATGACCCCATCTAAAGGGGTTCTGTTCTATGGGCCACCTGGTTGTGGTAAGACACTCCTGGCCAAAGCCATTGCTAATGAATGCCAGGCAAACTTCATTTCCATCAAGGGGCCAGAATTGCTCACTATGTGGTTTGGTGAGTCTGAAGCCAACGTGCGTGAGATCTTTGACAAAGTAAGTATTTCTTCTACTTCTTGTGCTATGTTTGTGCTGAGGTACTCCCAAACCCTCTACTGCACCCATCTTACTGGCCTGGTTTTGTTTTCCCTGCTTGCACTGAGAGCAGAGGCTGCTTTTCTGATGTTAGGGTATTGTCTTGGTTTGAAAGACAAGTGTTTGCTAAGGAAGACAAGAGCCTCTCTTGGAATGGAAAATGCAAATTCCTTTCTTCCAAATTATTATAATTTTGAAATTAAGGGTCTCTCAGGCAAAGATATGAGAATAGGAGTAACAGTTCTTTACTAGTATGTATAAATTAAAAAAACCCTATAACTTAATAGGAGAATTAAAATAAATGCAGTAGTACAAAAAACACTGTCAGTGTCAGAATACAACCTAACACCTTGTTGGTCAGGGTGTTGGTAGAAGTCTGATTAAGTGGTGGCTGCAGTACTCCTGGAGTGACAGATGTGGTTCTGTTGAAGCAGTGATCCTGTAGAAGGGTGTAGTTTTCCTCTGAAGGTCCAGTGGTGTTGTAGAAGGGTCTGGTCTTCTGGGAATCTAGTTGAAAAAGGCTGACTGTGGTGTTCAAAATCTCAGATTATATCCAGCTATGAATGCTTGGCTCCTCCCCTTGGGTGGAGCATCTCACAATGGGATGGTGTAATTTTTTCAGTCATGCTGTGAGACTCAATGGCTCATTAACAGAAGATATCCCCCTGGAGGTAGGATGGGTTGTGGAAGAGATAAAGAACACTGCCCTACCTGGTTCTAACAGATGGTAATAGAATACATACTTTTGGTTACACCTTGCATTGCAATTCAAGACAGGTATTTATTCTCTTTTGCAATATAGCTATTTAGATGGTTTTCTCCTACTGGAATTTGTATCTGTTGGTACAGGATTATAAATGCCCCAATGTCTTAGCAGTGAGGTTAGCATTAGGATGGCATAGATATTCACTGCATCCCTGAAAACTTATTTGAACACCTCATTAGCCATCACCTTCTACAGTTTTTTAAAGGATGTTATGGGTTCTTCTTTTTCTACAATTGGACTAAATGATCATTGTAGGCCACTTCAAACTGAAATTCTCTTCTCTTCTCTTCTCTTCTCTTCTCTTCTCTTCTCTTCTCTTCTCTTCTCTTCTCTTCTCTTCTCTTCTCTTCTCTTCTCTTCTCATATATATATGGCTTGCAAAGGAGCCCACTTCCACTGCCCAGTTTCCCTGTAGATGGTGTGACCTCCTGTCCCAGGAGGTTATCTGCATGGATTATCTTGGGAATCCTTATTCCTGTGGTCAGGGAAGGTGCTGAAAGAGCAAAGTTGGTAAGAGAGTGAGACAGAAAAATTTAGGTTGAGAGGGAACCTCAGAGGCTATCTGGTTCAGCTGTTTGTCCAGAGCAGGGAGGTAGCTTGGAAATTCAATCAGATTGCTCAGGACTGTCTTGGTTTGAAAGACAGGTGTCCGCCAAGGAAGGTGGGAACCTCCTCTGGGATGGAAAATACGTCCCCCTTCCCTCCAAATTACTATAACTTTGAAATTAAGGGGCTCTCAGGCAAAGATATGGGGAAAAGAATAACAGTTCTTTACTAATATGTATGTGTATAATAAGGCAAATAAACAAAACCAGAAAACCCAGTAACAGCCTTCTGTCGGCTGTCAAGCACTTTCCCCTTTGGTGTAGTTACAGTTACGGCCGGCAGGGGCACTGTTGACTCCTGGCTGGGCAGGGCAGGTGCAATAATTCACTCGCGGCTGCAGGAGGCACTGTGGCATGAGCTCAGCTGTCTCTCACGTGGGTAATGGCGGGCACAGCCGGCAGAAGAGATGGAAAAGGGGCTTCCTTTACAAACTCACACGGGGGCAGTCAGTCCCGGTGCCCCTCCGGATAGCAAAATGAGCTATAGAAGGAACCTCACAAGCAGCAAGCTGGAATGGCAGGGACAAGCAAACCCGGGGTAGCAAAGAGAATGTAACAGAAACTCCAGAGCTGTAGCAGGAGCCGCGGGGTGTCCTGGTAGGCACAGTGCTGGGTTGCAGTGTAGCGAAAACCCCAGAGCAGTGGCAGAAAAATGGTGGGGCTGGGCAGCAGTAGCTGGGCTTCCAAACACTGCCAGGAGAGGCTCCCTTGGAGGGGGAGGGGCTCGGGGTCCTGGGTTTTCCCCTGAGGCACCTGAGTAGATGGTGAGGGTTCTTTCCAGAGAGATAGGGTGTTAATAAGGTCTCAGTGCGACAGCCACTCCTACAAGCAAAAGCCTCACTTGCGGTAGGAGAGAACAGTAACGGGCTGGACTCTGTAGAGGCATCAACTGTTCCCTCTGATCCCAAGCACAAGAGAGAGGGAGAGGAGTTGAGCCCAGCCCCTCACCCCCAGGCCAAAATATCGAAGTATCTCTGCCCTTCCCAAGAGAAAACCCCTCAGGTAAGAGAGTAACCAGCTGCACCCTTCCCTCTCCTCCTCCTCCCAGCCACATCTTTTGTCTCTCAAGTATTGGTGGTTATTGTCTCTTAGCAACAAATGGGACAAAATTCCATGAGAGAAAGGAAAAAAAAAACAAAAACCAAGCAACCTAACCACCAAGGGCCCTGTGTTATGAACATGTGCTAAGGATGGAGAATCCCTGACCTCTCCTGGCCCTGTGCTAGTGTTTGAGCTCTCACATTGTGAAGATTTCCCCCCCCTTATTTCTAACTAGCATTTTCTTTGCAGCCATTTGTGTCTCTGGTCTTTTATCCTTTTGCTGTGCGTGAGAAACAAGGCTCACTCTTAAAAATTTTTTAAAGTTTAATAAGGGATAAAAGGGACAATATCCCGTACTGGGGTGCTTGGCAAACTGCCAAAAGCACACCGTTAGCTCAAAAAAATTTTCTTATATATTTTTTCATTACGTTGGTTAAATGAATATTCATGAGGATTATACATATTCAAACATTCCTCTGAGTTCTTTTACATGTTCCTAGAATTCTTTAGCTTTATTCGACACTGACCCGTTGTGCAATAGTGTAGTTTTGATTTTTGGGAGTTGTGTATGTCATTTCCTCACAACGTGTATGCCATTTCCTCATAACATCAAACGGGGGATTATTGATAGCCCCAGGGTCAGTTGCAGAAGTCCTTTTCACATCCTTTCTTTCAAAGGTATTTGTGTGGTTCCTTCAAAGTTATCTAATCATACAGACAGTTGTAGCTATTTCCACAAAGTTATCTAGGTTATTCTCACTATTGTCAGTCAGTTAAAAATAAAAGCATCGTGGAAGTTAACATTCCATAGTCTCTATTTTAATATTTTGCCAAAGCCTAAACTACAATATATATTTATCACACTAATACATAGATAAGGTACACATGGCCAGGGAAATGGCCACAAAAGCTGACAAATTTTATCAAAAACAGGTAAAAAGTGATTACAAACTGTACTACATCAAAATCGTCATTAATAATAATTTGCAAAAGCTAATACATACTAGCGAAAGCAAACAAATAGATAGTTATTTATAACACTGTGCATTTTGAAGGAGGATATAGCTCCCTTTTCCCTATAACTCTACATATTAGGTAGCTGAAGACAGATTGGATTTCCCCCTTCCATTTGATATTTCTTACCTATTGTTACTCAAGTGCCTAAATGTCTCGGTTTGAGACAAGTTTAGGAGAAAATGTCCTGAAAGGAACGTCTTGTCTGAAGAAGGCAGGTTTTGGCACTCCCTCCCTGTAGTGGGTTGACCACTGGCCAAATGCCATTGCATTCACAAATATTGTCTATTCATCTTCCTCTGCTATAATTGGAGAGCAGAGGAGGGGGAAAAAAACCAGTTACACTAAAGCTCATGGGGCTGAGATAAGGATTAGGAGAAAATGCTTTAGGGGCAAAATAGGCTCAAAATTTTAAAGGGTATAAAGAAAACTTTATTAACAGAACTAAAAGAAGAATGATAAGAACTAAATAAACCTTTAGAACACTTTTCTTCCCCCAGCCCCTCTTTCCTTCTCACTAGCAACATAAAGAGATATAACCTGTGATTATCAGTCAGTTTACCACTTCTAAAAAAGAATCTCTTTTCAGTTCATTTAAGGATAGAAGTCTCTTCTGCCAAGCCACAATAAACAGTTTCCTTGTGGTTTTAAGTTCACAGTTAAACAGTCTGCTCGTTAAAAACTTGTTTGCTTTATGAAAGTCCCTCCCACTGACTTACAGTTTTTCCCACAACTGCTCTCAAGGGCCATTTTAGCTACTGGGGTATAATTTTAAGGATGAGCTGTTCTATTACAGAAGCAAAAGTTCTCTTCTGTCTCTGGAAGTAAAAATTCTGTTATTCTATTTCTGAAAGCAAAGGTTCTCTTCATCTATCTCTGAAAGCAAAGATTCTCTCTTTTCAAGTCAGATCACAGCTTCTTTCAACATCTATATTTTCTAGTTCTCTTCTGAGCTGCAGATGAATGCTGCATCCCCCCCACGTGCTTTATGAATTACAGGGAAATAGTCTGGTGTATTATGTTCTCACCTTGGCTTGCAAAAGGTTTTCAGCTCCAAAACCGGAGCATCTCCTCTCCTTCTTTTTTCTGGGCTTCGGCCCCTCCTTCTTCACTGAACTTGGTGTCGCCCTGTTGTTTTGTTCACGTGCCTTCACCTTTCCTTTTGTCTGACTCGGGAGAAGATTGGTGTCTGTAGGTTTTATCTAAAGTGGAATTTTACAGCACGGAAAGGGTTAATCTCATCCAGGCCCTGCATCTGGGAATTGCATGTTCTGCCTCTTGCTGCTGGTCATCTGATCTTCCCCGACGCTGGACAAGCAGCGCCGGCCCGCCTCCGTTTTCTGTTCTTTTGTCTGCCGTGCGGCAGATCAGAAGCAGACAGGCATGCAGTCTCTCACTGGCTGGGCTAGGATGGCGGTGGCCGCTCTGGCCGCATGGCTGTTTTCTGGCCCCCACTGCTCTCAGTTCCAACCATGAGGCCACTTCCTGCGCAGACTGCAGAGCTGCTCACTGGTCTCAGCCACACGATGCCCCGTTGCGCCATGACAGCCCCCAGCAGGACGGCTTGGCAGCTTGTAGCTGAATTGGGCCCGGCCGGGCCCAGAGCCCAGCAGAGCCGGCCTGGCCTGATGACTCTGGGCGGAGCTCAGCAGCAGCAGGATTTCAGCAGCCGCGCTGTGGCCCGGCCTAGCCTGGCCTTCCCCTCCTCCCGCCCGGCAGCCGGGCCATGCGGGCTCGGCCTGGCCTTACCGGGAAGGGTAGAGGGGGAGGGCCTCCACTCTTTTGAAGAAAGCAGGAAATGAGAGAACTTTTCACGGTTTCTCCTTGCTTAAATATGGTATTCATAGAGGTGGTTCTAGCTTCTCTAATTGGCTAATTGGTGTATCAGTTATCAAAGCCAACTAGAGTTTGGTTTTGCTAGGCACGGAGGAAGCTGTAATGTTCTTTACAGAGAGAATTACTTCTGTACCTGATGGATTTTTTCCCTTAACTGAAACCAAGCTATTTCAAACCACAACACTCTCCCAGCACTGATATGAAAGGAATTTCTTGGAGGAAAGTGAAAAAAATGTAATGCAGGCACAGGGAAAAAACAAATAATGTTAGATATTAAAACCTTCTCGCTGCGGAAAAAGATGGTGGATTCAGAGTTTTTTCTGTAGGTGTGGCGTGGCTCCTCCCAAGGTCCAGAGCCGGAATGCAGCATCCTGGGGCCTCCCCACTGGCTCCCGGCAATGGTCTGTTCTTGGACCAGAGCAAAGCTGAACAGTTCCAGAATGTTATAGATGAGTAATGTAATGGTTGGCTCTCACAACTAAGAGATAGATATTATGTGTATTTTAAGATGTATAGTGATGTTATTGTAATATGTCCTGCCATAGTCTTCTTTCCTCTCCCTCTTGTAATAGCCTTAGTAGTAAAGGCATTTGGAGAGGGCCGGCTTATTACTAGAAGGTGCGGCATAACAACACCTGACCTCCAATTAAGGCAAAACTTTGGGAGGGGCTAAGGGTATAAAAGGCAGAGCATCCATTTTGTAGACTAATATGTGGCTGCTAGTCACGAAGACTCTCAGCGCTGCAATTTTTCCTTATTCAGTCCTTTGTTGTATTTTTTTGTTAAGGTTTAATAAACCTTTTAAAATTTTAAAAGTGAGGGTCATTTCTCACAAATGATCTCCTAGATCGTCCGAGAGACCCTTTAGTTAGACTGATTAAGATAAGACTGAGAACAAGTTGGGAGTCCCCAAAGAGAGAAGGAGGAAATACAGAGATGTCAACAGGTATACCCCCCCAATAACCCACTGAGAAGAAAACAAACCTGGTAGATGTGAAAAACGCCATTCACTTGTGCTAAAATTTTAGAAGTTTAATAGTAATGAAAACAGTAATGAAAATAGTAATAAAAATTAGGACAATAAGAAACAATAAAAAGCAAAGAATTATGGACGTCCAGATGCCTGGCACTTTGCCACACAGCACACCCTGCTAACAAAGGATTACCCCTTAAAAGCAATAACCTATTGCATATTCATGTATCTCATACATTATTCAAACATTCCTTTCACACTGGGGTGTTTCTGCTTAATTTTAGCTTTCCCCCTTCATCTTGTAAATCAATCTTCTTGCTTCCTCGAAGTCTGAACTTTCCCGATAAGGAGGCAATAATTCTTCTCTTGGGGTCTTGTTGTCTTGTTGCTGTTATCTCTGTCCAGATAGGATAATGCGAAGAATTTCTTGAATATCTTTTCCATTCCTTGAGCTAGTTACAAAAAGTATCTTGCATCACATAGTTTCTACTTTAATATTATCTTATAGCCTAAAAACTATATTTACCACACTACTTAAAATATATTAATACAGCATAACTTTCCAACATAACACATATAGTATTCATTTTAATATTTGCAAAAAGCCAATATTATAATACATATCTATAACAGTAGAGATGTGACCCCAACACCAAAAGTATGCAATATTATGTAATAAAATACAATAAGAAGGAGATTGAATATATGTACTAGCCATGGTGTGAGTCAAAAGAAAAGCAGATGTATGGTTTTAACTACTCTACACCCTACTCCATCCAAAGAAAATCCTAGACTTCAGAAAAAAAACCACTAGCTTAGAGTGTACTTTGTTTTCCTCCTCCCTTTTACCACCTCCTGCCTTCTTGTCTCTTTCTCTGTGAATACTATTTTTCGATCTGCTCTTGTAGCAGTGTTGAGTAGTACTGGTAGGTCATTACTGCAGTCACTTTTATTTTAAACCTTACTTAGCTTCTCTGTGAGAGGAAAGAAAGTTGGCAAAGCTTTGCTAAACTTCTGCTCTTCCCTCGTCGCCCTGAAAAAGCTGTCTTACAGTGCACTCTAATGCTCTGTTTCTCTCAGGCAGTTTAGTTTGTGTACATCATCTTAAAAATGTGCCTGAGAAAATCCCTGAAATACAGTGTTAATTTTTTAACATTTTCCCTGAAATTGTTGTTTTCCAGTTGATTTTGATGTTGAAACCGTTTATTGTAGCTGTTCTCCATACAAAGAAACCTTTAGACAGGTTTACTCTTTCAGTAATTTCTGCAGTTTGTGGTGGTGGTCTTGATATTTGTGTGCTTCAGTAGTGTTCATCTGGCCACACTTCATTTGGAAATGGAATTCCCAAAAGATGAATGTTTCAGGTTTGAACCCAAAGTGTATCTATATTTTATGTTCTTTTGTGTGTCAGAGCTCATGTGCTTTGTTACACTGCAAGGATGCAGATGCTCATGGAATCTCTGGCACTGCTGTAGAAAAGTAAATATATACCTCGTAACAGTGTACCTTGAGTCAGCACTGACAGCTGTATATCCGGAAGTGATTTTCTGTCAGACTGAACCAAACTTCTTTAGAAAACAGGAGACCTTACATTGATGAGAAGTATCTTTTAGAAATTACAGTTGTTTTCCACTCAAATTTCCATGCATAACATAGATACCTTTCCCTCTTTCAGTCCCAGATTAAATCTTGATAAAAAACTTTGTTTCAAAGTCACTGTCACCACTGCAGAGAGGCCTGAAGCTTTCCTTACTGTATCTCCAGAGGACTGTGAGCTACCCTCCACAGTAATAAAGGCCACAAATACCCCTCCTCAGTTAAGAAATAAAATGTGCCCCTTGACAAAACACAAGCTTCCAAGGCAGTGGAGTAAGGCTGTTGTTAGTTCCTACCCCAACATCCCATGATAATGTAAGGGATGAGAAACACCACGTGTACTATGCCCTAGCAGTGATCTTTGATAAATCCTTCTAATCCTCTCCTTTGTGCTAGTCAAGCTCCTAGAGAAAACAAGACAGCAAAAAGTGCTCAGTTTTGCCCTTGTAGAGTGAGAGGCAAAAAGCAAGAATCCAACAGTCTCTTTTTGACCTTTCCTTTAAGACAGGCCTGTCTGTTCCCACCCCAAAGGCACAGAGGGTATTCTTTAAACGGTGCCAAAATGTCCCACCCATACTTCCCTCTCCAGTCCCCATCCCCACCGTGACATGATCCCACGAGGAGAGACCCACGAGGGCATCTGGGGCAGGAGAGGTTGGAGAGAGTGCTGTACACGTGTGTGCTGGTGTGTACGGCTCTGTGTACACGTGTTTTCTAGTGTGCCCAGATGTGGGTGTACACGTCCTGCTTTGCATAATGTATGTGTGTTAGTGTGCACAGCACTATTCACATAGATTTGCTGACATGTATTCGTGATGTGTGCACTGCTGTTTGCATGTGTGTTAAATTACACACTCTCAGGTGTGAGTGGGTCTATGCACAGCTCCATGCTTGTGAGTGTGCACAAGTTCTGCAATGTGAGCATGGCTCAGAGTGAGACATGCGTATATTAATGTGTATGACACTGCACATATTGGTGTACTCAAGCTCTATGTGGAAGCAGGTCTTGTGCCTGTAGACACATGTGCATTAGTAGATACTGTACATAGGTGTCTGTGTAGCACGTGTGCTGGTGTGGCAGGTTAGGTGTACACAAGTGTGTGCTGCTAGCAAGTACTGTAGTGCACAAGAGCTCTTGTGCACGTGAGCAGGTACCTGTGTGTATGTGCACTAGCTCTGCATATTTTCCTGTGTGCACACACAGGCTGGGCACACCCAGGGACATAGCTCCAGATCCACAGCTGTGTGCATCCGGCTGCTGTCCCACCTGGAAAAACAGACGTGTGTATATATGTATTTGTGTGTGTGTGTCACTACCTAGCTCTGCTGGCTCGAGTGGCTCCTGGCTGTCTGTGTAAACTCTGTTCTTGTAAGGAGAAAAAATTTTCCTCTACATATAAGTTTGCCAAAAAGTTTATGTAAAGTTGTGTATAGTGATTTCCATCAAATTTAATAGTGTTTGTTTCCATTAAATCCCTATAAACAGGGGTATCTACAATCGCTGTGATCCACTGCTGTTCTAACCCACGTTCCCTAAAAACTGCTGCCATCAAAATGGGATGCTAGGCCAAGTACTAAACCTCTCTGTGATTGTAATGTTTCCTAGGCCATAGTTCCCTTATGTCAACAGTAGTAACTACTTTAAGAGTAGTTGAGGCAGTGCTATGTGCATTGTCTTCAGTTTAACCCCTCAGTGGGGGGAGGTCCCTGTCAGGTACTACTAACAACTGAATCGGCTGTGTGAACCGCTGAACAAGAGTGGACTCATGTCAACAGAATTAAAGGCCCAGTAAAAGAACCCAAAGAATAGACTATAACACCCAGACTGGGTGAGAGATAACCAAAGAAGCTCGAAGGCATCCAAAAAGTAGAGTCGAGCTTCCACCAGCCAGCTTGAAGATTGTTTTAACTAACACTTTGGGCAGGGAGTTTGAACTGTATAGTTTATGTAATTGTCCTGTTTTAATAGATGGGAATTACAAGCATCTGGTCAGGGGAAGTACACAGGGGAACCGTAAGAGGTATTGGGGCAGTTTCCTTAAGGACCAACAAGTAAAATAAAACAAGAAATAGAGGACAAGATCGGGTTGGCCCCTCTGTTCGCCACCAAGAAGTTTATAGCCCTGCTGCAGGCAGCAATCCCATAGGCATGGTAAGGTAGGGGCAAGAAAGCCATACCAGACTGCCTAGTGGTATTAACATGGAGTAATTGTTCCCATTTGCTTCTTGCAGGCTCGCCAAGCAGCCCCATGTGTGCTCTTCTTTGATGAGCTGGACTCCATCGCCAAGGCCCGAGGTGGGAATATCGGTGATGGTGGTGGTGCTGCAGATCGTGTCATCAACCAGATTCTGACCGAGATGGATGGCATGTCCACCAAGAAAAACGTCTTCATCATTGGTGCCACCAACAGGCCAGACATCATTGACCCAGCCATCCTGCGCCCCGGCCGCCTGGATCAGCTCATCTACATCCCCCTGCCTGATGAGAAGTCCCGGGTTGCAATTCTTAAAGCAAATCTGAGGAAATCACCAGTTGCCAAGGTAGGATCTGTGCTTTGACTGTGTCTGGCTTTGGTTTGCTGTAAGCTGTACCTGCTCCTCACAAGCTGGGGGTAGAGCAGAGGGCTGGTGACTGCTCCTTACAATCCAGAGCTGGGAAATCTTCAGTCCCTGAAGAATGGAAGTGAAGAAGTAGGGGGAGGCTTGAGCTCTGAGAGTAGGTATTAATAAAGGTAGGTGTTGGTATGTAAGCACAGCAGGTCTTTGTCACATGGTGGAGTTCTGCCCACAGTGTGGGAACAGAAAAGCCTGTTATGGCAAGATGGAAAAGATTCTTGTACTCAGAAAGAAAAGTAAATGTAGAAAACAGGTGGGAAATGGAAACTGAAGAGGAACTAGTGAAGTTAATTGTTGCTGAACTGAATTGTTGCAAGAGCTATGTTCCTTGCATTGGGGGCAGGCAATAATGAAACTGATAGTTAATCAGAAAAAAACAGATGTCAAGTGAGAGCTCAAGCTATTTTATGCCAAATTTACCTTTTTAGGTGCTGTTGGGAAGGAAAGCTTCAAAGGAGGTTGCAGTACTACTCCCTCAGTTGAAGGGAAGGAGCAGAAGATTGGTTGTCTTGGTCTGCCTGTGTATCATTCCTATTTGTAGTCTGACAGTGTTTCATTTGACTCCTTATGCTGAGACCAAAGTAAATAATATCCTAAATCCACAGGACAAGCTGCCTCTTCTTGAGGGTAACCAATGCAGAGGCATTTTTCCCCTTTACTCCACTCTTGTGATACCCCACCTGGAGTACTGTGTCCAGCTCTGGGCCCCCCAGCATAGGAAGGACATGGAACTGTTGGAGCAGGTCCAGAGGAGGCCACAAAAATACTCAGGGGGCTGAAGGTCCTCTGCTATGAAAACAGACTGAGAGACTTAAGGCGGTTCAGCCTGGAGAAGAGAAGGATCTGGGGAGACTTCATAGCAGCCTTACAATACCTACAGGAGGCTTACAGGAAAGATGGGGAGGGATTCTTTGTCAGGGTGTGTAGTGATGGGACAAGGGTGAATGGCTTCAAACTGAAGGAGGGCAGGGTTAGATGGGATACTGGGAAGAAATTTTTTACTGTGAGGGTGGTAAGGCCCTGGCACAGGTTGCCCAGAGAAGTTGTGGATGCCTCATCCCTGAAGTGTTCAAGGTCAGACTGGACAGGGCTCTAAGCAGCCTGGTCTAGTGGAAGGTGTCCCCACCCATGGCAGGAGGGTTGGTACTTGATGATCTTTGAGGTCTCTTCCAACCCAGACCATTCTGTGATTTACAGCTGCTTCCCAGGATCTTACTGGGTGTGTGGGGAGTATGGCCTGCCTTTATATGTGGTTAACTTTTCCCAAAACCAAGAACCTTAACAGCTCATCTTTTCAAAATTGACCAAAGTGGAGGCAGCACCTTTATACCATGAGATCTGATGACATTTTGTCACCTGAGGATGTAAGGTATAAAGGACAGGCTTCTCTTGGGGGTTGTTCTTTTGTTAGGTTTTTTTTTTTTTTTTTTTTTCTATTGTTGGTTTTGTTTGTTTGGGTTTTTTTCCACTAGGACGTTGACCTGGATTTCTTAGCTAAGATGACCAATGGCTTTTCGGGGGCTGACCTGACAGAAATTTGCCAGCGTGCCTGCAAACTGGCCATCCGCGAATCCATCGAGAGTGAGATCAGGCGAGAGCGTGAGAGGCAGACCAACCCTTCTGCCATGGTGAGTGGTACACTGAGCTTTCCCCACTTATGACACAGGCAGCCCACCTTGGCCTGTGCGTGAGGCAGAATGCATTCCTCTTCATAATCCTCAGTTGGGGATGAGTGGGGTCTCAGCAGAGAGCATGGAATGGGAGCATGAGGCCCTCCTGGGGTACCTCACTGTCAGCATTGCTCAGAAAGCCAGCCCCTGATGCAGCCCTGACTTAGTCTGTCACAGTGTCTCTCTCCAGTTCCAGCTTTGGTGGGTGTTGGAGCCTCCTGATCTAGTGGGAGGCTGTGTGTGGCTGTTGGACTACAGAGCTTGGGCATGCAGCTCACCTGGTTCCTCTGTCCTGCTGCAGGAGGTGGAGGAGGACGACCCAGTCCCTGAGATACGCAGGGATCACTTTGAGGAAGCCATGCGCTTTGCTCGCCGCTCTGTCAGTGACAATGACATCAGGAAATATGAGATGTTTGCACAGACCCTGCAGCAGAGCCGTGGCTTTGGCAGCTTCAGGTAAACATGAGAAGGGCAGTGTGGCTCAGTTAGCCCCAGAACAGAGCATTGAGGCAGCTTTCTGCTGGATTCTGGGTAAAAAATTCCCTCTTACACTGCATTTTCCCTAGCATGTACAGCAGAAAGCTGAGTGTGTGGCAGATGTAGGCTGTGCTGCTGGTTGGTTTTAGCTGCTCTCAGTACTCCTGAAGTCCAACAACCCTTCTTCCTTTAGCACAAGTGTCTTGGTTAAGGCAATTTAAGGGGAACACTCTAAAATGAGTTACCTCCCCTTATAGCTTTAAATAATCCCTTTCTACCAATAAGGAGAGACAAACATGAGTAGATATAAGTGAAAAAATAAAAGTTTACTAAAAAAACAAAACAAAAAAATAACAGTGATAATCACTAGTTACAAAGTTGCTAAATCTCACAGAGTCCCCAGGAAGAGAAACTCAAAATGGCAGAGTAAACCCTCTGAAGATGGTGCCCTCTACAGACGACTATGTGTGGGGAAACAAAGGGAAAACAGTTTAATCTCCACCCATAAATGCAAAGGAGATCCCCCTAATTGTCCTGTGGAACAATGACAAAATGGCAGAGAGTCCTCTTTCTGGGCTATGCATTTGAGAGAGAGAACAAAGGAATCAATGTGACAAACAAGCATCTACAGTTCCAAAGCTCCCCCCTCCCCAAAACGAACAACCGGAGCAGGGGCAAACAAAAAGTAAAACCTGGGAAAACTACTTCTGTCCAAAAAGAGTCAATGCTGCCAGGGAGCTGACATAGGCTCTCATGGTGGCTCAGCAAGTTTCCTCTCTCTCTCTCTCTCTCTCTCTCTGCCTCTTCCTTGGCCAGCTGGATCCAGCCAGTGTCGGCACTGCAGCCTCCAAGCCACTGGTGTTGGTGCTGCTGTCTCAGGTCCCTGTTCTGATTGATGGGGGAGAAAAAAAACGGACTTCTGAGCACCTAAGAATGGTAGCCCAACCTCACCTGGCAAAATTTGCTCTGTAGCAGTTTTTGATTGCAAAATGCAGCTTCTTGTGTTGCTACTGTTGCTAGTAGAGGCAAGAGAGAGCTCTGCCTTCATGCCCCAACCTCAAAAAGCCCAAGAATCTCCCAGCCCCACAGTTTCATTTCTGGCCACAGGGTCTTAAGGAGACAGTAACAATCTTTGGGCACAGATGGATATGGACTACAATAACATTTTGGGTTACCCAGGACAAGTGATACCTAGAAGTCATATAAGCCTTTTGCATGATCTGCTGTAAGATTTCATCCCATTCCTCCTGCCTGTCCTACTTGTCACTGGGGTTTGGCACAGAGGGAGGGTATGGCACTGCGCTGCAAGGAGGCTTTTTAACAGCATCTCTTCTTTCCTGTCCTGCACTCCTGCATGCAGGTTCCCATCAGGCAACCAGGGCAGTACTGGTCCGAGCCAAGGTACAGGAGGTGGCAGCGGGGGCAACGTGTACAGCGAAGACAATGACGACGATCTCTATGGTTAACGCTCAGCTTGGTGGACCAGCTCCATATCAGGCCACATTGTACAGCAAAAAAAATCCAGTGTTCAGTGGACTCTTAGCTTCTTCATTCTTCAGTCAGAACAGTGTAGCTGCACACCACTTTGTGCAGGGAATATTTTCTGCAAACACAAATCCAGAGTGGTGTTCAGTTGAGAGGCAGACAGTGAATTAACAAGGAGGGGAACTGACATAATTTCTGAGAAATTTCTGTGCTAGTTTATGTGGCAGAATCAGCAGCTTTAGTAAAGAATACAATGCTAGCCTGTATTAAAAAAAATCCCACAAAAATGATAAAAAATAATAAAAGTCCCACAACACTCCTTTGTGTGTGCCTGGTACTGTGTAGTTTGTGTTGTCCCTGTAAACTCCAGGTCTCGTGCTATCTGAACACTCCTCAGTCTGGTGGAGTCTATCTGTATGCATGCTTCCCTGGTGTGTTCGTGGTTGTTTTTCATTATGTCTCTTAGCCCAAGTTAACAGAAGAAATTGGTTTGGCAGTCTGTCTCTTCCCTGCTTCAATTTGGCAGGAAGCACCAACTAAGAGAGCCTGGTAGCAGGTATCTCTTGCTTCTCTGATGCTGGCCCTGAGCTGTTGGGTCTCCTGCTGTTTTGGCTCCTCTGCAGCAAAGGATTTCAGTAATCCTGGTTCTATCTGCCCTGCCTGAAGGTTGGTACAAGGGGGCTCTTGGGCTGTCTCTGAAGTTTGTGGTGCAGCATGATCCTATTATTAAAAAAGGGGATGCTGCAGCACTGTTCATCAGGCTTTGTCGAGAGATTTTTCCCCTTCCCCAGCAGTACTTTTGGAGTTCTGATGACAGGCATGTCTCTCTGCTGCCAGCTTGCCCCTTTTTTTGCCTCATACTCTGTAGTTGGGTTTTGATCATAATTCTTATGCTTCCTTTCTGGTTACAGGTTGCTGCCTTGCTCCTTGGTTTATTTTCCCTTCTCTGAACTGTACTGCTGTACTTCAGTGTTTTATATGAGAGAAGCCCTGAGTCTGGTCTCATCATGCACATAGGAGCAGTGTGGCATGCTGGATATGACCCAGCTGTGAACTGAAGGGGATAGCCTGTGTGAGACAATGGCCATAACACTTGCAGAGTGGTCATGTGCTATTGACTTGGAGAGAGTGCAGGAACTGAGGATTTCTGCAAAGTTTAAATGTTGATTGTGTGGCAGAAGGGTGCCGTAGGCTTTTGGGGCTGAGCCACACTGAAGAGGGCAACCTCCCCTGTGGCAGGAGTTATGTGGGGCCTGAGCAATGGGAGTTTCAGCCCAAGAGCTTGGCAGACCTAGAACTTCAGCAACCTGGCTAGATTTAAGGGGAGAGGGGAGACATGCAAGAGTCTTGTCTCAAAATGGTAGAAGGATGGGACTATCCGTGAGAGGGGGACTAGTGCATAGCAATGGGGAAAAAGAACACCTGCTGTGGTAGAACCTGTAAGCCCCTGGGAAGTGGGGGTAGCCCCTTCTCAGGTCCTCTGTCCTGTTTAAGAGCTGTCTCCCTGCCAGCACCACTCTTGCCCTGTCCTTATGCCACCTCTGTTCTGCTTTGCAGAGAAAATGTTGGCCATTGTCTATGGCAGCAGGGTTAAGGATGGCCTGTCCCTCTCAGGCTGGCACTTCCCTTTCTGGGGATAACTGGCACCTGAAAACCTTTACTCCAGGGCTGCTTCCCTGCCTGTACTTTTCTCTGCTGCTCTGTGCTCCTCCAAGCAGGGTGGATGCAGGTACTGGCTTTGCTTTCATTGTGTCCTACCTGTTCATCAGTGCAAGTCCAAGAGAGGCAGCTCCAGCTAGGGAAGGAACCAGCCACCTGGGAAGGTTCTCCACCCCTGTTGGGAGCTCTCTAGGACTCTTCCAAAAACCTTCCTCAGCTCTAGTATTGGGTGAATTTCTTCCTGCCAGTTTGGGGATGTGACCATTCAGCAAGCCCCCAGCAGATCTACCCTGGCATCTCTGCTGTGGAGGCTGGGACAAGCAGTGTATAGAACAGTAGGATGTATGTGTCCCAGCTCCCCAAAGCCTTTCCTGCTACCTTTCATAATTGCAAATGCTAATTAAATCCATCACAAGGGCTTGAAATCCTCATATTTTTTCCCTGCCACCTCTGGGACGTGCTTCCATGGTTCCTCATGGGGACAGCACCCACAGTGGCACTGAGAGCATCTGCCCTGCACTGGAGCTCTGTAAAACTGCTGGGGGGGCTGAAGGTGTTCCCCAAATCAACACTTGCATCTATCAGGGAGCTTGGCTAGGGTCTCCCTCACCCCCATGCATCTCCACCACCAGCAGCCCCAGTCTGTGCTCTTTTCCGGGGGCCACCCCTGCAGCAGAGACCGCTGGAAGCTGCATGGGCAAGAGCCTTTCCACAGCATACACCTCCCCTGCCCAGGATCTTGCTGGGGAGACTGGGCAGCCCCAAAGGTGCTGACAGGAGGAAGGTTCTGTCAGCTGGAGCTTGTCCTGAATGGAGCAAGATTAGTGAGGTGAGCAGCTGAGGGAGGGCCTTTCTTCACTGCAGTGGTCGACATCTTCTTGTGCCCCCTGGGGTTCCCCATGTGGCCCCACAGCTACATCCCCATGTCCTTGTGTGTCCCGTGTCCATCCCCTGTCCCCAGCCTTACAGCCAGGCTCCACAAAGGGCCATGTGTTGTGGATGCTGACAGTCTGGTCAGAAAGTCAGATAAACTTTCCCAGGCATTACTCTGGGGGAGCTTGAGAAGGCTTCCCCAGAGTAATGCCTGGGAAAGTTTATCTGACTTTGTCTCTGACCAGACTGTCATCATCCACAATGTGTAGCCCAGCCATGGTGTATACAGAATGAAGCATTGCATCCCCTTGCCCCAGCCAAGACATTGGCATTAGAGGTTGGTCCCTGACCCAAGAGATTGGGGTTCTGCAGCACCCCAAGTCTCTGGGCTTAGCAGGGCGCTCCTGCCAGCAGAGGGCAGTGAGCCATGTCCCCCATTTGGGGTTTGGCAGCCTCTGCCCAGGCCCCTCCCAAGTGCAATGCCCATGGGATTTTGTTCAAACCATCTGCCTTTATGGCTGCTCTTGCTTGGTGCCTTATGAGCAAGCATTTTTCCTGATTTCAGTGGGAAATGTCCCTGGGTACATGTGCTGCTGCCTCTTACCCAGCCCCAGGGCCACCTTTTCTTTTTCAAGAGCTGAGCACCAGCATCTCTCCAGCCCCCTCAGGCACTCTGCCAGCAAAGAGCCCTCTTCACTGCCCCAGATCCATCACTCCACCATTCATAGATTCTCCTCAGCTGGTCCCCACTCCTGCCTTTGACAGCCACATGCTGGAAGCCCCAAGGGGATGCAGGACCCCCATGGGGTTGCCCTGGTACCAGTGAGAGACAAGCCCCTTCCCTAGCCCTGCTGTCTGTACCCAGGCTAGGACAAACACAGCCCCAGCATCTCCCATCACAACTCACCCCAAGGAGGTATATTTTTTACTTTATTTTTTCTCTCAATACTGACCTTTAAAATATTTTAAAAAACCTTACTATAAAACATTCGTGTCTCATTAAAACTGAGAAAAACAAAGCAGCTTGTATCTGTGCACTGACTTGTCTTCTCCCTCTAGGTTTCTCTGTGTCAAACTCCACCAGGACCAGTGGAGTGAACCAGTAGCATACCCTTGCCTTTTAAACCAGATGATAAATTAAACAGTGCCTAATGAAGCCTCCTTACCCTGTGCCAGAGCTGTGGCAGCATCCAGCCTCCCTGCCCTGTACAATGCAATGTACAACTGTACACCTAGCCCCTGATGGACACCTGATGCTTGCCCTTCCTCCCCTGTCCAAAAGGACCCCCTGTTTCAAGTCAGTGATTCCTCCTTAAAAAAAAGGATTCCTGGCAGATTATTCCAGAGGTTTTCTCTGTGGTACTGTAGTGGAAGAATACAAAGGTCAGTCAAATGTGCCTCCCACTTTGTAGGAGCCTTCCCAGGAAAAAGGCACAAGGCAGAGTGGGCCAAGAAAGGTAAGAACTATAAAAGTTCTCCCAATGCAAATACAAGGGTTAAAAAAAAATACTGCATTTAAAAACAAAGCCAGATTGCCTCATGCGCCTCCCAGTTCCATCTTAACACCCAGAAATGCCTCCTGAATTAATTGTTCCTGTAGAAAAATATATACATGCATTTATCTTCCTAGTAAAATCCTGAAGGTTGAATACAAACACTTGAAAGACCACAGCTCTGCTCACGTTTGGCTCTACTTTTACACCCATGCTTGTGGTATGTATGTACGTACACACGCACATGTGCACACACACAGTGCACCACTCCAGGAACCACAAAACAGGCAGGGAAAAACCTTATGGAGTTTATCCAATGAGCTCTCTATATATGTGTATAATTTCAAAAATCCCAAAACACAGCAATGCAAACTCAACACATCTGAACAAGAAAGCTCCACCCTGGGCTTTACATCTTCCTTCTGCTGGCTGGGGCTCTGTAGGCAACAAGTGCAGGCAGATGCTGCCCAGCTGCCCTCAGACACTGGGAACAGCCCCAGCCCTGTGGAGAGGCAGGAGGCTGGCCAGGGCCATCCCCAAGTCCTTTGCACTCCATTGTTTGGCACAGCTGCGGCTCAGCTGTGGACTTTGCACAGGAGAATGGACCATGGTTGGACATGGTACAGTGATCTCAGGTTAGAAACAGTCCAGCTCCAGGGTGGGACCACTGGGCAGGAATGATCAATTTGTCCTAAGTGCATGGGACAGTCTCCTCAGCACCACAGTACAGCTGGTACCCCAAACAGCAGCAAGCATCAGAGAGGAAGATAAAACTTACAGTGGATATGTGGGATCCTGTGGAATCCTATTTACACTGCACTGAACCCCAAGTCCAGGCACTGAAGCTGGGATTCCTCTGCAGCCTATGGTGAAGACCATGGTGAAGCAAGCTGTCTCCCTGCAGCCCATGAAAATCAATGGCGATGCAGAGATCCACTTGCGGCCTGTGGAAAAGACCCACACCAGAGCAGGTGGATGTCTGAGAGGAAGCTGTGACCCTGTGAGAGACCTGTGGAGAGAGGGGCCCCTGCTGGAGCAGCCTGTCCTTGAAGGACTGCACCCAGTGGAAGAGTGACCCATTGTAGTGGGTTGACCTTGGCTGGGTGCCAGGTGCCTACTAAGCCACTCTATCACTCCCTTTCCCAATAGAACAGGGGAGAGAATAATAAGATGGAGAACAACCAGTGGGTGAGATAAGGCAGTTTTATTACAGTGAGAGGAAGTAAATAAGCAAGAGTCTGCACTCACATAAGCT
The DNA here is from genome assembly GCF_028018845.1 of Melospiza georgiana. NCBI lineage: Eukaryota > Metazoa > Chordata > Aves > Passeriformes > Passerellidae > Melospiza > Melospiza georgiana. Next base: position 1,319,022 of record NC_080464.1, on the reverse strand, counting down.
AAGGGGAAAAAAAAGTAAATCTCTACTTCCCATCAGCAGTGATGTTTGAACACTTCCCAGAAAGCAGGGCTTCAGCATGCCTAATGGTTCCTCCAGAAGGCAAACATTGAAGAATCACAAATGCCCTCCCTTCCTCCTCTCTCCCTTAGCTTTATATATCTAAACTAACGTCATATGGTATGGAATATCCCTTTGGCTAATTTGGGTCAGCTGGCCTGGTTGTGTCCCCTCACAGGATCTTGCCCAATCCCATCCCCTTTGATGGGGGAAGAAATGTCAGAGGGACAGCGCTGCTTGGCAGTAGCCAAAACACTGGTCTGTTATCAACCTGTCCAGCTACTAATGCAAAGCACAGCACTGTGAGGGCTGTGAACTTCACCTCAGTCAGACCCAATTCAATCTCCACCCCTTTTTCCATACCATTTGCATCATACTCAGATCCCATATAATCTATATATCTTCCAACTTTTCCATTATATGTATTTCTCATTACTGGACTCCTTTCTTACCCACACATACAGGTTAAACTACATCTTAAACCATCTCTATACCAAACATACTTTTTTTCATTAACTACTATAGCCAGTCCTTTCACATCCCTCCAGGTCTCCATTATAGCAGGATGAGGAGTCAGGACAGGAGAAGTAGTACACTTGATGTTTGGCTACCGACACTGTCCCAGCTCATCATCGCATTCTCCTTGTCTGCAAAATTCCTTCTTCGTCAGTTCCTGACACTCCTGCTACTTTACCTCCTGCAACATACAACTTACACCATAGATTATTCTTACTCCAAGGTTAAATCTCCTTCAGACACATACCAGGTCTCCCACTGGATCACAGTCTCCTCCAGGCATCTAGCGACTCCAGCGTGGGGACCTCCCCCAGGGGCTGTGGGTGGATCTCTGCATCCCCCGTGGACCCATGGACTGCAGGGGGATAGCCTGCTTAACCGTGGTCATCACCATGGCCTGCAGAGGAATCTTGGCTCCAGGGCCTGGAGCACCTCCTCCCCCTCCTTCTCCACTGACCTTGGTGTCACCATGTTGTTTTCCTTCACATGTTCTCACCTTCTCCTGTTCTCTGGCTGGAAAAAAACTGTGCCCCACTTTGTTTTGATTTTCTTCTGAAATATGTTATCACAGAGGTGTTACCAACATCTCTAATTGGCCCAAGCTTGGCCAGCAGCATGTCCATCATCAGAGAAATCAGGGATTGGCTCTGCTGGACATGGTGGAAGCTTCAAGCAGCTTCTCACAGAAGCCACCTCTGGGGCCTACCCACTACCAAAAATCAGGCCATGCAAAACCAAGACACACATGTTGCACCAGTTTGAAGAAGACTTGTTGCCTGTGAGATGGACTCACATTGGAGAAGTTCCCAGAGAACTGTCTCCCATGGGAGGGACCCCATGGGAGAACAACTCCTCTCCCTGAGCAGGGGAAGAAATCATGGGTGATACACTGACCATAAACCCCATTCCCTGTCTCCCTGCACAGTTGGTGGGAGGAGGTAGAGCTGGAAGGAGGGAGGGGTGGGGGGAAGGTATTTTTAAGGGTTTCGTTTACTTCTCATTATCCTGCACTGATTTTGTTAGCAATAAACTTAATTCATATCTCTAAGTTGAGCCTGTTTTGCCCATGACAGTGAAAGGAATGAGTGACTTGTCTTTACAAACAAACCGTGGGTCTGCTGGAAAATAAAGCTAGATACTGAGAGATAAAAGAAACAATGGGAAGGATTCCACTGATTGATAAATGGAATGAGAGATTTGTCTTTACAAACTGTAGGTCTGCTGATAAATAAAATTGAATACTGAGAGATGAAAGAAACAATGGGAAGAACCATAAGTTCCATAAGGAATTTTTCATGGGTTGGTGTTGGCACAGTGCCAGTGCACCCATGAAAAAATATTTTTCTCAAATGGCTGCTGAGAGATGTGACCAGAAACAGAGCAGAGCAGGCTCAAGCTTAGAAATAAAAACTTTATTAACCTACACTAGAATAAAAGGAACACACAAAATTCAGAATTAAAACCTTCCAAAACATTTCTCCTCCCCTCACCCAATTTCCACCAAAACACAGTGAGACAAAACCTTGGATTCTCAGTCAAGTTACCACCTCTCAGATAATCAATTCTCAGTTCATCAAGGGAGAGAGGAGTCTCTCTTGTGCCATAGTCTTCCACAGGAAACATAGTTGAAACCTCTTATGTTTCCATGTCACATATGGCACTGCCCGGAGAAAATCTGCCATCGTGACATCTTCCTTCCTTCCATGTACAGTGCTCTCACCACTGTTCATGGACCAAAACTGCTTATAGGGTTTAATTTTAAGGATGCTTTGCCAAGTACCAAAAAACAACAATTTCTCATTTTGGGACAACAGTCCCCAGCCATTTTCAACTCCCCTGGGGCCAAGGGTCTTGAGAACAGAGATCTTCTTCCCTGAAGACAGAGGGCATCAGCATACCCCCCTCATCTTTCTCTGTTCTCTCCACTCCTGCACATGGCGTCACTGCATCAGGTCACTCTCCTGCACTGGCAATCAGCCAGGTCACTCTTGGCTCAAACCACTGCATCCCCCCAAATGCAGTCTCTGTGTTACAGGGAAATTGGTTCAGTCTATGGTTATACAAGAAAAAGTCCAGCCAAAGGCCACTCCATCATCTCTTCCCACCTAGGATTCTTTCTGTGAAAAATGCATGTATTTTATGATTGGCTTTTCACAAATATTAAAATGAATATTATATGTGTTGTGTTAGAAAATAATGCTGTATTAATTTTCTTAAGTACTGTGTTAAATATAGTTTTAGGTTATAACAAAATGTTAAAATAGAAACTATGCTATGTAAGATGCTTTGTTTAACAGAAAGGGCTTGCAGCAAGACAGCAGCCACAGGATATTACAGTGACCTGAGGAGGTCGCTTGGGGGTGAGAGAAGGATGAGAATCTTGTTTCTTGATCAGAAAGCTGGATTTATTGATATATGATATATAATACATTATAACTATACTAAATAGAATAAAGAGAGAAGTTGCAGAGGCTTGCTAAGCTAAGCTAAGAATAGAATCTAAAAACAAGAGAATTCTCTGTCCCTGTGTTCCAGAGAGCTTGCCCTGTGATTGGCCCTTAACGGTACACATGGAACATGGACCAATCACAGGTGCATGCTATTGCATTCCACAGCAGCTGATAATCATTGTTTACATTCTCTTTCTGGGGCCTTAGCTTCCCAGAAGATGAACAAATCTGAAAGAAAGGATTTCTATGAAAAAATGTCTGTGACAACAGGACACCTAAATCTTTCAGAGAAAGGGAATTTATTGCCTTCTTATCAGAAGAAACGAACTTCTTCCTGCCTTGGTGGCGCTGTTAGGATTAGAAGGAAGAAGTTGACACTGACCAGACAGAATCCTGTGTTTGAATGGAATTTATGCATCATGTATGAAGTGTATGAATATGCAACAGGCTATTGTTCTTAAGGGTTAATCCTTTGTTAACGGGTGTCCTTTTTCGGGCTCATGATGCCCAGAAAAAGTACCCAGACGTCCATAACTATTTGTTTTTATTGTCTCATATTGTCTTAATTCAGTTTGTCCAAATTGTTATCACTCTAATTGTGTTATAACCATTTTATTACTATTAAACTTTAAAAATTTTAAAAACAAGTGATTGGCATTTTTCACACTTTCCCATCTTCTTCTGACATCTCAGGTCCCAGGCTCTCTTCTCTTTCAGATCAAGGAGGATTAGTGTTTTGCAAAGATTTCTTTGTCTAAGAAATGGTTAAAGTCTCGGGCTCTGCTGCCCTCAGTGTTATAGTTTGTGGTGGGGAATCAATCACCGACTAGTGAGTCCAAATGAAATGTAATTTATTAATTGATAGAGCAAGTGATAATAGGCAAATTCAGCGCTGGGTGAAGCCAACAAAAGGCTTGCACCCACCCGGAAGCGCTGGGTGTAGCCGGGGAGTCACCGCTCCACCAACGGCCCACCCCCTTCTGGTATTTCGTGGGGTTTATATACAGTCCTGCTTCTGGTTGACGTGTCTCTCAGGGTAGTACTCTGCGCATGCTCCTCTTGTTGTTAGGTGGTCGTAGTCTGCCTCCTGGGGGTCCGAGGACGACGGTCGGCAGTCTTCCTCTCCCCATTCGGGATGGTTGGTCTGGTTCCTAGAACTCCAAGCTCACGGAGCAGATAAGCAAACGTCCTGCTATCAATCATAGCAGGCCCACTACCTGTGTCAACGCCCTCGCCTCTTACTCCTCGGCAAACAATAAGCACATAGCTACATATAGTTACACATTGCTTATTTAGCCTTTCAACATATTAGCTTCTAACATTTTTCTTTGCGGTTTTTCTATTATTGGCTTTTCCCCTTTTTATAGTCTTTAGCAACTTGATGAACAAACTAAGACATTAACTCATTACACTCAGGACATCTGAAATCTCACAGCCTGCACAGGACTCCCATGGCTAGGCATCTTCCCCCCCCCCCCCCCCTTCTCTTTCTGCTCTTTCTCCTCTGCCTTCGTGCTGCCAGCACATGATATCAAATTTCAACGTGGCACAGGCTCCCTCTCTCTGGGGTAGCTGCCCGGGACCTCTTAGTGTTTCTCCACCCCTCCGTCCTGCAGAGGCTGGCCCAGTTCCATTCCCTTCACCCCCGTTCTCTGTCCAGGGCTCCTGGCCTACCTCAGCCTAGGCCACATGGCTTCCCCTCCTCCACCCAGCCTGTGGCTGGGCAGGGGAGGTCTGAACTCTTTACTGACCAGAACAAAAAAGAGAGCGTTCCTCTGGGAGTTCTCTGCTTTTAACCCTCTGTGTTCTCAGAGGCGTGTCCATGTCTTCAGTGGTTACACCAGGTGCCAATATTCAAATCTGAGCACTGATTGGTTTGTCTATAACTTCCCGAGAAAACTCACTTCCTTGTCAACCTATGACAGAATTCCACTAATTACCACAAGGAAAATTGTGAAAAACGCCAATCACTTGTTTTTAAAATTTTTAACAGTTTAATAGTAATAAAATAGTTATAAAAATAGTAACACAATTAGAGTAATAACAATTTGGACAAATTGAATTAAGACAATATGACACAATAAAAGCAAAGAGTTACGGACGTCCAGGTACCTTTTTCTGGGCATCATGAGCCCGAAAAAGGACACTCGTTAACAAAGGATTAACCCTTAAGAACAAGAGCCCGTTGCATATTCATACACTTCATACATTATGTATAAATTCCATTCAAATACAAGATTCTGTCTGGTCAGTGTCAATTTCTTCCTTCTAATCCTAACAGTGCCTCCAAGGCGGGAAGAAGTTAGTTTCTTCTGATAAGAAGGCAATAAATTCCCTTTCTCTGAAAGATTTAGGTGTCCTGTGGCTGCTGTCTTGCTGCAAGCCCTTTCTGTTAAACAAAGCATCTTACATAGCATAGTTTCTATTTTAACATTTTGTTATAACCTAAAACTATATTTAACACAGTACTTAAGAAAATTAATACAGCATCATTTTCTAACACAACACATATAATATTCATTTTAATATTTGCAAAAAGCCAATCATAAAATACATGCATTTTTCACAGAAAAGACAAAGGGGGGGAAAGTATACATTGGAAGGGGGTATTAGGCAATTTGGGAAGTCTGTACCTCTCAAGTACCTCAGGCAATGGGGAAAGAGAGAGGGACATGCGGCTAGGAAATTAGGATAAAAAGGCGGCTGCTTCCTCCAAAAATTTGAGAGATCCCAGGGGAAATGCCCCATGGCCTCTGCCTTTATACTAATAAAGTGACTCTGTCTCCTTTTTGGACACAAACCTCTGGTGTTTGTGGATTAATTTTCCTGACAACAGTATTTGATGAGTGATCTCTCCAGGTCCTTAACTCATGAACCCTTACTTATATATTCTCTCCCTATTCAGTTTGTCGAGGGGAGTGAGAGAGTGGCTTTAGTGGATGCCTGGCATCCATCCAGCATCAACCCATGACAGCACAACCCACATCCCATCCCCTGCCACCAACAGCCCCCACAAGGCTACACTGGCATGGCACAAGTTTGCCACTGCAGCACAGCACCCAGCTTTCTTGGAAGCTGAGGTCTCAGGGGCTGGTCCCCATCTCCCGTCCCCGATACAAAGCGAAGAGCAAGTGTCAGTGGTGCCACTCTGCTGTACCCCAGCCTCTGGCAGCAGCTGGGGGGGTGGATGCCATGGCAAGCCATGTGCAGCAAGAAAATCCTTGTGCCTTTAAATAACTCAGCTTTAGGGTACATGTGGCTGCGATCATCTTCAGGCTTTCGGCAAGGGAAAAATACTGAGGAAGAGAAGTTAAGAGCAATGTTTGGGGGAGGCACGAGGTGGCAGGGGTATAGCCTCGAGCTTCCCAAGTAGTGGGGTGGCACAGGTTCATCCCTGCTCAGCAAACTAAACACTCACCCCTGTGATCCAAGTCTGGGGGAGGCTCAGCCCTCCCCTGCTTGCCCTCACCAAACACTCTGCAAAAGAAAAGGAGGAGGATCGAACTTGCTGTTTCTGAGGTATATGGTAATATATTCTGCATTCCCTGTTCTATTGCACTAAATAGTTTATTTGGATGTTGTTTTGCACTTGGTGTTGTGAAATTTGCACTGAGTATATTATGTCACATAGATTGTTGTTTCCCTTCTCCCATCTCATGGTCTCTCCCTCATCCATCCTTCTGCTATATCCCCTGGTGGTCTGGCCCCTGGTTACCCCTCCCCTCGCTCCTCCGCAATGGTATTGCATTGGCCGCGGTCCTCTTCCTCCACCTCCATTCCCTCGGGTATAAAGGTCCCCTGCAGAAAGGGAACTCCAGAGGTGTCCCTTCCCAAGCCAATAAACAGGACACTCGTTCCCGCATGAAGAAGAGCATTTCTCGTCTTTTGCTTTCGTCCATGTAAGACCGTTTGGGCCAGGGTCCATAGCTAGCCAGAGTGGACTCAAACAACAGGCCAAGATAGATGGATTCTTACAGGTGGCGCCTCACGTGGTCGTCTCCCACGATGGTCACGAAGAAGCTGGTAATTCACATGAGTGTATTACATTAGCTTTTGGGACTTTCACCTTCCTCTGACTTCTTCATCGCGTTTTTGTTGGCAAGAACGCTAGAGGGTGGAATTGGGACCCCGCCATGCCCCCCGGCAGACCAATTTTGGACGAGGACTTCTTTACAGCTGTCCCAGCCAACTAAAGTACCCAAGAGGCGTGAATATTCCCCGCGAGTGGTAGTGGGACCCCTGGGGGGCCCCCAGAGGGTGGGAGTGAGGTCCCAGTGCAGGGAAAGGTCTGGTCCTGAGAGTGAGGGGTTGTGTGTCCCGCGGGTCTCTTTTGCGGGTCCACGCAGTCGAATGCGGGCAGAGCGGCTCCAGCACTGCGGCAGCTCCTGTGCGTGGTTACAGAGGCTGCGTGGGTCCGTTGGTTGGGTTCCCACGGCGTGCAGCTCCGAGAAAGAGCGGCACCATCCTGCGCGGCGTGAGTCAGCGGTGCGGGCAGGTTTCAGCACAGCGGAAGCACGAGCAGTGACAGAGTGGCTGCGGCTCGTGTTTTTTGCCGTGAGCGGTCACACCCCGACAGCGGCGGACCCCAGCAAGCAGCGGCGGACTGGCCCAGGCGGCTTCGAGCATCCGCGTGGCGGCCACGTGGGGCGGGGGAGCCAGCAACTGCCGCTCACCATTTTAAAAGCTGCACAGTTTGCACGCAAGCGGTTTTGTCTCTCTCCCGGAGAGGAGGTGGAGAGAGGCTGCCCAGATTGTTTCTCGTATTGGCTGTGGACTCAGTGCTTTCATTTTTTGTTTGTGTTGGCTGCAAGGAAGGTAGATTGAGTGCTGCAGAGAGCAAATAACATCAGAATGGGTGCAAAGTTTTCTGCAACACAGAGAAACATTTATACCCTAGTTTTAGATACCCTAAGTAGTGGAAACGTTACGGTTTCCAAAGCAGTTTTGAAACGGTTTGTTTGCTGAATATCTTTTCATTTCCCTCAGTTGACCCAGCAGAATGTTAATTCTGTCTCTGCCTGGGACAAAATTGGAGCCTTGTTAACAGCGAAAGCGGAACAGGGAGATGGGACAGTGTCTCAATTCTTTCCTGTATTCCTTGTGATTTGGAAAGAACTGCTAAAGAGGGATTTGAAAGGACATCTGGAGCAAATCTCCCCTCCTGTGGCTTCTCCTACCCCTCCTCTCAAACCCTCTGCCCCTGAACTGAGAGACGAGCGAGGCTCCCCGGCAATCACAGGGTACCTGGCACTGCCACTGTTTCCCTGGCCTCCCACCTCCCTCTCAGTACCCTGGCTCTGGCAGTTGTGCGCAGACTGACAGAGCACCTTCCCTGCACCGCTCTAACCTAGTTCCTGTTACCCCGATTTCGCGTTCTGACCTCCCCTATCCCAAAAATGGCTATGACCACATGGTTGGCATTCAAGATACTGCTGACCGCATGGTTGTAGCCCAAAATGGCGGCATCCATGTGTTTGAGCCCTCAAATTACTTCTCTTCTCCCCACAATCCCTTTCGCCCCCCTGTGTCCTCCCCCAGCCCCTTCCAGTCTCACAACCCCTTCCTTCCCTTGGACCCTCCTCCCCTGTGGAGAGTTTTGTCAAAGAGTGGCTTGAGGAGAGAGGACACAGACGAATTAATTTGGTAAAGATGTCCTAACTAGGGCAGAGGCCTTTTTGCAGGCAGGGTGTCTGTTGAGAAAGTAGCAGACTAAAGAATGGAAAAGTACAAGACCGTGGTTAATTCCAAATCTTGCACCTGCAAAGATAACGTGTCCTTGGGCCTAGCAGAGTATGATAAAGAAATACACAGCGAGACGTGAGAAGTAGAGAACGTAGGCCCAAAGGAATGAGGATGAGTTAATGGTATAGTTTAACCAATAGATCGCTTGGCTTACAGAATATTCATAAGCTTATTATTTGCTGTATAAGTGTTTGATGCTTTCTTCAATAAACTGGACCTGTGATGAACCATCTGGTGTCCTGGTCTCCTTCCTACGACACTCCCCCTCCGTCCATGTCCCCGCCCTCCATGACATCATCCTGCAACCCAGTCCCTGCTTCCCACTGCTTCCCCGCCCCCCTGCCTGTTCCTGTTTCCCACGCCCCCCTGCCCGGGTCCCAAGAGGGTGGAGCCAAGGCCTGGGGGAGTGAGCCCCTGCCTGATTCCACCGAGGGTGGGACAGGGGGAGAGGATGTCCCCCCTCCCAGATACCAAGGCGTCGGGGTGGGGCGGTCAGAGGCAGGGGGTGTGCCCCCTCCAAGTCCTCAAGCGGGTGCGGTGAGCGGTGTTTCCCCACCTGCTTCCCAAGGGAGTGGGGCTGGGGTGGGGGTTATTCTCTTGTCTAGTTCATATGAGGGTGGGACTGGGGGAGGGAGTGGTCCCCCTGCCGGGTTCCACGGGGGTGGGGCTGAAAGGGAAAACCCTGGGGTTCAAAACTGGGAGGAAGAAGTAATTCCCTTGGTAGCCCCTGCTCAATACACAGGTGGTAGAAGCGGCCCTAGAACCTACCAGCCCTTCTCCTGTCAGACAAAGCGCGAGTTATGTAAAAGTCAGAATTTGTGAGAAAGCAAACTTTTTAGAAGCATGATGAGAGCTACGTTAACATCCCTTGAATTGGTTCCTACTGATCTCCTAGATCTTTTCTGGTGCCTGCTTACCCAGTCAGAGTTTGATCTATGGGAAAGCTCCTGGAAGAGATCTCTCAGGGATCTCTTGGAGGAACTTAAGCAAATCCCTCAGGGTGCCAAAGATTTAGAAAATAATAACATTACTTAAGAACATCTGTGCGGCAAGGGGGAGTGAGCTAAGCCTGAGGACCAAGCTCAGATGTTATCAAAATACATTCTAGATAAGATTTCAAAGGCTGCAGATAAGGCTTTAAACCAGCTACCAACTGTGGAACCTAGTGGTAGTTTCCTTGACATTAATCAGTCTCCTTCAGAAAGTTTCTTGCACTTTGTCAACCAGCTCCATGCACAGAATGAGAGACAAGTATGAGACTGCAAGACACAAGTGGAGATAGTGAAAGAGATGGCACAGAGGAATGCCAATGAAGTCTGCAGCAGGGTGCTCCTGGGACTGCCTCTCAACCCCTCACCTACACTGGCAGAGATGATCGAAGCGTGTGCTAGGAAGGCGGAACTGTTTGCTGCATGGGAGGCGTGGTAAAGGCCAACAAACCCAGAGACTGTGGCAGCTGTATCTCCAGGAGCGAGGAGGCAACAGATGTAATCAGAGCACCTTCAACATGTCATTTGCTTCAGATGCAAAAAACCAGGACACTTTGCCCATGACTGCCCCCAAAGCCAGCAACAAAAGATACCCTTCACACCAAAAAACTAGAACACGAGCGCACGCCCACCCCACGCCATGACATAAATGCAGCGGGCTTCCCTCAGGGGAAAACCTCCCTCAAAACAGAAAAGGGGGAAGAAGGGAAGCGGGATGCGGGAAAGCAAAATAACTGTATACAGGATAAAATCTGGCGGCCTCACAAACGCTTCAAGCTTGTGACCACCAAAGCTTTTGTGTTCAGGTCTACCCGGTGGACAGTCATTGGAGTGGACCTACCAGAGGACTCGCAGAACTTGACAAAAGATCGCACAAGATTGGACAGTGAGTACTTTGTTATTGGGGACACTGCACACACCCCCATTGAGATTGAGGTGGCTCCCATGACCATCAAAGGGGACATACCTAACCTCATTCTCCTGACGCGCTGTCCACAGCCACCCTTCTATTTGGCCAAGAGGCAAATCATCCCCCAGGCCATCCCCGTTCCTGCAGAAATTTCAGTAGATGACAAGGCACCAGGTGCATACTGGGCAGAAGTGGTTGGCAAGGACAAACCCATTATGGGATGCAACCTAATGCGTGGAGCAGAACATCTTCACGTGGAAGGGTTGCTTGACACAGGGGCAGATGTGACAATCATACCTGAAAGGTTGTGGCCGTCACATTGGGATTTGCAGCCTGTGGCTGGTAAAATCCAAGGTGTAGGAGGAGTCACATTGGCAAAGATATCAAAAAGCATGGTGCAAATTGAGGGACCAAACGGAAAATTGGCCAGTGTTCTCCCATTTGTCACTGATTACAAAGCTCCCTTGTGGGGTGGAGACACCATGTCGCAGTGGGGGGTCAAATTGTTCATCCCTAAGACACCCCAGGATTTTAGAAGTGTCTACTGTGGACTGCCCTGCCCACAAGGTAACATGGCTAGATAATGATCCAGTCTGGGTACAACAGTGGCCACTCAGTAAGGAAAAGATAGAGGCGCTTGAGGAGCTTGTGGAAGAACAATTGGCTAAAGGACACATTGAAGAGACAACTAGCTGCTGGAATTCCCTGGTTTTCATAATAAAAAAAGCCAGGGAAGGATAAGTGGCAGCTCCTCCGTGATTTAAGAGAAATTAACAAGATAATTGTGGACATGGGGTCTCTCCAACCAGGGATGCCCTTCCCAACGATGCTCCCCCAAAATTGGCAATTGGCTGTCCTAGACATCAAGGACTGTTTCTTCCATATTCCCCTACACCCGGAAGATGCACCTTGGTTTGCGTTCTCAGTTCCAACCACCAATCGAAAAGCCCCAATGAAGCCCTACCACTGGAAAGTTTTGCCTCAAGGGATGAAATGCAGTCCATCCATCTGCCAGTGGTATGTGGCTTCATTGCTGTCCCCAGTGCACGCCCAGAAAAAAGAGGCAATCATCCTGCACTACATGGATGATGTGCTTGTGTGTGTCCCCGATGACATAATACTCCAAGACACACTTGACCTAGTGGTTAAAGTTTTAACCTCTGCTGGATTCCAACTGCAGGAAGACAAGGTTCAGAGGATGCCACCTTGGAAGTACCTGGGCTTGGAAATCACTGCGTTGACCATTGTTCTGCAGAAATTGGAAATTAAGAGTGATACCAAAACCCTAGCAGATCTCCATTCCTTGTGTGGGTCTTTGAACTGGGTCAGGCCTTGGCTGGGCCTCATCAACGAGGACCTAGCTCCCCTTCTCAATTTACTGAAAGGAGAGAGAGAGCTAGCCTCTCCCAGTGAACTGACTCCAGAGGCAAAAAGTGCAGAAGGCTTTGGCCGAGAGGCAGGCTCTTCGTTATAAGCCCGAGCTGCCTTTCAAATTCATTGTTTTGTAGAAGTTAGCACACATATAAGGGGCTGATATTCCAGTGGTTTAAAGGGCAGAAGGATTCACTTCTAGTCATAGAGTGGGTTTTCCTCTCCCATCAGCGATCCAAAACCATCACACAGCCACTGGAACTGATAGCTCAGCTGATCTTGAAGGCCAGGTTAAGATTGCTTGAGCTGGCCGGTTGTGACTTTCAGTGTATTCACCTTCCAGTCCACCTTTCTAAGGAGAGAAAGAACTCTCCTGAGAGGTTGACCAAAAAAGGGTTTGAGGACCTGCTCCAGAGCAATGCCAGTCTCCAGCTATCCCTGGACAGCTACAGTGGACAGGTATGAGTCCAGACCCCGTCACACAAGCTGTTCAACGAGGAATTCTGTTGCAGAATGAGCCGTTTGTCGGGGATGAGCCGTTTGTTGGGTGCAGGGAAAACTCGGGGCTCAATTTGAGCCATCAGAAAGTTCCGTTTATTGAAGAGAGCATCAGACACTTATACAGCAAGTAATAAGCTAATGAATATTCTGTAATTTACACCGTCTATTGGCCACACCACAACATCAGCTCTTCCCCGTTCCTTAGGGGTTACATCCCTCTTTTCTCATGTCTCTTTCACTATTTGGTATCATACTACAGCTGGGCCCACAGACACGCTATCTTGCAGGTGCAAGACTTGGAATTATCCACGGCCTTGTACTTTTCCAATCTCTAGTCAGCTAAAATCCCAACAGAATTCCACCTCATTGCTCCTGAAAAAAGGAATTGTAGGCCACTCAAGGCACTTACAGTGTTCACTGATGCGTCTGGGGCATCCCACAAGTTGGTGATGACTTGGAGAAATCCCCAGACCCAGCATTGGGAAGCTGATGTTGAGTTTGTGGAGGGGTCGCCCCAGATCGCTGAACTGGCCGCAGTGGTGAGAGCCTTTGGGAAGTTCTCAGAGCAAATTGGTTACCAATTCAGCCTACATGGCAGGAGCAGTGTCCAGGGCGGAGCATGCAGTCCTCAAAGACATCGAGGATGAGCATCTCTTCAGGTTGCTCTCAAAACTAATTTATTTAGTTTTTCAGCGGGAGCACCCTTTCTATGCGATGCTCGTGAGGTCACACACCGATTTGCCTGGCGAGATCACAGAAGGTAATCGCAAAGCAGATTCCCTTGCCGCTCCAGCAGAAATGGCATGCCTTCCAGACATCTTTCAACAGGCAAAGCTGAGTCACCAGCAATACTATCAAAATGTTCCAGGTCTAATCTGTCGGTTCCAGATAACATGAAGTCAGGCTCGAGCCATTGTGGCCACCTGTCTCAATTGCCAGCTTCACGCAGTGCCATCCCTGGGTGTTGGGGTTAACCCCCGAGGCCTTGGGAGCTGTGAAGTGTGGCATACAGACATCACACACATTCCCAGTTTTGGCCGCATGAAATATGTGCATGTCAGCATAGACACATACTCAGGTGCAGTTTATGCCTCTGCCCACGCAGGGGAAAGGGCTGTGCATGCCAAACAACACCTGGTGCAAGCCTTTTCAGTATTGGGGATCCCTAGGGAGATTAAGACTGACAGTGGCCCAGTGTATGCCTCCAAGGAGTTCCTAGAGTTTGTCCAGCAGTGGGGAGTGGAGCATAAGGCAGGCATTCCCCACTCCCCCACAGGTCAAGCTGTGATTGAGCGTGTCCATCATATTCTCAAAGAAGTCCTGGCTAGGAAGGGCAATTCTGCAGCATGGATGACACCACAACAAAAGCTCTTCAAAGCCCTGTTTACCACCAGCTTTTTGAATTGTTCATTTGAAAACATGAATCCTCCAGTAATACGTCATTTCAATAATAACAACCGGTTTAAGTTGTCACAGCATCTACCAGTTCTCATTAAGGATCCAGAAACTTGGGAAACCAAGGGTCCTTGTGAGCTCGTCACCTAGGGGCGTGGTTACGCCTGTGTATCCACTCCCTCAGGCCCTCGATGGATACCCCAAAAGTGGGTAAAATCTTTCGTCCCCAAAAATCCAGCTCCAGCAGACGGGGATGAGAAGCAAGTTACTGTCGCCTCAAAGAGAAGACGCCGCCGGAAAGAGGAGGAAGAATCTTCCTAAAAGTTATCTGCATCCCGGCAGACCCATGAACTTGAATGTGTTTATTTTTTTTTTTTAACAGAAAAGGGGGTGGTGTTGTATTGCACTAAATAGTTTATTTAGTTGTTTTGCACTGGGTGATTTGAAATTTGCACTGAGTATATTATGTCACGTAGATTGTTGTTTCCCTTCTCCCATCACATGGTCTCTCCCTCATCCACCCCTCTGCTATACCCCTGGTGGTCTGGCCCCTGGTTACTCCTCTCCTCGCCCCTCCTCCATGGTATCCCATTGGCTACGGTCCTCTTCCCCCGCCCTCATTCCCTCGGGTATAAAAGTCCCCTGCAAAAAGGGAACGCCCTCTTTTCTACCTGAGAGGTCTCCAGAGTCTGAGGTGTCCCTTCCCAAGCCAATAAACAGGACACTCGTTCCCACGTGAAGAAGAGCGTTTCTCATCTTTTGCTTTTGTCCATGTAAGACCGTGTGTGCCAGGGTCCATAGCTAGCCATAGTGGACTCAAACAACAGCCCGAGAGACATGGATCTTAGAATTCCCCTCCCCAGAAACAGCCTCTGGTGTTACAGCAGCAACAAGCACCAGGAGAAACATCACTTCTCATGCTGTCCACTGGATCAGGACTCATGGCTGCAGCTTTTACAGCTGAACCAGGTCTTTACACCAGAGCAATCGCAGAGCACCTGTGTGTTGGAGACTGAATGTTCTAATTTATGGCTTAACTATCTTCATGAAGGACCTTTGCCTATTATGGCAAAACTGTATTAAAAAGCTGCAGAGAAGACCACCACACCCTGAATAGGCCTTCTGTCTGAGGCCCTACACTACTTGATGATGGAGATAAATTCAGGACTGGAGATGAATCGTTAAAATTGAAAATCACGGACAAAGACTCTCTAACTAGTCAAAGTTAGAAAGTGGTGCATTTATGACGCCGGCAGGCAGCACTGTGGGGATCGTTCCCTGTTGCATGGCTTTGGATGGGTTCCTCAGGGTGAGAGAGATAGATGAGAATCTTGGTCTCATGATCAGAAGGCTGGATTTATTATTTTATGATATATTTTACATTATTACTATACTAATAGGAATAGAGAGAAAAGTTCAGAAGCTGCTATGCTAAGAATAGAATAGGAATCTAATAAACAAGAGAGCTCTCTGTGAATCTGTCCCAGAGAACTTGGTCCCTGATTGGCCCTTAATTGTAAACATGGAACATGGGCCAATCCCAGTTGCACCTGTTACATTCCACAGCAGCAGATAACAATTGCTTACATTCTTCTTCTGGGGCCTCAGCTTCCCAGAAGAGGAAAAATCCTTAAAAAAGGATTTTTATGAAAAAATGTCAGTGACAGTTCCCGAAATGTGTAACCGCACTGCACAAGGATTTTTGCCTTCTATTCATTTCCTAAAATAATACATATGTGCAACCCCAGCAACTCCCATCCCCACTTTGTGTTAAAATGAGGTTCTTAGTCCTTCACGCGTGTTCAGTTCTTCTCTTGAATTGGGTCGATGGTCTCAAACTGGGTCAGTGGTCCCAGGGATGAAGTCAGGACGGTCTTCGTCAGGTCTCTGTGACCCTCTGGCACGATCCAAGGCCCCCTGCTTCATGATAATTTCACATAGACTCCAGGTGCTGGCATTGTTTAACTGGTTTCAATATGTTCTTATACAGGTTCACTTGCTCCACTTCCTTCTACAAATGAGCTCATAATATAACAATTAGCTTTAGCTAAAGCATCTAATAATAATTACCTATCATTGGTGTATCTAACTTCAGTATGAATTGGTTCTAACCCTCAGCTAAAATCTTGAACCTTTAAAATCATGATTCAGGGAAAGAAGATATATATTCACAGAGGGATCAAGCTTAGCAGCTTTGGGGTGGAGAGCACAGCCCCAGGTCTATCAGCTGCCAGGCTCGAACAGACCCTCACACCAAAGAGTGGGGGGAGGATGAGAGTTTTTGGGTGTGTGGTGAAAAAGACTCTAGTCAGAGGCAATTAACACCCATCCTGCATCCTCCGCTGTGCAGAGGAGCCCAGCTGTGGGCCCCTTCATCCTGGGAAAAGTTGCATACATGAGAAGGACAGCAGAGTCATGGCCCATCAAAGGTCCCCCCAAAGGGGTCCCCAGACCTTGCACCAGAGCACTGCAACATGATGCAACAAATCCAGTGTTGCAAGGGACAGTGTCAAACCTAGCCCCCTCAGGATGGCCATTCAGATGGGCATTCTCATCTGGCCCAAATGTATATTAATCCATTGGATTCTATACTTTTCAGCATGGCGGCAGCAGCGGGGGACCCTCACCCCCTCACCACTGAGAAGACCAGATGGAGGGGAGCAACAAGACATTGTTGGGACACCCGGAAGTGTAATATGTTTCGACCCTAACCCCTGTCATTCTCTCCCTGACCCCCAACCCCCCCCCCCCACTTCTTTTTCTATTTCTTTGCTTTCTCTTTGCCTCCTTTACTATTAAATAAAATATATAAATTTTTTGGCACCAACATCTAATCTAGTTTGGTTTTAATCACATTTTTTGGGTATATTTGTCTTAGGTTGGAAATGGGTGTGTGTATTCTATTCCTATCTGTGGGGCAGTTATCTTTTGTTAATTGGGCAGTTTTCTTTATTTCTTCCACAAACAATCCTCCCTCCAGGGAGATATCTTCTGTTAATGGGCTATTGAGTCCCATAAAATTACATCATCCCATTGTGAGATGCTCTGCCCAGGGGGAGGAGCCAAGCATTCCTGCCTGGATATAATTGGAGATTTGGAACACCAAAAGCAAAAAATCTATTGCAGCTCTATTCTGCAGTGTAGCATGTCTCACACTATCAACATCTGTTAATAAGCCTGTTAAAGCAGAGCTAGTAGCAGTAGTTTGTTTTGCCAGGCAGCAGCCAAGGTTATTTGAAGTTTTTAATGCATGTGCCGTGCCTATAGATGGAATAATTGAGGCAAATACTTGGGCTCCAACGTTCCAGGATGCGACGTTATCATCGCAATCTGGGCTGTATGTGTGTGTGCTACACTTTGCTCGCACCAGTCTGTGCAGAGATGGTAAGTTTTCCCAGAAGGAGTGAAATATGGTTAGTTGCCCAAAAGTGCAAGGGCCTCCCACAGCCCTTCCTGGTATTCCTTTCCAGGCTCTGTTCCCACATATCAAGAATATATTGTCTCTTAATCCAATAGAAACTATCCCAGGTAAAATTGGCTGAGGCAGGGTATGATTACACCAGGCAGAAGCATTGGCATAAATTCCCATGCCTGAAACATCAAGGCCGAATCCTTTGTCAGCAAAGGGTCCACTGGCATAATGTAGAAAGAAACACAAAAGCCTGCGTGGATCTAAAGAATGTCCAATCCTTGAGGTGGTAGGGAAATAGTAAAAAAGTCAGAAACTTTATTTACTCCTAGCCCTCTATCATTAGCAAAATACCATCCAGCTGGCCTATTATTGGTTTTGAGATACTTGTCATTGCACCACCACACTGGCTCAATTCGACCTGGGGTGGTACAATCCCTCTGCATTGTCTTGTTGTCGCAGCATAATCCGCAGCATATGTCACAGTTGAGACAGCCATGAAACGCTGAGTATCATTATACAATTTCAGAAAGCTTCAATCCATACAGAGTAACACCACACCACATCAGAAGGCTTCAGGTGTCTGCTCATACAGAGTAACATCATATCACTTCAGAAGGCTGCAAGCATCTGCCCTTCTTGTTCTTTAGCCCAACCTTTTATACCCCTCGTTGTTCATGCATTGCACCTGTGTGCCTTCTGTTCCCTTTTGTGATTGGTCAGTACACCTCGGCACTCCATGTCTCATTGCTTTCAATACTGTTCACCTGCTTTTCAGAGTTGTAGCCCATTACGGATGAGGCTTGGCCGCAGCCCCATTCCCAATTACCACAAACTGTGTACCTACATCTTGTTGTATAAAACATCCCATTCTCATTTTTCTAAAGGCATGGCTACTAGGCAAGTCTGGAAAGGATTACTGGGGGAGGTCATAGATAGGCACAACATAGATTCATTTGAAGCCTGAGCTAGCGTAAGCCACATATTACCTTCTGGAAGGAATGGCATTGCGACCACCTCTCCTTCGTCAAGAAGGAGACCTACCAGAAGAACCAGTGTGAGAAGGCAGATCCGGCTTCCAAAAATACTGACATGGAAGCCAGCCATGCTCCTTCCCACAAACCAATTTTAAAATTACACAATCACCAATAGCGCAAAGGATCACACTGTGGGCAATGCCGACACTGGTATTCTGATTTGCACTACCACTTCTTCTGGCACTTATGGCACAAACACAAAGTCCACACTTGGTGGAAATAGTCTCTGCAAATAAAACAAGGAATAGGGTTATTTTCCCATGTAAGTTCAAGCCTCCTTTCACTCCATCTCTGCCATTTTTCTTCTACTGTCTCTGGAACGAGTCAACCATGCAGCTCGTGAAGTGGTGAGAGGTTGATGAATCCCCTCAGGTCAGGTAGAAGCTGGTTCAGGTGGTTGCAGTCTCTCAGTGGATCCAGACTCAGCGGTCTAAGAGGGTGTCTTGGTTTAGGGCAATTTTTGGAGAAAAAACTCTAAAGGGGTTTCCTCTAGAAAAACAAATTCAAGTGGCCCCTCCCCCAACTGGTTCGGGAAAAAGAGTTCCTTGGACAAAAGTGGAAAAAAATAGTTTATTTAACAGGCAAAGCATTCACCAGCACAAAATATAAACAATATTAAACAATAAAACCCATTGCCGCTCCAAAGGAGATGACAAACTCAGAAAAATCCCCTTTGTGGGGTGTAGCTTGGCTCAGTCAGTCTCTTATCAGTCCCTTCAACACTGGAAATGATGTGGCCCAGTCCCAGCCCCAGCCCGGTGGGCCACAGGTGCGAGCTGCTGGTGGTCTTCTGGGTATTCAGTCCAGAACAGGTTTAAACATGTCCAAAGAAAAAGAAAAAACACAGTCCAGGGACCTTCTCTGCCTCAGCTAGCTAAACCTAAATCAAAGTAAAGAAGAGCTCTGTTCTGCTGTCTGTCCACAGACAACACTGTCCAGGAGCAGGATGCGGGGGAGTAAGTGCAGTTTCTGATAAACTCCGTGCTTCTTGTCTTCCTCCTTTGCTCTGGGAACAAGTCTTAAAGGTGCAAAACTTATTATCTAGCATAAGCAGAACAGATGGCTGGTGATATAAGTATCATATAGCTAACCTAGGACAGAGGCCAAAACTGAGGGTGGAGCAGGCAAAACCAGGGAGGAAGTTCCAGGATGATCAGGATTCTCAGGAGAGGTATGCAAGGATTCTCTGAAAGGTCTCACATTCTTGGCCGGGATCCACCTCAGGCCATTTTCTGTAGACACACAAGCAAAACCTCTTCTCCATGTGACAAGGGGTTAAGGTCCCATAATTTTACCTGTTTCTGGGTCCTTAATAAGGACTAGGGCTTTCTGTTTAACTTCTGAGAGTTATTGCCAAAATGTCTTATGAATAGAGTGTTAGGATCCATGAGGGAACAATTCAAAAAGTAAAAAACATACATCTTCTGTGATCACTCTGCCGGGGTAGCATTCCCCATTCCCTCTTTCTGTTTTAACAAAAGATGCTTCAGTGATGCATGGGGCCTTTCGATTATGCCTTGTCCCTTGATGAATGAGGAATCCCCATTTTTTGTGTTACCCCCCAGAGGGAAAGGAAATTTGCAACCCTCTGGGAAATTACGCTGGGCCATTATCAGTTTTGATTTGTGAGGGGATTCCCAGGACTGCAAAGGCACTTGTAAAGTGATGGCAATTTTGCTGATTCTCCTATATGACAGGATGCAAACAAAGCACGTGAAAAGGTGTCAATAGAGGAAATAATGTACTTAAGTCTGCCAAACTCGGGAAAATGAGTAACATCTGTTTGTCAAATTTGAAGGCTTTCGAGTCCTCTAGGGTTAACACCTCCTGCAATGGTGGGGAAGGAGTGTATTTGCCAGTCTGGGCACACAGTCACAATACTAGCAGTTTGGCGTGTGGTCAAGTCAAAGGCATGGGCAGCATTCTGATGGAAAAATGAGTGACTGAGTTTTGCCTGGGAAAAGCAGTCCAGAAGTTGAACAGGCAAGGCAAGTAAATCTGCTTGCCAGTTCCCCTCTGCAATAAAACTGGGTAAAGTTGTATGAGACCTGACATGCATAACAAAGTAGGGATGCTGTCAAGTATCTAAAAAGAAAACAAGTTGTTGTAACCACTAAAACAATTCCTTGTTGGGCATATCCTTTAGTACAGCAGCTTCAGCTCTCTCCACTAGCCCTGCAACATAAGCAGAATCTGTCATTAAGTTAAAAGGTATAACAAATTGATGAGAGGCCTGGACAAGAGCTGCCAATTCAGAAATCTGGGAGGGAACCTGAAACAGTAGTTACATCTGACTCCCCTTGATTGAGCTCTGTGTTCCACCAAAGCAGTACCGACTTGTGGGTGCAGCCAGATCATTCTGTAAAAACAGTTAAAGCTTGTAATGGGACCTTGCTTCTCTTGGGTTGCATTAGGAGATTAAAGCTGGTTGCCTCAAGCTTGTGCTTTGGGGGATGTGTAGAAAGCTGTCCAGAGAAGTCAGTGAGGGCCATTTGAAAAACTTCAGATTGCTGCGACAGCCACTGTAAATAAACAGTAGTAATAGGCAAGCAGATCAAACAAAAATCCACACCTGCAAGTGTGGTAAGTCTTTGTCTAGCCTTTACAATGAGCAAAGGAAGCATCTTATGTTATGTGCTTACAGTTTTAGACATCTGGTTTGGCAAAAAAATCCACTCTATGATCAGCAAGGGGTCAGGCGCTTTAGGATCCCACTGAAAAATCAAAGCATGGGGTTGCCTAGCCAAATTCAGAATTATTAAGGAAAAGGGCAACTCAGGGGCCCATTGGGCCGATTGGTGATTTGAAATATCATCAGTTACCAGTTGCAGTGCCTGGCAGGCTTCTAGTCTGAGCTGCCAAGGAGACAGGAGATCTGGTTCCCCTTTTAGCAGATCAAACAAAGGGCTCAGGTCAGCATTTGAAATTCCTAACAAAGAAGGAATCCAATTGATTGAACTCAAAATTTTTTGAGCATCGTGCAAAGTACGAATGTTTGCTTGAATCTGTAAAGGCTGAGGAGAAATACTCTGGCTCCTAATGCACCAGCTGAGATATTTCAGTTTTCCAGGGTAATTTCAGGGTGTCATGCACCACAATGGCCCCTATTAAAAATCAAACTGAATTTTGAGACCCCATTGAGAAAGTACATCTCGTCTGTGACCATGGTCACAAGGGTTTGCAGGTGAAGAGAGAGACGAGAATGTTGACTCCATGATCAGAAGGCTTGATTTATTATTTTATGATATATATATTACATTATAACTATACTAAAAAGAAAAGGAAGGAAAAGTTCTCAGAAGGCTGGCTAAGAATAGACTAGAAAGAATGATAACAAAACAGCTCTCCTGGACTCTGTCCGAGATAGCTCCGTCCTTGATTGGCCATTAATTATAAACATCCAAGATGGGCCAATCACAGGTCCACCTGTTGCATTCCACAGCAGCAGATAACCATTGTTTACATTTTGTTTCTGAGGCCTCAGCTTCTCAGAAGGAAAAATCCTAAAGAAAGGATTTTTCACAAAAGATGTCTGCGACACTCGTTCCCATAATACCATGGGCATGGGCAGAACAAATGGCTTTACAGAGGCTATGTGACCTTCAGGTCCTGTCACCTGAATTAGATGGCAACTTTGGTAACTGTGACTGCTCCTCCCAATCCCAGTGAGAGCTTGGGGTACCTCTGTGAGTGGCCAAGTGGGGGGCCACTTGGTTTGAAAGATAAGTCACATCAGCTCTGGTATCTAAAATATCAGTGAGTGTTATCTGTTCCCCCTGTAATGACAGGGTACATTTGCAAGAGGGATGTTCATCAGAAATTGTCTGCACCCATAATATTTGTGGGGTTCCTGAACAACCAAATCCTCTCACCCTTGTATTACATTCTGTTATAGGGGATGACAAATTCTGTGAAAAAGGAATCAATTGTGTGACACGTGTACTTTGAGGGACAGTACAGGGTGGAAAGGGAGTCCAAGCCATGATTTTAATTTCCCCAACAGAGTCTGAGTCTATAACTCCCAGGAGGACAAAAAGACCTAAAAGGGTAGTTGAAGACCTCCCCACCAGCAAAGCACTTTTCTGGGGTCCTGGTGGGTCAAAAATTCCTGTAGGGAGTAAATGAACATAAGAGTTGAGCAATGTTACTGTGACTGAGGTTGCCAGGTCCAGTCCGGTGCTGCCTGCAGTTGCTGGGTGAAGACTTGAGGCAATCCTTTGCTGAGTATTCTTGGTGGCTGCGCTTAGGCAGTTTGCATCTGCGGTGGCAGCATCTGCGGTGGCGGCTGGGATATTTGCGTCAGCTGGGGTACTTGTGTTGGAGCGCGGTGCAGGCCTGCACTGCAGTTCCAGTTTCCCTGGATTGGGTGACCTTCAGAATCATACTTAGAGAGACACTGGTTAGCAAAATGACGACCCTTATGACACTGTGGACATACATCAGGGGTTCTTGGCTTAGCCCCTTTCTGAGCAAAGCAGTCTTTTTTAAGCTGGCCATGTTTGCCACAGCTGAAACAACCTGCTGGAGTTCCAAAGGAACCTTTGATGGCTGCAAAAGCTGTGGCCATGGATTCATATTGATGTTCTATTGTCCCAATATGGTTTCATGCTTCAACCATTTCAATAAGAGTTGGTTCTTGGTTAGGCAGGGACTTAGGGAGTTTTCTACAGTCTGTGTTTGCATTTTCAACAGCAAGTTTTAAAAGCAAAATTTCACGGGCATCTACATTATTGACCACCTTAAGCAAGCACTTGAATGTCAGATTGATAAACTGCATGTAGGGCTACTGAGGCCCCTGGACAATGGTTGTGTGTGATGGTGTTCACAGGGGTCTTAGGTTGAGGGAAGAGACGAGGATCTGACTCCATGTTTCAGAAGGCTTGATTTATTATGTTATGATATATATTACATTAAAAATATACTAAAAGAATAGAAGAAAGGATTTCATCAGAAGGCTAGCTAAGAATAGAATAGGAAAGAATGATAACAAAGGCAGCTGTCTCGGACTCTGTCCGAGCCAGCTGGGCTGTGATTGGCCATTAACCAGCAACATCCAACATGGGCCAATCACAGATCTACCTGTTACATTCCGCAGCAGCAGATAATCAATGTTTACATTTTGTTCCTGAGGCCTCTCAGCTTCTCAGGAGGAAAAATCCTAAGGAAAGGATTTTTCATAAAAGATGTCTGCGACAGTTGTGAACACTTTCTGAGGAGTTTTTGCATCAGAGACCTTAAAAAAGGCTTGGTGAGCTGCATTCCGGACTCCATCAAGGGCTTCCCTTGGGCAGTCTCATGCCAGGGTATTACAGTGCCCTGAAGCAGGTCTCCATGGTGAGAGATGGATGAGAATCTTGTTTGTTGATCAGAAGGCTGGATTTATTGATATATGATATATAATACATTATAACTATACTAAATAGAATAAAGAGAGAAGTTGCAGAGGCTTGCTAAGCTAAGCTAAGAATAGAATCTAAAAACAAGAGAATTCTCTGTCCCTGTGTTCCAGAGAGCTTGCCCTGTGATTGGCCCTTAATGGTGAAGCCCCAAAACAGATAGCCTTCAAGAAATAATGAGTTAAAACAGAATGTGAGGCATTTGAAGAAAGCACAGCATTAGGAAACACATAAAGCAATAAATCAGCTAAAGTATGAAACACAATGACAGGAAAGCGAGATAGGTATAGGAGAACTGATGGGCTAGGCATGTTCAGAGCCAGCAATGTCAAACTGACCCTAAGAGATTTGCCAAGCCATAGGGACCGAGCCAAGTACACCGGGAATTGACCAAATTAGGAAAGGAGTTCAAAAGTTTAAGGAGGAAGACTCATCAGGAGACCCCAGCCCATGATGAAGGCAACCGGAACGACCACCAAGATGATCCTCAAAAGAGGTGTCCCCGCCCACGCTCCGCCTATACCACGCCCCATATGAATATTCATGCAAAGATATGATTATGTATATGATCTGATGCAATCTTATATCCAAAACTGTATAAAAGCTTGCTTTTGTTACGGGAAACTCAGAAATCCATTTTGTGATTTCTCCGACACGTCGCAATAAAATACCTCCTGCTTATCTGACTTAAGGTGAGTCTCTTAAGCAGTTATTCTCGCCTTTTGGGGCAAAATTCGGCATCAACGGTACACATGGAACATGGACCAATCACAGGTGCACGCTATTGCATTCCACAGCAGCTGATAATCATTGTTTACATTCTCTTTCTGGGGCCTCAGCTTCCCAGAAGATGAACAAATCTGAAAGAAAGGATTTCTATGAAAAAATGTCTGCGACACCAGGGTGGCAGGATCTGTGTACGGTCCTGTGTTGGTTTGAAATGGGAGGAAATTCAGGGAAGTGATGCAACGGTCTTTGTGCAACTGACAGTCTATTGAACCACTGAAAAGCTGGACACGCCTCTGTGAAACACACATGTTAGAAACAAAAAGCCCAGGAACTCTCCTTTCTGGTAAGTAAGGAGGTGGCAGGCCCTTGCCCCCCTGTCTTGGCCAGGCGGGGCCAGGCAGTCTTGCTACGGGCTGGACCCCATTCTCCTTCCCCGGGCCGCCCACCGCCCCCCCCCCCCTTCCCCATTGGCTCTGGTCTATCCTGACCGGGTTCCAGCAGCTGACGGGCAGGAAGGCATGGGAGGCTGCAGAACCCTGGCCAGAGCAGGTCTGGCTGCGACTATGAAGATCTTATCATCAAATCCCCTTCCCTAGCGTGGCTGAGACCAGAGACCCCTGCAGCCTGTGCAGAAAATCAAAGACCAACCATGAGGCCAATCCTGACACAGCCCAGCTACAGCTCCCCACCAAAAGTTACCTGCAGATCAGGTAGGCCCTTGGTGGGATGTTAACCCTTTCAGTGCTTCAATCCTCCCTCAAGTGAGACAAAGGAACAAGATGCAAGCATGTAAAGGAACAGCATGAAGACATCGAGGTCAGTGAGGAAGAAGTTAAGTCCCAGATGGGAGGGAGGAAGAGATGCCTTGTTTTAGAGCTGAAATCCTCTTGGAAGCTATAGAGAAAAGACTCTTTTTCCTTAAAATACAGGAAACTATGGGGAGATGAAAGTGTTGAAATTGATATCGAGCAAAAGCCTCCATACTAAGATAAGCAGATGTTGAAATAGCTGTGATCCCATAAGAAGTTTGAACAGAGGAAGAGAGAAGTCCTGTGCTTCCAAGAGAAGAAGAAGAAGATCTCTGTTCCCAGAGATGAAGATGATTTTAGAAATAGATAATAAGAACTTTTGCCTTTGAACAGCTCATCATTAAAACAATACCCCATAAGTTGACATGTCCCACAGACAAGCTGTGGGAAGGCTTGTGAAAATGAGAAAGATTTCATGATGGCAGAGTTTCCCAGGCAGCTGTTATTCGAGACAAAATTGAGAAAGACGAGATAACTGGCTTTTTCCTCCTGTGGAGAAGTCTCCATAACCTTAACAAGAAGGACTTCTCTCCCTCAGTGAACTGAAGAAAGACTATTTTAAAGGTGGTAAACTGACTAGAAATCTTAGGTTTGGTTTCTTTACATTGTCAGTAGGAAAGAAAAAGTTGTGGGGGAAGAGAAGTGTTCTGAAAAGTTTGTTTGAATTCTTACTGTCGGGATTTCTAGCTGGTCAGAGTGACCCCGAGAAGAGTTCGAAAGTCTCTTTTCCCAGCGTGGCTCTTCATTTCTCGGTCTCAAGGTTGTTTATTTTATCTTATCTGTAAAAAATTTTCTCCTGCCCTGCCGAGGTCAGCTCAGCAAGACAGTTGCAGGCACTCTGCCTGCCCCCAGGGCGGTGTTATGTCTTTATACTAAAAACTACGTATACAATGTTTACAGTGACTTTCCAATACCTATCACCTATGTTAGACAGTGAGCTTCTACTCTAAACCAATCTGTAAGTGCCACCATCACAGCAGAAGATGGAGGCCAAGAAGAAGAAGGAGAAAGGCTGGACACACCCAGTTCCCTCCATCTTGCCACCGGAACCCCCATACCAAAAACCCTAAAATCTACTTTTCCACCCCGTGATAACTTCACTAATATTCTACTTAAACTGTCGTGGCCTGCTGATCTTCATACAAGGTTGGTAACTTGCTCCATGGGTCATAATCAAAACCACAGGCATCTTGGGCTCTGTGCCAGGGTCTCTGAGACCCCTGGCAGGGGTCTTGGTTGCTCAGGACAGCCAGAGGGATATCCTGGGTTCTGACATCTCCCTCCTCTCTTTGCACCAAAACCACCTCTTTTGCAACTTTGTTCATGGCCCACCGCATGCACACAAAGATGCATGGTAAATTGAGCAGAAGAATCACAAGCCCTATCAAAATGTAACAACCTTCCTTTAAAAGTCCCTTCCACAATGGTGAAAGGTTAAAAAATCCAACCACATCATCCATCCAGGATCCAGTGACCTCCCCAAGTTTGTTCACACTTTCTTGTAACTTTTTCATGTTTTCATAAATCAATTTTGAATGATCTGACATGTTCATGCAGCACATCCCTTCAAATTCTTCACACCCGTGTCCATGTGCCAGCAGCAGATAGTAAATTGCTGCCCCATTTTGGAGAGTTGCTCATCTTACACTGTCAATGTCTGTTAACATGTCACTCAGTGTAAGAGAAACAGCTCAAGCATGCTTGCTCAGCCAGCAACCCATATGATCCAATTGAGTCAAGACCACCCGTGATGCTGCCTGTGGGGAGAAAATGGCAACAGCAATTTTCCGAGCCTTGTCCCATGTGTGTACATTATCATCACAATTTGGACTGTATTGTTCCACTGATCTTTTCCCTTTATGTGTTTGCTCTTTCAAAAATTCTCAAATCGGGTGTTAGCAATGAAATTCTTCCAATGCTGAAAGGACCACCTTTGACATTTGCAGGGATAGCAGGCCAAATTCTGCCCCCACAAATGAAAAAAGATTCCCTGTGGCAATTGTGCTGAAACCTGGAGTGATGCTTTGGCTGTCACCTTGGTGTATTTGCACCAAGCAGATGCATTTCTATAACAAGGATGATTTGGACTGACATCAATTGTCTTATTTTCTGTTTGTGTCACTTCCACAAGTTCAAATTTTATACAAAAATTCATTTTTGCTGACCCAAGAATTTCCAGTTCCTGAGGTTCAAAAGGAGCCACAGGGAGGAACTGTGTCCAAAGACACCATTCATTCACAGGATTTGAAATGACCTGTGAAATCTTTATAAGAGTATTTTTTGGAATTGGCCATTCATTCACTGGCAAGCCCACCAAGCATGTTGAAAATAGTTTCCCTGGCCTTGAATGTATCAAGCAGATGCTGTCTAAACCTGCTGCATTGGCCAAAGCTTCCCAAACTTTTTGTTTGGGCTAGACCATGGGCAAATCTGCCCCATTACCTAAGGCAATAGATGAAAGAATGAGGCACATGAACAGTACCTGATCGAATCTCAAGCTCATGGCTTCACTCCTTGTGAGAAGCTTTGCCATGTCATGACACCCAAGCCCCTGAGAGAAACCCCAAGTCCTTGAACCCTTTATGAGTTGTTCAAGGAGATGTCCACGGTCTTGTCTTCTGCCTCTGTTTGCGTGCTCACCTCTTGGGTTCCGGAATCCGTGTCTTCCTGCGTCCAAGTCCGGTAGGGCTTCACGTGTCTCGCCAACACCCTCTTCAGACCTCACCCTGTGGAAACACAAGTTAAACCCTTGCCCCATGTGATTAGTTTGAAAGGGCCTTCAATCTGTCCTGTTTCTGGATTTATGAACAAAACTTATTGGAAAAAATGCTCCCAATATTACCAGTTAGATTGTGCCTGGGCCAGTCTGACCCTCGCTGCTGGGCCAAAGGCAGCAACTGCGGTGTATCACCCCAGAGATACCTTGGCTTGCTGGTGGTTGCAGCTGGGCACTGAACAAGTCCAGGCTTGTTAGGAACCCCTGTTTACCTCAGGAGGAATGGCTTCAGGTGATGGTGAAGAGAAAAAGGAGAGGATTCTGCTGGAGGGTTTAATGTCCAGAGGTTTATTCCATGGTTACAGAGGTCTGAACGTGAGGAACTGCTCCAACAGAATCCAGACCGCATGGTCTGATGACCTTTTTAAGCTCAGGGACAGGGGGAGGGGAGGTACAGGTGAGCCACCAACCAGGTGAGAGGGGCAGGGTCTCAGGGGAAGATGACACCCAGACAGGCCAATGACCCCTGGGCCTGAGTGGCATCCTTTGAACTTGACCAACCACACGACGCCTTGCTGGAATGTTAAGCCTGATTGACAGGACTCACTCAGCATGGGGGCAAGGGGGAAGGGAGAGACGTATAGGCACACTGGGGAAAGTGACCTGGAAGGCCAAAATGGGACATTACAGCACACCACAACAAAAACTAAAGGATTCTACCTTAGTTTTGCCCGGATAATGTTAGAAAAAATGCCTGAGAATTGGTGGATTGTGTTCTGAAAAAAGAGCTGTTGAGAATGTATCAATTGAGACATGGATATTTCTGAGCTTCCCAAAGATGGATATTTCGTGACTTCAGCTTGCCACAACTGGAGGCTGTGCAATCCTCTCGGATTGACTGCTCCTGTGGATGCAGATGGCTGCACAATCTGACAGTCTGGGCAAGCAGTAATGATTTCCCTCGCTTGGCTTTTTGAGATGCAAAAGGTTTCCATCAGTCCCTGTGCATTTTGATGAAAAAATGCATGGCTCAACCTTGCCTGCTTAAAAATATTCGGTAATGTCTGAGAAATGGGCATGGTTAACTTTTCTGCCTGGGCATTCCCTTCTGCTAAGAATCCTGGGAGGGATGAGTGTGCCCTAATGTGAGTAAGGAAATATTTATGTTCCCTGTTTTCCAGCAGTGTTTTCATACATGATAAGTATGAATATAAGATGTCAGTGCTTGTTTCTTTCAAAAGTGAACCTTCCAATCGTTTGACCATATTTGCAACATATGCTGAATCTGTGATTAAATTGAGAGGTTGCTGGAACAATTGAAAGACTCTGACCACTGCTGCCAATTCCACAATTTGTGGTGAGCCTTGGACTATTTTTATGTCTGAGTCCCATTCCCCTGTGACCGAATTCTGCCACGTGATTACTGATTTGTGGGTCTTCCCTGAACCATCAGTAAATATTGTTATCCCTTCCAATGGTTCCTCACTTATTCTTGGTTTTTCCCTGTAACATATTTTTGATTTCAGCAATCTGTGACCTAGAAAATGAATCACGCAAATGCCTGGGTAGCCTAACAATGCAATTAACAAGTCTTGTGATTTCTGCATCGCCCAGTCAAAATAAGCTTTTTTCAATGGTAAATGAATTGTAGAAAAATCCCTGCCTGACATTGTCAGCAACCTTGTCCTTGATTTTATGATAATTTCGTATGCCATCTCCAGGTCCATGAGGATCATCTTTGGAGACCTCTGTAACTTTCTCGAGTTCTTTCCACGCTTCAGGTGTAAGAGTTCTGGAAGATTTGATGTCATTGTCCCCTCACAAAAGATTGAGCAATGATGGGATGTCATCATTTGTGGTCCCCAAGATTGGTCTCATGCAGTTGATTTCTCTGAGAAGCTGATGCAGGTCATGCAAATTGCTGACTTTGGAGCTGACTTCCATTTTCTGTGGTCTTATTGTTCGCTTTGAGATCTTCCACCCTAGGTATTTCCATGGTGCAATTTCCTGAATTTTTGAAACACTGATTTCCAGTCCTGCTTTTTGCACCTCTGCAATCACACAGTCATGAGCTTCTTGCAGCTCCTGTTGTGTTGATACCTTTGCAGAGGCTCCTCCCTGTTGGTGCTTGGGATGGAGAATGCAAGTGGAGGAGCATCATCTGGATGGAGCGGGATGCTGAAGAAACAGTCCTTGAGATCAATGTCACAAGTGGCCAATCTCTGGGAATCATTGAGAGTGAAGGAAGTCCCTGTTGAAGTGGTCCCATGTCCTCAATGACTTAGCTGATCTTCCTGAGGTCATGCAGCACTCTCCATGAGCCTGAAGTTTTCTTCTGAATGATGAACACTGGAGAATTCCATGGGCTGTTCGTTGGTTTGATGTGTCCCTTTTGCAGTTGTTCTTTGACCATGCCTTTCAGAGCGCTCAATTTCTTTCATTCAAGGGGCCACTGATCCACCCAGACAGGATTGTCTGTTTTCCAAGTTAATTACAGTGGTGAGTGCCGCAGTGACCCCTACTAAAAATCCACTTCCAATCTCGTGCCCCATTGTGCTAAAAGGTCCCTTCCCTATACAGTGATGGGCTTTTGCACAACAAAAGGATATATGATGGCTGTTTTGTCTCCTGGTCCTGTGACAACAATTAGCGTTCTCACCCTGCAGACACAGGGAACTCCCCCCTATGCCCGTGAGAGAATCCAAGGGAGCAACCAACTTCCATTCCCGGGGCCAAAAGATGTATGATATAGCTGTGATGTTGGCCTCTGTGTCAAGCATCCCTCTGATGGTGATTGACCTTTTGCCACAAGTCAATTGACAAGTGACAGTGGGTCGATCGCAACCTATGTGTTTTATCCAGGAAGTGTTTACTTCCACATGGTCTCCAGAGGTAAAGTCCAGCTGATCAAACACCAGCATGACTTGTTCCACTGCATGTGGTTGCAAAGCGATAGCTTTGGCTACTGGGGTGTTCTCTGGAACAGTCAGTGGCGGTCAAAGAGCTTTGGCTAAAACTGTCAGCTCTTCATTCTGATTTGCGAGATGATCGAAGGGTAAATGACAAGTCCAAGGATGCTGCTTCTGTCCTTACCAATTATTAAAAAGTCCTGTCTCTGGGGCGAAGTTCCAGTGACACCAGTGGGTATCACTGCGTGGCTCTCATCCATGAAGCAACCCAAAGTCCACAATCTTCTGTGGGCGAAGCACAAGGGTTGGAATCTCTGTGCAGTCCACATCTGTATGTCTTCTTTTCTGCTTGTGGAATGGTCAGCGTTTTCTGCCTGCCCTTCTTGTCAGCATTCTCTTGCACTTGATGGAGTTTCACATTCTTCACTGAAATCCACCTGGACTTTTGCACCTGCTAAAACACAAACAAATCCATGTCCCTGCAGGGACTGGAGGATTTTCTCAAAATCCCAGAGGTGAAGAATGGGTCCTGATGTGAAAATAAAACATTGAACAGTTCTGTTTCATTCTCTATGCAATTTTGCATAGGGAAATGCAAGATAACAGCAATTAAGAATCGATCAGATAATACACATGATCAAAAAGCCATCTGAAATCATACAATTATCAAGCATTGCAACACTGAACTCTCATTCCAGAGTCTGTGACAGCTGATGAACCTTAAAACAACAGAGAACTGGAGAATTCATGTCCGGATTCATGTTTCTCCAAACTCCCTTTGAAAACAGCCTCAGCTATCATATATGGTCAAATTGCCAAGCCAAAAGGACTTGAATACTTTTTGATGCAGAAAACATCTGGGCTGATTGTCAATCATTCCATTCAAGTAGAGCTAGAGCTTGGTCAGAGTGCGAACTCTAATTGATGGATATCACTTAACACATTCTTGAAACGAGACTTAAAAACAGCAATTATGAATAGGAAACCTAAGGATTAAAGATCAATCAAACCATGAAATAATTTAATCCCTCCGAAACTTCTGTCAGGATAGAAATTCTTCAAACACAGCAAACCTCTTGAATTCTCTGCTGGAGTACCTCTATAATAACTGAAGAGATATTACCCGAAGAAAATCAGAAAACTGGCAATCTGGATTTAAAAGAAATCCAAAAACATATGAGTAGTTAAGAAATAAAAAGACAGGATCCTGAAGAGACATGTGTCTTGTAGATAATCACACAAAGAGATCTTGAAACACATGAAAGGTGGCTGTAAATACTACAATATCTTGATAATAATTCTTATCACAAATTCTGAGAATTCTCATTATATAATCAACTTATCAACAGGAAATGTTTGAAGGGGTTAAGACAATCTTTTTAAAGTATTCATATAGCATTACAACAATCACTATTTATCAGTATTACCTTTAAAATCCAAAAATAACAAAGGTTACAAACTCAATACCAACAATCCCTAAAACTCTGAACCACTGGAGAATCAGCTGATGACCCCGTCAGATAGGATCTGACTGATGTTTCTCAAATGCTCTGTCTTCAGACATTTCGGGTAATTAAATCATTACTAATACTTTTATCTTTATATGGTAGTTTCCCTCCCTGAGAGGCATTTTTCACAATAGAAGATTTCCATCCACATCATATTTGGAATAACATTGATTTGAATTGATTTCCCCTTTTTTCTGTATCTTGGGCAAAAGCCTGGTGCTTTCTCACTTTACTCTGATTTTGGACCGTTTTTTCACATGTCCATCTTTTTCATATGAAGCCTGATCATCTGCTAAATGCTGTTTCCATCACTTCTGTGGGACCGGCCTGTTGAGGAGCTCGGTGAACTGCCTCACACAACATGTGCTGCACCCGCGAAAAATCTCCAACTTGAGATTTTGATGGAGGCTGAAACTGTGTGCTGGCTGCCGCGGCTGCCAGTGTGCTGGCTGTTGCCATGGGACCGGAGAAGGGCTGGTACCTCGGGCACCCTCTGCACCCTGACCACGCCCCGTCTCTGCCTGTGTCGTCACGGGAGTGCGGGCGCTCCCGCCCCGACTGCGCCTCCCCCGCGGTCGTCTCGGCGCAGGCGCAGTCTCGGGAATGTCCTCTCCCAGATCGACATCGGCACTGCTCAGATCCCGTTCTGGCTCCGTGCCAACGCCCGCAACTGGCGTGCACGGCCCCCGCTCGGCCGGTGCCTGTGCCGCGTCTGCGAAATGGGGGAAAAATCCTCCCCGCTCTGACTTCCCGGTTTTTGCGTCATCATCGGGTGCCTGCCGCACTCCATAGCGGTCGCAGTCCGGGACCCTGCAGCAGTCCCGGCTGGCTTAATCCCACCCGGCGCAGCTGTCGCGACCCGTGTGCTTTCCCCGGGTGGCTGCTAATTGCCAGCCATCGCACTCGCACGGGTTGTCCCCTTCGTGCGCGTCTTTTACGTGGAACCGCCGCCGCCATCGCGGTTCATTTGCATATTGGAGATTAATCTTCCAATTACAGCTTCAGGTAATGAAGTCATTTACCTCAAGTTTGCTCCCCCCCAACTCACTTTTGTTTACATCTCTTGGGGCCTGAGACAGTAAGGTGTCCTTGATTCCCAGGCCTAGAGAGGAATTGTTTTGTCTGACCAAAATGTGAAGACAGTAGCTAGCACTGTAAATGGAGTTTGGAGCTATACACTAAAGAATTACAGGATTACAAATAGATATATATTAACCAATAAAAGCTAAAATCCTAAGGCATCACCTGGGGCCATAAAGAGCATCTAACAATATCTCCCTCAACAGCTCCTGAATGCCAACACGTTTCTGTACCAACTTCCCAGCAAGGAGCCCACCAGCTCCTGTACACAGAGCTGTCATCACCACCCAGCCCACATAGGTGCTAGGGCATGTTCTACCCTCTGCCCACCTCTGCCTTCCCATCTGCCCTCCCTGTGAGCCTGGTGGCTTCAGGAGACCCCAGGGTGAGCAATAGGGGAGGATGTCTGAGAGGTAACCTGCCTATACCCCTGCCAAAGGTCATCCCAGAATCTCCCCACCCTGCAGCAACCTCAAGTGTGGTACAGGGGCTCCCCAGGGCCAGGATTTAGTCCCTCTGAGGCAGCACTGAAGACAACTCCATTGCACTGCAGCTGAAGAGACACAGAGGTCACAAATCTTCAATTTTTTCCCCCTGGGGATTGCAGCAACTGGCTCCAACTCTGCACAGCCCAATCTAATGGCACCACCAAGACCACCCTGTGCATCCACAATGCCATGGCACCTACAAAAGTATGTCTCACCCCAGCAGAACACTGTTGCCCTCCTCGAGATTTTTGGTCTTGACCATTTGTCCTGGGGTAATCCATAATGTTATTGTATTCCATATCTATCTGTGCCCAAAAATTGTTACTGTCTCCTTAAGACCCTGCAGCCAGGAACCTTGTGGGGGGGGCTGCTATCATGGGAACTTTTAAAGTCTGCTGAAGCAGGCTGCTCGTTCCCTTCAGCCACATGGTTTTTGCTTTGCTGGCTGCTTGGTCTTTGCTTAGGCAGAGACTTTTCCCTTTCTGGGTTCTCTTTTTTTTTTTTTTCTTTTTTTTTTTTTTTCTTTTTTTGTTTTTGTTTTGTTTTGTTTTAAAGAGACTGCAGCTAGCAGTTTTGAGCTGCCTTAGATTGAATTTTGCAGCTGCCTGTCTGTAGCTGGGGGCATCACACTGACAGTAGCAGAGCAGCCGCACTTCAGTCCAAGTCGCTGGGGGCTCAGCAGCAGTGCTCGGCCAAAGAGAGAAAACGCTGAGTGGCCCCAGCCCAGCTGCTTCCTGTTGCCATGCCTGCTCTGCTGTGCCTTGTGTGAGGAGGGTGCTGACCACGGCTCTTCATCTGCCTCTGGAACTTCTCAGTAAGCTCCTGCCTTCCCAGGAGGAATCTGACACCATCTTGTTGATGCCTTTTCCTTGGTCCTAAAATTAAGAGCCAGGTGCAGTTAAGGGATAAAGGATTTTTACCTCGGTATTTAATAAGAATCCTTATGGTGCACCACTTTGCCACAGTGGAATATGCCAAAATGCACATATGATAGAGCACGTATACAGTTTTACAGACCTTGCAAATTAGCATATCTAACAAAGATGCCCCAATGAGAGGCTTGAATGAATAACGTGATATCCCCCTTATCCCAAAGAATCCCTCCCCCCAGATGGGCCTAATCCTAGTTTACAGGATGTATTCTAGAGAGGACCTTGATTTCTCAAGATAGCGTAGGGCTTTCCAGCCTCCAACTGCAAGGTCTCTAGCATGTGGTTTGTGAGATTCACATTCTCTGAACCTGAGAGAAGCAGTGAGAGAAGCAGAGAAAAGAATGAGCAAAACAATTCTTATCTCATTTGCTGCACCTGTGTTGTTTACAAGTGGAATGCATTGTGGAAGATTGTTTACCTGAAGGGGTTTGGTAGTTGGATTCTGGTGTGAGTGTTTTGATTCACTGACCAATTGAATCCATGTGTGTATGTGTGTGTGTGTGGGTGTGGGGACTGTCAGCTGACAGTCACGAGATTCTGTGCAGTTGAGTGCTTGGCAGATTCGGTTTAGATGTAGTGTAATAAAGTATAGAATAATATAGTATAATAAAGTAATTAATTAACCTTCTGATAAGATGGAGTCCTCCTTGTCATTTCTCCCTGCCACAGGGGTCGCCTTGTTCTGATAGTAAATGTTTGGTCTTCTGGCCTAACAGAATACCAGGACTATGCTAAGTTATCAGACTTAAGGAATTACAAGTATGTATGCTAAGAGCACTGAGGATACATTAAAAGGTATATAAAAGAAAAGGTAAAAAATCATCATGGCATCATTTTTCTTTTGTCCTTCAAGCCATGAGGCTACCCCTGCTGCACACTGTGGAGAGTTTTGTCAAAGAGTGACTTGAGGAGAGAGGACACAGCCGAATTAATTTGGTAAAGATGTCCTAACTAGGGCAGAGGCCTTTTTGCAGGCAGGGTGTCTGTTGAGAAAGTAGCAGACTAAAGAATGGAAAAGTACAAGACCGTGGTTAATTCCAAATCTTGCACCTGCAAAGATAACGTGTCCTTGGGCCTAGTGGTGAGACAGAGTAAAGATCCATTCTGAATTAGGTGAAGTGTCTAAGAAAGGTGAAAAGTCTGTGAGGCCAAAGCTGAAGGAAAAACTCGCATGCTGAGACAGCAAGGAGACAGAAGAAAGAAAACAGAAAAGACCACAAGGTCGATTGGTCGATTTGCCCCCGACTTAGAAATTCCTTTGATAAAGAAGAACTGGTGCTAAATGTCACACGGAATTAATATGTATGAACTTATTGTGAAACTGTATGCATATGCATTTGGAACGAGGATAAAAGAAGACCCGAGGTCTTCAGAAGTACACATGCCTTGTTGGGGGACTTGCGTCCGGCGGGCGTCGTAAATAAACATACCGGGCTTTACAACTTCTATAAAGTTGTGAGGTTTCTTCTTTTCTCCGCAAAACAGCGGAGTATGATAAAGAAATACACAGCGAGACGTGAGAAGTAGAGAACGTAGGCCCAAAGGAATGAGGATGAGTTAATGGTATAGTTTAACCAATAGATCGCTTGGCTTACAGAATATTCATAAGCTTATTATTTGCTGTATAAGTGTTTGATGCTTTCTTCAATAAACTGGACCTGTGATGGCCCATCTGGTGTCCTGGTCTCCTTCCTACGACAGCACACCATCTTGGAAAGGGTATTTCTGGCATTTTGTATCTCTCTGTTCCCGTGGGGTTTGTGAAATTTGGCAATGTTGCGGCCTGAATAGCTGCTAGTAAAGTCCAGAGTAAGGAAGCAAAAAGGGCCTTTGCATGGTATCCACAGATGTTTTATTCAGCCACGTGGTATGATAAGATGTAATATGTTCAGGGTCCCAGGCACACTCATGGGGAGTCCAGGTTTCTCTCTACCCAGAGGTCAGGGGTAGACAGTGGCATCGGGGCAGTACAAAGACAAGGGCCAATGGGGGAATAGGGAGGGAGTGGCTCAGGGACATAGGAACGGGCATAGGAACAGGGGAAGGAGCCAATGGGGTCTTAACAGCTTTTTGAGGGAAGCTTCTTGTATCTCCCTAACCTAGGGGATGCCCCCCAGGGTCCCCACATGGCAATTTTGTATTTAGCTGTTATTTGCTGTTATTTTTGGCCTGTTTGTTGTGGTGTGTTTGTTTTACTCTCCCTTTGCTTGATTTGTTCTCCCTTTGCTTGAAATTGGAATGCTCTGTTCCCCCCCATGTTGTAACGGTTCTGCCCAGGTTCTCCCTCCTCTCCCAGTTAAATGTCAATCTTTCTGGTCCCCATGGCGCCAAATGTATCCAGTTCTACTCCTCCCCGATTACCCTGACAACTCAATGTATCCTTTCCCCTACTCCTCCCCAGGGCCCTGCCAGTCACTCCCTGCTCACTCCCTTTTCTCCAGAAGCTTCTCTCCAGGGTTTGAAGTGATTGGGTCAGGGACTGGGGCTCCCCCTTTTTGCTGTACCCATTGGTCTCCTGTGTATGTCAATCCCTTGTACCCCCTTCCCCCCTGGATTCCCATTGGTCTCTGTATTGGTTCCACCCCTACCACCCACTCCCTTTATAACCACATGTATCAACTGTCAAATCCTCTTTGTTTTGTTGGCTCCCCTGGACACCATTAAAGCCAGACTTTGCCCCAAAACAGAGAGCACTCTTTATTCCTGTTCATCGCAGCGATTCTGGATCTCGTCCGCACCTGGCAGCACCTACAGCCATAGCGCTGGGTGCCTGCTTGAGGCACTCTCCGGAAGCCAAGCTATCGGGACAAGTGCCCCCCCGTACTGCTAGTGGTTGCTGGCCGGCGAGCCTGGGCGATTGACACTAACACCACTGCCGCACCGCTGCACTGTTGACATTCTGTTTGTTAGTAAACTTATTTTTTCATTTATATCTACTCCTATTTTGTTCCTTATTGGTGGAAAGGTGTTGTGATCCACTCAAATCACAGAAGAGCAAAGATAACTAACTCTCTGTGAATAGAGCGGAATGAACCCAGAAGATTTGAATATTCCCCAAATCAGATAAAAACCAAATAAAGTTAGATTTTGATTCCAAAAAAAATGGTATATTTTATTTAATAGTAAAAGAGGCAAAGAGGGAGGAAGGAAGGAAGGAAGGAAGGAAGGAAGGAAGGAAGGAAGGAAGGAAGGAAGGAAGGAAGGAAGGAAGGAAGGAAGGAAGGAAGGGAGGAAGGGAGGAAGGGAGGAAGGGAGGAAGGGAGGAAGGGAGGAAGGGAGGAAGGGAGGAAGGGAGGAAGGAAGGAAGGAAGGAAGGAAGGAAGGAAGGAAGGAAGGAAGGAAGGAAGGAAGGAAGGAAGGAAGGAAGGAAGGAAGGAAGGAAGATAGGTGTGGGAGGGACAGGGGGAGTGACAGAGACAGATTGAGTAGAAACATATTGAAAGAAATAAGAGACTTGTCTTTACAAACAGACTGTGGGTCTGCTGGTAGAAAAAACTAGCACTGAGAGATAAAAGAAACAGTGGGAAGGATTCCACTGATTGATGAATGGAATGAGACCTGTCTTTACAAACTGTAGGTCTGATGATAAATAACATTGGATACTGAGAGAAGAAAGAAACAATGGGAAAAACCATAAATTCCATAAGGAATTCCACTGAGTGACACAAGGAAAAGACAAAAGGGGGGAAGTATACATTAGAAGGGGGTATTAGACAATTCAGGAAGTCTGTACCTCTTAAGTACCTCAGCCAATGAGGAAAGAGAGAGGGACATGTGGCCGGGAAATTAGGATAAAAAGGAGGCTGCATCCTCCAAAAATTTGAGAGACACCAGGGGAAATGTCCCTTTATTTGAATAAAGTAAAGGGACTCCTCTGTTGCCTTTTTGGACATAAGCCTCTGGTCTTTGTGGATTAATTGTTCTGACAATATCACTCCCCAGTGGGTCCCAACGGTGTCTTCTTGTTCCCCTTCATCCTGTCTTCTTGGTGGTGAGGATGCCTCGCCAAAAAGTATAGAATCCAATGGATTAATAGATGATTAAGCATGTGGGAACGCCCAGGTACCTCCCTTGCAGGGTGCTAGGTTTGACATAGTCCCTTGCAAGACTGTGGATCTGTTGCATCATTTTGCATCATGTGCAGTGCTCTGGTGGAGGGTCTCGGGACACCTTTGGGGGATCTTTTGATGCGCCATGACACCCCCTCATCTGCACCCCATGTGAATATCCTATAGAAATGGCTTTTCCGGGGTGAGGGGGGCCCCTCATGTGGGCTAGTCTGCACAGCAGAGGATGAGCATTCACTTCCTCTGAGCAGAGCCTTTTCTCCACCATACATCCAAAATCTTCTTTCTCCCCCCTGGATTGGGGGAGTGTGTGCAAGCCTGGCAGCAGATAAGCCTGGTGCTAATAGTCTCCACCTCAAAGCTGCTGGGCTGGGCCCTGCTGTGGATGCTCTTCCAGATGCTTTGAGGAATAGTGTTGCTTTTCTTATCGCTATCCCTTGGTGGTTTAAGTCACAGTTAGGGTTTCAGCCCCGACGCCCGTTCAGGGTGGGCTTCGGTGGTCTTCTGTGCAGCTTTTGTTATACACTTTTGCTATAACAGACAAAAGTCCTTCATAAAAATGTTTAAGCCATAAACCATAACATTTCAGTCTCTGACAAAAATAATTGGTTGGAATTAAGAGGAGGTTACTAATTTTAATGTGCCCATTGCGCGAATGCATATGCGGCTCAAAGTCCGGCTAGCTAGAGGGGAAACGGCTGACACCTCCGCTGCATCTGAGATCAGCTCCCCTTGGCGTCGTGGCCTCGGGCTGGGCTGAATCGCGGACTGGATTATATGCGCTGGACGAGACGAGGAAAGGGAGAGACCACTTGCTGGGGGTTAACATTGGTTTATTGAAGGATGGCAGGTACCAACGGAGGGAGGGCACGGACCAGCAAAATGGCCTCGAGCAAGGGGAGAGGCGAGGTTTTAAAGGCAAGGGGCGGAGAAAGGAGGGAAACTCCGCTAGCAAATAGGAAAACATATAGGGAGATGCACAACATAACTGACATGCAAACATATCCAATAAACACAAGGTTAGAGAGGAGCCCCGGGACCCCAGCCAATTACATCCCCCAAAGAGAAGAAGGTTCTCGAAATCTGGGAGGAGTGGGGGGTGATTGACTGAGCCCAGGGAGGAGGAAAAGCTTAAAATAAGGGAGGGGAAGTTACATAACTTGAGCGATTGACAACTGAAGGGGGCAGGGGTAACCATAGTAACATAACTGTAAGGAGAGCTGTGGTGGGAAAACTGGGGAGGGACGAACCATTTTACAAGGACAAAAGGGGAATGATACATAAAATGGGGGAACACAAGAGAAACTTAAAAATGCACTACAACAGCCCATCACTTTAAATTGTCTTAAACCAAGACACCATTTAGGGGTCTGACTGGGGTGGGAATGCCCACTGGGGGATGCTCTCATGGCCAGGGAGTCCTTTGTGTGCCTGGACTCAGGGAAGGGGCAAATTCTCTTCTGAAACGCAGCCTCATTCTGCAGTTTTACCATGCTGGTTGAGGACCAGACACCAGTGGGTGACCTGGTGGGCTAAAACATGCTCCGGAGTCAACACTCATGTATAGTGGTAAAACAAGACTGTCCCACAAGTGTCCTTCCATCCCTCCCACCGGTGGATCAGCTGTGCTGTCCTGCCACTACAACTTGTTATAGATGAGTAATGCGATGGTTGACTCTCACAATTAAGGGGCCAATATTATGTATATGTTAAGAGAAATTTTGTAGATATATAGTTATGTTTCCCCTCCCCCTTGCATGCATTGTTATCACGGGATGGACTTAGTAGTTGGGGAATTTGGGAGGGTCAGGTTGTTACTATGGCAACACCTGACCTCCAATCAAGATGTAGGAAAGTGATCTCCACCACTGGACAGCAAAGAAGGAGTCGATTGACAAGACTTTGGGAGGGGCTAGAAGTATAAAAGGCGGAAAATCCATTTTGTAGATGAGCACATGGTGACTTAATCCTTTGCTGCTGGTGCTGTATTCTTTTTTTTATTCAGTCTTCTGTTGTATTTTTGATAAGGTTTTAATAAATATTTTAAATTTTTTGAAGGTGAGTATCATTTCTCACAAGCTCCTCTCTCCCCTTCTGCTCAATCATCCACTCCTGCCTTCCCATTTAACCTCCTTGGGAGCAGCGGGGAAGGTGTTATGGAGTGGATTTCAGGCAGAATTTCTGCGTTCACCCTCTCAAACAGGATGCCTGAGGATAAGCTGTGGCCACCCAGCTGTAGAGAAAACCACAAGCATTCCCCAGTCAGGGCCAGCCCTACCAGGACAGCCCAGCCTCCATTCTCCTCTTGTAATCACAGTAATTAAATAAAAACTTAAGTCTTTCTTTTGGCACCACACATTGCTGGAAATGACACAAAGTTTAATTTTTTTTTTATATAACTTTAGTCAGGTTTTTTTTTCACCTTTGCCTAGGGGGAAAGGAATTGAAGTTTCTTTTCAAAGCACTCTGAGGCCTGATGAGCTTAACATATCAGCAGACTGGGAGTAGCACAGAAGATAGACAAAAGATAATGACAAATAATGACCATCAACTCCAAGCATCACTCCTGGCATGGTCAGAGACACCTGGCCTGGGAAAATATAGATAAGAGAACAAAGAACGAGAACCTAATTAACACTGAAGGTGAAGGGATCAATAACCAATAGGAAACCAAATACTAAAAACTGTGTAACTTGGGACCAATGAACATTGAACCCATGAATTGCTCTGGGTTTTGACTGTATAAGTATGTGAAAATCTAGTAAAGAGTAATGTGTGATGGAATTATTTTCTCTGCACAACCTGGGCAATGTGGATGAAATTATTTCTGTTGCACATCCTGGCCAAAATAAAATAACACCTTAATTCTCTAACACAAAAAATGTTGTTATATAGTTTTTGTTTTCCCCATTGTTTCAGAGACAATGTGATGTTGGAACCCTGGATGCTGAGAATTTTAGACTTTGTGTGTTGAAAGGCACAGACCCTCAAGAGAATACTATATTTGACCTGAGGCCATGGAGAAGGCTTCCAAAATTGATTGATAGCACTGGGATTATGGGTGTGTAGTTTGAATAGAAGTGTATAATATCACATGGTGGAAAACTTAGAGTTTAAAGTTTTAGACTATAGTAATATACATAAAGCTAAGATGGAAGTTTTAGGGCAGTGACTAGTCCTTCTTCTTCACCACCTTCTTCATGGGTTTGGGTGGTATTTTGTAATTGGACAGAAAAGTCCGCATTGCGGGACACGGATGATTAGTTATTTGGGTTAAAAGTAAAAATAATTTAGGTGTCATTTCTTAATTGGATAGTTTTTCCTTAAAAGACCTTGCATAAATAGATATGGGGACATTTTGTAGCTTGTTAGTGAAATGCTGTAGAACTCACAGCTCGTAAGACTGTAATATAGATAAGAATTAATAAACATCTGAGTCCGAACACGAAATACCATCTCTGCGCATTTAATCCTGACCCTGACCAAGGCAGAAAAAGAAGATAAAACTCGACAACGTGACATCAGCCTATGCAGCCTCTGGATGAGTATGCCAGCTAAAAGCAATCATTTGACATAATCACTATGCTTGGCAGTCGTGTAAGGGAACAAATACATGCAGGCAGCAGCACCAGAGATATTTTTTTCATCTTGGGTTGCAAGGCCACCGCAGGATGCCACACACTGGAGATGGGCACTGGCCAGCACCTTAGTCCATTGATTGTTGCTCCTTGGCAATTGTCAGAAAAATTAATCCACAGACACCAGAGGTTTATGTCCAAAAAGGAGACAGAGGAGTCCCTTTACTTTATTCAAATAAAGAGAGAAGCAATGGGACATTTTCCCTGGAGTCTTTTAAATTTTTTGAGGAAGCAGCCTCCTTTTTATCCTAATTTCCCCGCCTCATGTCCCTCTCTCTTTCCCCATTGGCTGAGGTACTTGAGAGGTACAGACTTCCCGAATTGCCTAATACCTAAGACCCCCTTCTAATGTATACTTCCCCTCTTTGTGTGGTAGTGAAACAGCAGGTCAAAGGCCTGCAAACTGAATCCTGAGTTGAGCTGACAGAAATCATGAGAAAGCTGTCAGCTCTTCATGAGAACAGAGTTCTGCAGCAGTGAAAAACAACTTGTTTTTCCTCAGAAAGAGCTCTAACACTGTGGAAAACAACCTGCTTTTCCTGAGAAAGAACTTTAGGACTGTGATAAAAACATTACCCACCTGTATAAACT
The DNA here is from genome assembly GCF_028018845.1 of Melospiza georgiana. NCBI lineage: Eukaryota > Metazoa > Chordata > Aves > Passeriformes > Passerellidae > Melospiza > Melospiza georgiana. The sequence goes on along the minus strand of NC_080464.1, from coordinate 1,275,782 downwards.
GGTTTTGCACCGTTAGAAAAATGAAAACGGTTTTTCACAAACAACTTTTGCTGCACGTACACACCAGGGTTTTGAGTGACTAATCAAGACAGGGTCACAGCTTGTAACTGACTGATTGGGGGTAGACAGGGGATGTTTTTAAAAAACCATATAAAAAGGGACACACAAAATAAACCTGGATCAATCCCTTCTTTTTGCACCATTTAACATGTCCTGCATCCTTCTTTATCGAACGCCATAGTGACCCCTTTGTCTTTCCCTTGTGTCACTCAGTGGAATTCCTAATGGAATTTGTGGTTCTTCTCATTGTTTCCTTCATCTCAAAGTATTCAATTTCATTTATCAGCAGACCTATGGTTTGTTTGTAAAGACAAGTCTCTCTCATTCTATTCATCAATCAGTGGAATCCTTCCTATTGTTTCTTTTATCTCTCAATGCTAGTTTTATCAACCAGCAGACTCACTGTTTGTAAAGATAAGTCCAGCATTCCTTTCAGTGAAGAGGGCGCAAGGGCAAGAAACAGAAACCCACTTACCAAAACTTTATGAATACATTCATAGTCCAAGGTGTCATTTTTAAAGGCTCTAGTTTTACTTTAAACATCACAGCTGTCTAAAGGTGTTGGAAGCTTCTGTGTACCCAGCCAGGAGTCAACAAAGGGTGGCAGGGGGATGGAGGAGAGGAAGGTGCCAGCTTGTGCTGAGAATGCTGTCACCAAGCAATGCTCTTGTCTTCAGCTTTCTCCTTTGGGTCCTCCAGCACACTGATAAGGCACCTCCTTGTCACCCTGGCATCTGTAGCTGGCTCCAACCTGCACTTCATGGTGAGATGGGAAACATGCATGGTTATGAAAATTCAGAATTTTAGAGGCATATAATGTACTTAGGCAGTTGGTGGGGAAAACAGAAAATGTTTAGCAAGTTTGTAGAAGCAGATACAGCTTGTACCAAGGACACAGAGGAATATAATTTGCTAGGTAGAAACAGATTGTAATAGAACATAGAAATTTAGTTGCTAGGCAAAGCCGTAAAGATAAATGTATAATGTGTGAGCTCAGTAAAGCAGAACTTAAGGTATTGTTAAAACCCATAAAGCAGAACCCCAAAAAGACAGGACCAGGCTCATGGTTTTGGCCAGGACAAACTGACCTGGGAGAAAGCCAAAACTCCACTGCACCTGCCCAGAAGAAAAGGTCAAGCAACGAACACCAAGGAAGATGATGTTGCTTCATCAAAGACCCTCACCCATGACCAGCAGCAGGCATGGCACCACCAAAGACTCTGGGCGGGGAATGGGTGGGCAGGGAGGTGTGAGCTTGTGGCATCAATGTGTACTTAAACCTGGAACCTGTCTCACCAGGTATACATGTTTTTGGTGGAAATATCCCCTATGCATCCCAGCTAGAATAAAATATACCTGCTGTCCAATTTTTAATTGTTAAGTTCTTATTCTGCAACTCACAGGACAGCTCTGAAATGGCTTCAGCTGCAGGCAAACAGGCATCAATGCAGTGTGGAAAGTTGCCATCCTTTGTTGCTACCCACGGGTGCTCAGCCCTCCCCATCCACCATGCACAGGGGGATAATTCAGTGGAATCACTTGCTGAGCTGTAATTTTCCTTCTAATTCATTTCTCATCACTTTGTGGGATGGTGAGGCACACCAGGCTCACTAAGCCACCAGACTGACATTTCTGCTATCAGCTCCAGTATCATCTCTACTTGCAGCAAGGTGCCTGACATCCAGCTGCTCTGTTACCATCATGTCCCCCCCACAAGAACCCCACTACTGCCAAGTAGCAAGAGTGAAGAGCCCCTAGGGTCCCAGAAATTACTTGCTCACACCCAGGTTTGTACACCAGCAAGGCAAAACAGCGAGGAAGAAAAGTAGGGTAGAAATGATGCTCCAGTCAGAAAAAGTATTGTTAACCAATTTATACCTTCTCGGCTTTCCCCTTCATATGTGTGGGGATCCCTGTGTCCTCCTCTCCAGGTGCTGGCACCTATTACCCAGAAGAAAAGGTCTGAAAACCGCAGTCACCCAGAGTAGACCTGCCTGCTGGCTGTGGGTTCCTAGTTCTCTCTTCATCACAGTGAGGCACTGTGATGGTGCCTTCTCCCTGCCCAGCAGTGCAAAACCTACTTCTGAGAAGTCATCTTCAGGGGCACCAAAGAAATCCAATGCGACTGTGTCCCCCCCATCTATCACCGTAACTTGAGGGCTGCAGAGACCATTTACTCTGGATGCCTATTGCTGAAACAGGCCAGTCATGGCCAGGACATCACCAGACAGCTCCTGCATCCCACCCTCAGCAAGCAAACTGCCAAGCAGATGACAGCCCTCAACCTGCTGTGTCCCCAGGGCTTAGGGTCCAGTGGCTTGCTGAGTGCCAAGCATTGGAAGCAGCAAGCCAGGGTGAGTGTGTACCTTTAGATGTGGCTAGAGAAAGGCAGGATGGCCATCATGTGAGCGTATGATGGGTTTGTTCAGGGAGCCAGAAGGGATTTATTTACCTTGGGGCAGGCAAAGCCAACTTTGCCGGCTGGCAGTCAAGCATGCAACAATGTCATGGATACTTACAACATCATCCTCTCCCTGTGGCTCTACACGCACCACCTGTTTGCCCCTCTCCCCTGATAGCCCCACTGCTGGTATGATCCCCATTGCCAGTCTGAGTCAGGATGGAGTTGACAGGAAAATTAATCCATAAACACCAGAGGTTTATGTCCAAAAAGGAGACAGAGTGTCAGAACTCAGTACATCCCTCTGGGTGTCCAGAGCTGCCGGGGCCCCTGCTGGGGGGCTCAGAGACCCTGGCACGCAACCCAGAACACCTGTGGGTTTGATTATGACCCGTGGAGCAAATTGCCGCTTTGTATGAGGACCTGAAAGTCACAGAAGTTTAAATTGTATAATAATAAAATTATCACTGGGTGAAGGGGTGGATTTTGTTTTTTTTTTGGAATGGGGGTTTTGGGGACAAGATGGAGTGTTGCGGTGTGCTGTAATGTCCCATTTTAGACTTCCAGGTCACCTCCCAGGTGTGCCTATACCTCTTCCCCCTCGCCCCCTTGCTGAGTGAGTCCTGTCAATCAGGCTTAACATTCCAGCAAGGCGTCGTGTGGTTGGTCAAGTTCAAAGGATGCCCCTCAGGCCTGGGGGTCATTGGCCTGTCTAGGTGTCCCTCATCCCTTGAGACCCTGCCCTTTCCACCTGGTTGGTAGCTCACCTGTCCTTCCCCTTCCCCTGTCCCTGAGCTTAAAAGGTGAATCAAGCCATGCGGTCGGTATTCTGTTGGAGTTGTTACTATGATTCAGATCTCTGTAACCATGGAATAAACCTCTGGATATTAAACCCTCCAGCAGAATCCATCTCCTTTCTCTTCACCATCGCCTGAAGCCTTCCTCCTGAGGTAAACAGAGTTCCTAACAAGCCTGGACTTGTTTAGTGCCCAGCTGCAATCTCCAGTAAGCTAAAGGTATCTCTGGGGTGATATACCACAGTTGCCGCCTTTGGCCTAGCAGCAAGGGTCAGACTGGCCCAGGCACAATCTAACTGATAATATTGGGATTCATATTCCAATAATGGAGGGACTTGGGTGTGTCTAGTCTTTCTTCTTGTTCTTCTTTATTTCCATCTTCTGCTGTGATGCTGGCACTTTGGGATTGGTTTAGAATAGAAGTTCACTGTCTAACATAGGTGATAGGTATTGGAAAGTAATTGTAAACATGTTATACATAGTTTGTAGTAAAAAGAGTCAACACCGCCACTGAGTGTGGTCAGAGTGCTGCTGGCTGCCCTGCTGAGTGGACCTCAGCTGGGCAGGAGAAAAATTTCAGAAAACTGAAGAGCTCTGACTCATTCTTTGGATACGCGGGCCGAAACAGAGACTTTTCACATATCTCAAGGCTGTGATTAACAGCATAACTCCTGAGTACAGAGGAGTCCCGTTACTTTATTCAAATAAAGGGAGAGGCCATGAGGCATTTCCATTGGGGTCTCTCAAATTTTTGGAGGAAGCAGCCTCCTTTTTATCCTAATTTCCCAGCCGCATGTCCCTCTCTTTCCCCATTGTCTGAGGTACTTGAGAGGTACAGACTTCCCCAAATGCCTAATACCTAAGACCCCTTCTAATGTATACCCACCCCCACCCCCCCCGCCATTTTTCTTTTTCTTTGTGTCTCTGTTCTTTTTCTCTAAATCTAGGGATTTAGCACAATTCTGAGTGAGTAGCAGTTTGTGTCAATTAGTGGAATTCCTATGAAATTTATGGCTTCCCCCATTGCTTCTTTGGCCTCGCTCTGTCTGGCCTTATCTACCATCAGGCCCACAGTTTGTTTGTAAAGACACCTTCTCATTCCTTTCAATCCCTCCTCTTCTTATTTTCTCAATAATTGTCTTTACAAACCTTAGTTATCATTGACTTTGTGTTCTTGGGTTATTTTTGGTTTTGCAACTATTTGCAGTGACATCATTTTGTCTTTTTGTAGTAATTTCTGGTCTAGCAGTCCTGGCTGCTACCTGTGTCTCCTTGATCACATGTTGAATAAGTTGCACTAAGCAAGGGATCATATATGGTAAAAAGATGAGAGTTGCTAAAGCGCATAAGAGGAAAAAAAGCATTTGTTTAACCCATAGTCCACCAGGTAACCACAAAAACGTTCCATTCTTATCCTTTCCATGTTTGACTGGTACATGACCTAACTTTCTTATTCCGTTTGTTATTTGTTTCACCACTTTTCCATTGTCATCTATTCGCAAACAGCAGTTTGAGTAATTTAATTTTCCACACACTCCCCCTTCTTCTCCTAATAGATAATCTAATACCATCCAATGTTGAAATATTGCATTTTTCATCTGATTGGATTGGTCAGCAAGAAGGTCAAGAGCTGTAGCTGTCTGTTTGGTTATTATTTCAAAGACAGCTTGTAACCTAATTATCTGATTTAAATTATAAATAGGTTCTCTGGCACCTGATATTGATTCATTAGGATTCTATGTGGCTGATCCATAGTGTTGTATGATTCGCCCAGGTGGCCATTCATCTTTTCCCAATTTTGGGTGCTCCCTCCAGCCAGGTGTTGGGGTTGGGTTTTTCTTTCCTTTTCTTTCCTTTCCTTGTTACTTGTGGAATTTTTTTTCCATTGAATTGCTAAGAAGCACTGATGACTGGGTGCTTGAGATAGCCAGGAGGGGGAGCTCCTCTGGTTTTTGGGAGTTTCTCTGGGGGAGATAGAGATAACACAAGAATGGGGGGCAGGTAAAAAGACGGGGTTGGGGGCAGCTGCCCTCTCTCGCTCTTTGGCATTGAAGGAGGATGGCCAGGCTGTCGCTTACTGCAGGGAGAATTCACCAGCACCGCTGGATCTCAGCCCTGAGGGACCTATCACCATCTGCTCGTGTGCCCCGGGAGTCCTGAACTTCGCCTCTCCCTGCCCTGCTTGGAGCTGGGCCGCTGCTGCGCCGCCCCTGCTGTTCTTCGGTACTGCTCTGGATTTCTCCATGCTGTAGCTCACACCCTGCTGCCTTTCCAGCACACCCCCACACTTGCAGATACCGCTGCGGAACTTCTGAAACATTTCACTCACCAGCCCGGGATTTTTGCTCATTCCTGTCGGCTGTGACGGTAACTTCACCAAAGAGGAAAGTGCCTGCAGTCGAGAAGACTGTTACTGGGTCTCAAGCTGCGTCAAGCGAGATGTAAGTTAGAATTAAGAAGGAAATATTTCACAGAAAGAGTGGTCAGATACTGGAATCATTTACCCAGTGAGGTGGTAGAGTCATCATCCCTTGAAGAATTCAAAAAAAGACTGGATGTGGCACTTGCTGCCATGATCTAGTTGAACAGTTAGAACTTCGGCTGGACTTGATGATCTTATAGGTCTCTTCCAGTCTTGAACTTCTGTGATTCTGTGATTCTGTGGTTCCTGGTTCTGTTTGTTGTTAATGCCATAGTTATTGTTTTGTTTGCCTTGTGTGAAAAACGCCATGCACTTGTGTTAAAATTTTAGAAGTTTAATAGTAATAAAAATAGTAATGAAAATAGTAATAAAAATTAGGACAATAAGAATTTGGACAATGAAAGTTAGGACAATAAAATACAATAAAAAGCAAGGAATTATGGACGTCCGGGTGCTTTGCTTTGCCACAAAGCACATTTTGCTAACAAAGGATTAACCCTTAAAAGCAATAGCAAATTGCATATTCATGTGTGTCATACATGATTCAAGCATTCCTTTCAAACTAAGGATGTTTTCTGCTTAATGTCAACTTCTGCCCTCATCTTGTAAATCAGTTTTCTTGGTTCCTCGGATTCTGAGCCTTCCCAATAAGGAAGCAATCAATCTTCTCTTGGGGTCTTGTTGTCTTGTTGCTGTTATCTCTATCCAGATAAGATAATCCAAAGAATTTCTTGATTATCTTTTTCATTCCTTGAGCTAGTTACAAAAAGTATCTTACATCACATAGTTTATATTTTAATATTATCTTATACCCTAAAAACTATATTTACCACACTACTTAAAAGAGATTAATGCAGCATAACTTTCCAACATAACGCATATAGTAATCATTTTAATATTTCTGAAGAGTCAATCATATAATATAATCATATAATATGCATTTTTCACACCTTGTTATACTTACTAGTAAAGAACTGTTATTCTTATCCTCATATCTTTGCCTGAGACCCTCCCTTAATTTCAAAATTATACTAATTTGGACGGAGGAGGTTTACATTCTCTGTTCCAAGGGAGGCTCCTGCCTTCCCTAGCAGACACCTGTCTTTCAAACCAAGACACCAGGGATGCATTAATTGACCACTTTTCTCTAATTGGATCATCATATACCTTGATTCCTACCGGATTTCCCTGAAGTTGTGCTAGCAAAAAGAACAATGGTCTAATATACCCTACATAACATATCCCTGACCAGTTTGGAGGTAACTTGAGATAGGAATGTTTGCCACCCATGGCCAGTTGTCAGATTTTCCTGGCCCTCCGCAGACCCAACAATTGCCCAGGGTAAAAGTTTTTTGCTACTTCTTCTCCTAGGACTTGTTTTGTGGAGATAAATGAAACTCTCCAACTTTGTGAAAGTTGTAAAGCTGGTATGTTTATTACAGCGCTGGACACATGTGGAGGTTACTCTCTTTAAAAGACATGCGTACCTCTGGGAACTCCAGATCCTTTTTTATCCCTCTTTCAAATACATATGCATGCGATTTCACAATAGGTTCATACATATTCATTTTTACAAATTTTGCGTAACATTTGCCGCTAGTTCTTTTTTATCAGAAAGAATTCCTAGGTCAGGTTGGCCTGCTCTCATAGCAGTCTTTCTGTCTGCTCCCCCCTTATCTCTGTCTTTCGGCTGAAGCAGTTTCTCCGAGCACAGGCTTTTTATGAGAACAGGCAGTCAGACTAAACAGCTATGTTTTCAAACTACAGACTTAACTCAAAGATGTACATTTCACCTAAATCAAAATGGATTTCTACTCTGGAAAATTTCCCCCCTTTCCTAGAAAATAAGTAAATTCTTTTACTTAATGAAAATCTCTATGACAATAAGTGTCTCAATGCTTTACCATGTACGTTTGATAAGGAGGTTAACACAGCTACTTGCTGTAGAACTCTCCAATTCTAAATTACCAATATAATGGATAACTGTAAACTTATTCTAACTAATATTAACAAAACTAAAATGGGATGTCACAACTTATTAAAGATTCTATTTGCAATTGGTGATCACTTAAATATCGCATCTTACTACTGATAATCTGCATTTTGTTTTATTCTTTGCAGAATTCTGGGTATTTCTTTTGTATCATGTTGGAAAGTAATTAAGGTTTTCTCTTTGCTTTCTTGGATTTCTTTCAAGATCTCCAGTAGGTCTTGGTGCTTAATTAATTGTTTCACTAATATAAGGTCTATCTTAATAGGAGTAGTTTATAGCCTGTGATACATTGTGTAATTGGTTTTAATCAACTGGTGGGATGTCACTGGGGCTAAGTACGAAAAATCACACCCGATACTCTTAACAAAATTACAAATACAAAAATTAGAATGATTTCTACTAGACAAAATAACATTGTTTTTTGTCACAGTGGTCACAAGGGTTTTCAGGGTGAGAGAGAGAGACGAGAATGTTGACCTCATGTTCAGAAGGCTTGATTTATTATTTTATGATATATATTACATTATGACTATACTAAAAGAATAGAAAGAAAAGTTCTCAGAAGGCTAGCTAAGCTAAGAATAGAAAAGGAAAAATAAAGGGCTGTGTCTCAGCAGAGAGTGGGACCCAGCTCTGCCATGAGTGGTCAGTAGATCCAAACAAACACCCGAGACCAATCACGGATCCACCTGTTGCATTCCACAGCAGCAGATAACCATTGTTTACATTTTGTTGCTGAGGCCACAGCTTCTCAGAAGGGGAAAAATCCAAAAGAAAGGATTTTTCACAAAAGATGTCTGTGACAGTTGTTATCAATGTTTACAGCAGCACAAGCAGTTCTCAAGCACACACAACTTTTACCAGTATACACGAGCACAGTTTTCTGATCAGTGACTGGATGAATCTCAAAGTGGCAAATACTCTGTTCAGTGTCTAGACACACATCTTGGGCAATAATAGTATTGCTTTCACAAATTAATCTCATCTGTTCTCTAGTAATGCAGGATTCTAAGTTTACTGTCTGCTAGTTTTCATTCATCTTTTGTGCCCACACTCTATGTTCTGAAGGGTAGAGCACTGTTTTTTCATTATTTAATCCTAGTGCAAAGATGGGGTGGATAGCATAAACAGTGGCATTACGTATGGTAACCACAAAGGCAGTGGCCACATAAGAAGCAGGATCATAGGTGAAATTTACTATAGTCTACTAGGATTGAAACTTCTTTTCAAAATCAATTGCATTATCTCAGACAACTTTTTGAATTGCAGATGGAAAATTACCTTCACCCCCTTCCCATATGATCAGAGCTGCTGTTGCTTGCATCTATAACTGTGCTTGTATACAACTGAAAGCTAAAGACACATTATCTTGAACTGTACTAAGCGCTTCTACTATTAGTTTGTGGTCTTGGTCTCTGGCCTTTTCTTACTTTGGCAGTACTTTTGAAAACTGCTACTGGCTAGTTCTTAATGCCAATAGAGATTACTGTAAAGGCTGCTTCAATTTTGCTAAGCCACCTGCTGTAGTGGCTAGCTTATTCATCAGTATTTCTGAATCAATTTTAATTAAAACTCCTAATAATGTCCCTAATATCTCAGTTAGATCTCTTTTATTCTGCTCTTGAGGTATATCTCTTTGTAACCATGTTGTCTAGCCCTCAAAGGATGTTCTTAGGCAAGAGGAGCAGGCTGGTTGAATTTTTGAGATTTTAATTTGCATTCACAACTCAACATGTTTGAGACACTATTCTGGACTGAACAACAGTTGTTGTTCACTCACATTCTTCACTATGCATGGGCTTATTTCATACACTTAAGGTTCAAGTTTGGGTTGGGTCTGAACTATTTGACTGTTGGGGAGGATGGAACAGGAAAGCCTTATAAATATGATTGCCTGGCAAAAGATTTTGAGAATGTAGAAACTATAAGCGAGATTGAAATGAAAGCAAGTTTTGAGATCCCTTAGTTACTGAACAACTGGAAAACAATGGTGTGGCCAGCTGAAAGTAATCCCCTCTTGATGAAACAATACCCTCTGCAAGCAGGCAGGTCCAAGGGTCAGAGCAGACCCTGCCAGCTTGGCAGAAGGGGTCCAAAGAGGAGTTTTTAGGGTTTAAAATGTAACACAGTATGGTAATGTAGTGATTCTTATAGGCTGTATGGAAATGCTATAGGATTTGTATGTTGTACTAGATTGGTTAGTGAGAATTAGAATATTCAACACAGAAGATGATTTATTGTATTGTAACGGGAACTTTGCTCTCTTCACTTCTTCTTCTTCTTCTTCTTCTTCTTCTTCTTCCTCTTACTTTCTCACTCACTCACCTACTTACTTTCCATTTACCCTCCTATGCTTTTACATTCTTACTTCTCATCCTCTCTACCCCTCTCTTCTCTCGGGCCTGCTCCGAGCTGCGGCTGGCAGCTCCCAGCAGGGCCCTGCACCCACGCCCTTTGCAATAAACCGATAGTTCCACGACCTGGCTGCAGAGATCTCTCATCTCTGTCCATCCCGACCGTGCGTGACCCCCGTCACTCCTACATTTGAGTACTAGTGTGAGTTGTATAAGGTCTTGCTGTTGTAAAAAGTGTAGTATCAATTTAAAATATAAATGAGAGCTCAATAGCATCACGAGCTCAAAGACAAGTCATGTCTACAGGCTGTATTAGAGTGAATTTACACGAACAGTCTGATTCACTTCAGCTGTCACAAACTTCTTGGTGTTTGTATACAGGAGAGGTTGAGACATTAATTTCATCTGGTCTCTTATAAGCTGTCTTATTGACTACTCGGCACTCTATTTTGATTTCTTTTCTTCTGATCTCATGAAGTGTCTACAGTTCCCGTTCTTGCCACTCTTGCTTGTCCCGTTCTCGGCTGTTCTTGATGGCCTGGAAAGGCTCGGGATGGCCTTGGGACAGCCCGCACTCCAAAGGACGAAAAGAGTCTTCAGGTTTTTTCTCGGTCTTCAGTGTTTATTAGTTTTTATCTACAAGATTTTCTCTCGGCCCGACAGAGGTCTGCACAGCACGTCGGCCATGAGCACACTGCGAGCCCTCGGGGCGGTCACTTATCTTTATACCCAAAACTACGTATAAGATATTTACCTATTTTCCCCAATACCTTTCACCTTTATTGACAAGTGCACTTTTAGTAAGAACCAATCCCAAAGTGCCACCACCACCACAGAAGATGGAGGCCAAGAAGAAGAAGAAGAAGGACAGGACACGCCCCAATTCCTCCATCTTGTTTCTCTAGACTCCCCTGTACTGAGATTCTAAAACTTGTGTTTCACACTATAATTAACCTATCCCTTCACCATTTATCTCATTGTGATACTCCCATCCTCATACAGGTGTCGTCTCCTGTGCAGGATCAAAGTCCAGCCACCAGACACTTCTGGCAACATTCCAGGACCTCCGAGCCCCCCAAGGGTTGTCTCGGTGACTCTGCACATCAGGACTGCTGTGCTGAGATCCCACACTTGCTCTTCATATACTTGATTTCCGTGAATTACTACAGTGGATAGGTTTAAATATTTTATCTCCAAAGGTTATCTTATGGATCCAGTATATTGATTAAAGCCTGGGACTAGGGCTATTCAGCATTGCTTTGGATAGATATACTCCCTAATTCTAAGACTCTAGTTATAATTATATACAAAGAAATTCTGTAAGTGAAAGTAAGAACTACCCCCAGGCGCAATATACTCGTTTTGCCTAAGTTTTAGTCTCAGTTCATTGTCTCCTGGTGTCACTCTTTAAGGGGCTTCTGGGGACTTCTTCACTCGAGAGTGATGGATCTAGCCATTCTTTTCTTTGATCTTGATTGCAGTGAAGGTGGTGAGAAGCACCTGGAAGAGTTTCTTTCACTGTGGTTCCAGAGTCTTTTCTGCAAGAGGCTGAACATATACATAATCCCCAGGCTGTATGTTATGTACTGGCTTATCGAACTCTCTGCTCCGAGTTCTAGCCACGTGTTTCTCAATTTCTCTGAGCTGTTTGCTTAAAGACACCATGTAGGTGGACAATGTTACCTCCCCAATGTGGGTGGACATTTTATTTTGTATCCTATATGGTCTTCTACAAAGCATTTCAAAGGGACTCAGCTTTTCTTTAGCTTGAGTTTTAGTTCGAATTCGCAGTAGTGCCAGTGGAAGAGCTTGGGGCCAGGGTAGATTAACTTCTTGCTCTAGACTTACAATCTTCTGCTTAATCAAATGATTCATTTTCTCTACTTGGCCGCTTGATTGGGGGCGATATGGAGTGTGAAGCTCTCAATTTATGCCTAGGCGGCTACTAATCTGTTGCACTATTTTGGAAATGAAATGTGATCTTCTATGTGAGGATATTGTGGCTGGAACTCTGAAGCGTGGTATTATTTTTTGTAATAATACCCTGGTCACTGCTCGACCTTTGACAGTTCTGGTGGGGAATGCTTCTGGCCACCCTGAAAATGTATCTGTCAATACCAATAACACCGATACTCCCCTTTCCTTGGGAGTTCTGAAAAGTCAATTTGCCACTGCTGTCCAGGCCCATGGCTTCTCCTAATCTGGCTGAGTTTCAGCCTGGGGGTATTTTTGGGGTTAGTCTGGAGGCAAAGATCACACTGTCGGGTTACTTGAGTAATAGTGCCATATAAATTCTTAGCAACGATACTTTTAATCAAGTAGGTGTATAGGGCATCTATTCTACAATGTGCTTTCTGGTGTTATTCTCTTACTAGTGACTACAATAAATGAGAAGAGATTACTAGCTTCTCTTCAATGGTAACTCACTTTTCTTGGTTAGATGTCCTTTTTGATCTTCAATTAGTTTTCTATCTCTCTTATTATATTCTGGCTTAATTTCAAGGGAAATTTGTCTATCTGGAATTAGGGCTCCTTCAACAGTTACTTCACCTTTTGCTGCTTATTTTTCCTCTCTATCTGCTAGTTCATTTCCTTCTTCTAATTCTGAGCTCACTCTTTGGTGTGCCTGAATATGCATAATTGCTACCTTTTCAGGCAGCTGAACTGCTTCTAGCAGCTGGATTATCTCTTGTGCATGTTTGATGTTCTTTCTCTGTGAGGTCAGCAGTTCTCTCTCTTTCTAGATGGCTTCATGTGCATGCATGACTCTGAATGCATACCTTGAGCCTGTATAGATGTTTATTTTCTTTCTTTTTGCTATTTCCAAGGCACAAGTCAGGGCAATTATCTTGGCCATCTGCACAGAGGTGCCTGTTAGTAAGGGTCCAAATTCTATTACTTCACTGCATGTAGTCACTGCGTTTCTAACATGCTGCTTTCCACTGGCAACGTAGCTACTCTCGTCAGTGAACTAGGTCTCTGCATTGTCTAAAAGAGTGTCCTTTAAGTCTGGGTGGCTGGAGTAGGTAGCTTCAGTGGTCTCCAGGCAATCATGGTGTACTGCTTCTCTTTGATTTCTACTGAGAAAAGATTCTGGGTTGATAATATTAGTCACAACTATCTCTATATAATCTTGCTCTACCATGATGGCCTGGTATTTAAGAAACCTCTGTGGTGAAAGCCAGTGGCTGTCCTTTTCTGACAGTACTGCGGACACTGTGTATGACACTAGCACAGTCATTTTTTGTCCTAGGGTAAACTTGCATGCTACTTGAATATTCAGCATGACTGCTGCTGCAGCTCTGAGGCAACCTGGTCATCCTTTGGCTGTTGCATGTAGTTGCTTGGAGAAGTAAGCAACTGCCCTCCAGTATGGACTCAAGTCCTGAGCTAATATTCTTAGGGCAATTCCGTGTCTTTCATGGGAAGATAGAAAGAATGGTTTACTTACATCTGGAAGTCCCAAAGCTGGAGTTGACATGAGGGCACTCTTTAGCTGGTGAAAGGCCCATGTGGCTTCCTTTGTCTACTGGAGATCTCTGTTTCCATCGGCAATAAGAGCATAGAGAGGTCTGACTGCAACGACGTTTATCTAGCCTTCTAGAGCAGAGAAGGTCAGAGTCCGGCTAGCTGAGGTTAAGGCTGACACCTCGTTGCATAACCTGCCAGCACCCCTCGGCGTCGTAAGGTCTCGGGCTGTGCTGGTTGCGGACTGGATCGCTGCTAAACGACGAGATGGAAGGAGCTGGACACTTGCCGGGGGGGCTAAACTTGGTTTATTGGAAAGCCCACGATGTCCCAGCGAATGACCAAGAACAAAGGGTGCTTAGGGGTTATAAAGGGAAGGAGTGGACCCGGGAGGGGTTTACAGAAGACCAATAGGGGGAGAAGAGGGGATGAACTCAATACAAATGACACAGTGGAGAGCCCAATAGGTACCAGGTATGGGAGGGGCCCCGGGACCACAGCCAACCACAACCCCCAAAGAGGAGAAGCTTCTGGAATACTAGGCGGAGTGGGGGGGTGATTGACTTGGCCCAGGGAGGAGAAAAAGCATACATATAAGGGAAAAAGGGGAGGAGGAATTATATAACTTAACAGATTGACAATAGAACTGGCAGGGCTGTGGCGGGAAAACTGAGGAGGACAGAACCATTTTACACAAAATGGGGGGGAGCAGATACATAAAATGGGGGAGGAATTAAATGAACTTAATTAACACACCACAACAGTCTGACGAGCAGTCCATAATTATAAACTCACAGCCAGCACTACCCTGCTATGCCTAAGAAGCTTCGGAGTTCTTTTGTTGTCTGGGGTTTCGGGGTTTGGCATATGGCTTCTTTGCGAGCCTGCTGTAATGTCTATTGCTCAGCTCTCACCTCGTACCTCAGGTAGATTACTTTCTGTTTTACTATTTGTGCCTTTTTCTTTGATACTCTGTATCCTTGAAGTCCTACAAAATTCAAAAGGCTTACTGTCCAGGCCACACATTCTTCCCTCCTCCACGAGGCTACTAGAAGATCATCCACGTACTGCAACAGCCTTCCTTCTTTTTGTGGAGCTTCCCAGGACTCTAGATCTTTTGCAAGTTGTTCTCTAAACAGAGTCGGGGAATTTTTGAAGCTTTGAGGAAGCATGGACCATGTTAGCTGTGTTTTGCACTCACTTTTAGGGCTTTCTCATTTGAATGCAAAAATTTTCTGGCTGGCTTCGTGGATAGGGAGGCAAAAGAAGGCATCTCTGAGGTCTAAAACAGTAAAGTAGGCTAGCTCAGGTGGTAGACAAGTTAATAAAGTATATGGATTTGCTACCACAGGATACAAATCTTCTGTTACTTTATTGACAGCCCTCAAATCCTGTACTATCTGGTATACCTTATCAGATTTCTGAATGGGTAAAATGGAAGTATTGAAATCACATTGGCATTCTTTCAATAATCCTAATCACAGAAAATTTTCAATGATTGGGCTGATTCCTTCTCTGTCTTCTTTCTTTAGGGGGTACTGCTTAATTCTCATTGGTTGTGTCCCTTCCTTAAGCTTCATTACTATGGGGGAGGCATTTTTCGCTCTCCTTGGTATATCAGAGGCCCATACCCCAGGAAATCCTTGAGTTAGTATCTCTTCATCAATTTCCTCCTGAATTTCAGTAGCTTTTAAGTTTAAACTTAATACCTCTATGTACTTTTGATCATTCTCCTCCAGAGTAACCTCTGAATTTTTGAATGTAATGGTTGCTTGTAACTGCTCCAATAACTCTCTCCCTGAAAATGCCTTTGGTGAATTGGGCATATACAAAAACTCATGAATACTCCATTGTTTTCTTAATTTATACTTCAAACGTTTGCAAAAATATGCCCTTTCAGACTGGCCAGTTGCTCCCTGCACTACAACATATTCATTTTCTACAGGTACTAAAGCTTTATTTAAAACTGAATATGTGGCCCCTGTATCAACCAAAAATTCTACCCTTTTTCCCTTCTTCCCCTAGCTTCGTTGTTATAACCAGTGGATCCGCTGGGGAAGAGCTTCACGATCTTCTGCAGTTTTTTGTATGTGTGCAGCCACTTGTTGGTCACCTCATCTCTGTTCTGGGCATTGATCTTTCTAGTGACCAGTTCTTTTGCAGATCGCACATTGGTTCCTGCCCAGACAAGGTGGTCCTTGTCTGGGTGGTCCCTGGTTGCGTTTTCTTTGCCTTGCCTCTTGTACCACTGCTACCAACTTTTTCATTCCTTGTTTATATCCTTCTTCTTGGTTACTAAATACTCTTTATGCCTCTTCTAGCAAGACTTCGAGATTTCTCCCTTCCGGCCCCCCAGTCTTCTGAAGTTTGCGTCTAATATCTCTTGCAGACTGCCCCAAAAATGAATTAACTAGCTGATTCATCCCTATCTCAGACCCCGGATCCAATGATGTATGACCATGCATAGCATTCCTTAAACACTCTAGAAACTCGGATGGAGTCTCAGAAGGCTCCTGCTTTAGGGAATATAAGGCAGACTAATTTATGGTTTTTAGAATAGCTCTTTCCACCCTTGTTGCTATCCACTCTTGATAATCTGCTAATTTCTTTACATCTGCTGATACATTAGGGTCCTATTCTGGGTCTTGGAGGGGGAAATATTATTTTACATCTAGCTGCTCGGTCTTGCAGCAATCTTCTTCCAAAGTCTCTGCTGTCTTTAAGATCAGCTGGTTTTCTTTTTCAGTTAAAGCATCCAGGAGTAACTGGATGTCAGCCTAATCTGAATTGTGTAGCTTGATAACATATTGTAGATGTTTGGCAGTAAGTATCGGATCGATACGATAATTCTTTGCAATCTTTTCCTATGTCTCTAAATCAAAAGTGGTAAAAGTACTTTAATCATTAATCTCCCTCCTTCTGGTCTCACTGCCTCTTGCAGAGGGGCCTGTAATGCTGCTTGCCTCCTAGTTCTAGGTGCAACTGGACTGTCAGGGCGGGGGGAGAAGGGAAGGGGGAAGTTGAGGCAGAGTGGAAGTTTTCCAGGGTAGAAATCCATTTTGATTTAGGTGGAACGTACATCTTTGAGTTAAGTCTGTAGCTTGCTGTTAAGTCTGACTGCCTATTCTCTTGAAGGGCTGAAGGACAAGAGAGAGGGGGGAGGAGGGGGGCAGACAGAGCAGGGCAACCTGACCCAGGAGTTCTTTCTGAAGAATTAGTGGCAAGTGTCACTCAAAATCAGTGGAATGAATATGTATGAACCTATTGTGAAATTGCATGCATATTGACAGGGAGATAAAAGGGGATCTGGAGTTCCCAGAGGTATGCATGTCATTTTAGAGGAAGGATTCCCACATGTGTCCAGCACTGTAATAAACATACCGACTTTAGAACTTTCACAAAAGTTGTGGAGTTTTGTTTATCTCCGCAAAACAGGGTTCTAGTGGATGTGTCTTCCCAGCCTGAGTCCTCCTCCTTTTTGGGGAAGTTCTCTTCCTCTACATCTTCATCTTCAACCTCCCTTCTCCTAGGAGGAACTTTTATCAAATCAAATGTATTTCATTCTTGCCCTTCAGACTGATAAACCTTGTCTGACCTCATACACTGTTGTCCTATACTGCATGCTGAACAACAACATGTGATTTGCCCCCTCTTTGCCTTGTTTTCATTTTCAAGGGCTAACACCAGCGGATCCGAGGCTGGTCTGATCTCACAGTCTCTTTCCCATTCTTGGTGATTTTTTAAAACATAAAACATATCAGCATACGAAACTTCATCTTATTTACCTTTCCATCTTAAAAACAACATTAACTGCAATAAGGTATTGTATTCTGAAGTTCCAGGTGGTGGCCACTTCGCTCTGTCCTCTAACCTGTATAATGGCCACCAGTGCATGCAATATTGGATAAGATCCTTTTCTATTCTCAGAGCTCCCCCTGCTAGTGACTTCCTTCCAGTGGGCCAAGATGCACTCTAAGGGGCTAGCTCAAGGAACTTCTTTACTCTGGTTAGTTCTCATTATCTCCTTCTCCTTGACCTATCTTGCTTCCACCCAAACCTCTCTTCACAGAGCTTCACATTCATTTCCCCATTTTCCTCCCCCACACAACTCCAGGTGGCAGGTATCAGATGCGATCTCTCACACACAAGCTTTAAGATCTTAGGTTCTGAATCAGCTTGATCAGGAAACTTCAATTTGCACTCAGCGCATATGCCTTGACACTTATTAGAATAGCAATACCAGCGTCTCTCACAAACTCTGCACTGCAATAGTACCCAAGCAGCATGCCAGCCTCTTGATGCACCAAAAGCTCTCAGGAATTGCCCACAGAGGCAGGCTATTCTGTTTATCACAGGGAACTCTAAATCTTCCACAGCAGGTTGTTCCCAGTCCAGACTTACTATAGTACCAGCTGAAGTCCGATAAAGCCCCTCTTAATGAACTTGTTCATCTCCTCTATCTATCTAATAATTCACAGGATTCACAAACTCTCAGGGGTCGAGTCCAAACCATAGGGGCAGAGTAACTTTTTGAGTTTGTCTAGCCACAGCAAAAGTGTGCACAATCTACACCACAAATCACCACCTTTACACAATGAATGTCTTCACCCATGCTTTTCCACTTGCTCCCTGCCCCCACAGCCCACCCCAGCCGGTGCCTCAGGCCTCACTTGGCCCCTTCAGATGCGGGTAGAAACCCCCCGCCACACACACACTGTAGGTATACTCGCTCGCTCTCTTTTGTACACCACTCACTCGCATGATTACAAACACATTAACATTAACCACACAATGCATTAACTATGCAATGATACAGTGTCCAGACACCACACACACACAGACACACACACACGAGTTCACTCGACTCACCCCCAGAGTCACTAGCGGCCACTCTATCGTAAAGTGAACCTCCGTCTCCAGTCCAGCGGCTCTATTGACTGGGCTGCCTGCAGGCACAGGAATGAGGCTGAGCATTCAGACGTCTCTGAGTGACTTATTCAGCCATTCTATCTTTTTTTCCCCCCGGGGGCCCCTCAATACATACCATATCCTCCACACACCAGCAGGTCCTTGTCTGTCTCCACAGGAGGCAAGCCGAGACAAGTGGAGCTCCTGCATGAAAAAAACCCGGGGTGCGCCTCGGAGGTCCGTCTATTCCTCTGCGTCTGCGAGGACAGAGATGGTCTCTCCTGCCTGGCTTTGCCAAAATGTTTTGTGAAGATAAACAAAATTCTACAACTTTTGTGAAAGTTGTAAAGCCGGTATGTTTATTACAGCGCTGGACCCATGTGGAGGTTACTCTCTTTAAAAGAAATGTGTACCTCTGGGAACTCCAGATCCTTTTTTATCCCTCTCTCAAATACATATGCATGCATTTTCACAATAGGTTCATATATATTCATTTTTTACAAATTTTGTGTGACATTTGCTGCTAGTTCTTCTTTATCAGAAAGAATTCCTAGGTCAGGTTGGCCTGCTCTCATAGCAGTTTCTCTGTCTCTCTGTCTCCCCCCCCTTATCTCTGTCCTTCACTGAAGCAGTTTCTCTGAGCCTACGCTTTTTACAAGAACAGGCAGTCAGACTAAACAGCTATGTTTTCAAACTACAGACTTAACTCGAAGATGTACATTTCACCTAAATCAAAATGGATTTCTACTCTGGAAAATTTCTACTCTGTCTCAGACTAAAAAAATTATTCTTTCACCTCTGGCCCAAGCCGAACTGACAATATAAAGGTAAAATTATTAAGAAAAACATTCCAATGGTTTAATCTAATTTCCTAATACAATTTTCACATTGTCTTCTGCACCACCTGTGATGAGTGAAGGCACAGAAACAGCTCAGCATAAAAAAAACAATGACACTTGAGGATTAGCCCCCAGTGACTGGAGATCTGAAAGGAGGGATGCCCATACAGACTATTTCAGCAGACAGTCTGTGGGTAGGCACGTGAGGCTACCCCTGATGTTGACACACTGACTGCTGCTCCAGTCCACTCCTGTGGAGTGTCAGTCATGGTTTCCCATCCTTCTCCTCCAGCTGAGATTTCCAAGTCTCTGGGGCTTCTGAGACCTTGACCCGAGTGTGATGGGTATACCCGTGTTCAGCTGTCTTTAGGGCCGTTTCTGTGGTCAGTAACACTTGGAAAGGTCCACGCCACTTCACCACCAGGGGTGCTTCTTTCTACTCCTTAACTAGGACCCAATTTCCTGGTTGGATGTTACGAACAGCAAATACCAAATGCAGGGTCCATGCCAGCTGAGCTTCCTGTTGAAGAGATTTCACAAGAGAGTATTCTGGACACATATTTTTTAAATATACATCACTTATTTCTACTCCCCCACACTAGGTTGAGAATTACAAGGGTAAGCAATTCCAAACATCAATTCAAAGGGAGATAATTGAATATCTCCCCTGGGTCTGGCCCTTATTGTTGCTAAAGCCAGTGGCAAAAGCTGTACTCACAGCATCTGAATTTCTATCACCAGCTCCAGAAGGTGTTTCTTTATTTCTCCATTCATTCTTTCAACCCAGCCCAAGCTCTGGGGGTTCCACAGGGTATGGAGATTCCATTGTATTCCTAAAGCAGTCATAACCCCTTGAAGGATTTTTCCTGTAAAATGAGTTTCCGTATTCTGAGTCTATTGCTTCTACAATCCCATATCTTGGAATTATTTGTACTAAAAATGCTTTAATAACTGATACTGTAGTTGCTGTAACAGCTAGAAATGCTTCTGGTCACCCTGTTAGTTGACATACTATTACCAGAAGATATTTAAACTTTGCCACTCGGGGTATTTTGGTAAAATCAGCCTGGTATCTTTGGAAGGGGCATACAGCCCAAGGCCTCCCTCCCCTGGCAGTTTTCTTCGTAACCCTGTTATTGGTTTTAACATAAAACAAACAACCCTCAATAGCTCACTTTGCCAAAGTAAAAAGACTCACAGTAACATATATTTTGAGGAAGGCTTGTGCCAGTTCTGGAGACCCCCAATGACTCCTTTCATGAAGTTGTTTTAATATCTGTAAAGACAGAGCTTTTGGTATCCATTGTTTATTATTTCTTGTAAACCAATTATCTCCTCTTTCCTTTGTCCCACTCTTTTTAAATATCTCAACCTCCTCTGGTGGAAAACACAGTTTTTCTGGCAACAGTAGGGTTACTGGGAGCAAGGGGAGGATCTTAAAGATTTCTGGCAGCAGTGCAACTTTCCAAGCTTCTTCATCAGCCAGTTGGTTACCCAATGCCTCCTTTGATTACCCTGCCTGGTGTCCCCTAATGTGTATTATTGCCGCCCTTTTTGGTAAATTCACCACCTCCAATAGGTGAGAAATTAGGCTCTCATGAGCTAACATTTTTCCCCTGCAGGTTAATAAACCTCTTTCTTCCTATAATTTTCCAAATGCATGTATCACCCCATATGTATGTTTAGAATCAGTTAAAATATCCACTATCTTGTCCTAATATAATTTAGAGGGTCTCACAAGCACATACAGCTCCACTGTCTGAGCTGATCATGTGAGTGGCAACCTCCTATGATGGCATACAGCTGGACTGCATGCTTCATAAGAGGAGAAGGGGGGTTTGGCTACAGAGAGCCAATCCCTGATGAAAGCATAAGCAGGCACTATTGGTCAGTGAGGTGGGTGGTAACCAATCATAGCCACTCAGGTTCGAACACCTAGTCTCATGAATGACTTATATAAGAGGTATGCCTGCCATTAAAATTCTCTCTGCTGCTCGTATCTCCGTCTCCCCCCACCATGACAACTTCCCCCCTTCCTTTAATTCCCTTCCATTAGCAATAGCATATCCCACAAATCACTTCCCTTCTACCACTCTTGAAGACCCATCAATAAACACATTTTCTCCCTCAGGCCAGAGAGTGTCTCATTAATCTTCCCTATCCCGAGTCTGGAGATCTATCACTTGAATGCAATTATAGGTTTCTTCTTGGCCCTCCTCTTCAGGGCCATTCACAGAGGCTGAGTTAAACTCTTCCACACTTTTCAATTCTAAATCCTCCTGTTCCATTAAAAAGATTCATTCTGTTATAAATAACTATGTAGCTGTTGGCTTTCACTGTTATGTGTTGGCTTTTGCAAATTATTATTAATCCCAACAATTATGCAGCATATGCAGAATCAGTGACAATATTAACTGGTTCCTGTGAAAATAATTGAAAGGCATATTGAATAGCAGTTAATTCTAAAATTTGCACTGATGCATTCTCCATTGTCAACACCTTTTTATGCCATTGAGCAGAGTCACTTATATGCCAAACCACCACAGCTTTACTGGTTCTGCTGGATGCACTGGTAAAAACAGTCAGCCCATTGATGGGGGTCATACTGCAGTGGCATTTCAAATAGAAGGGGAGGTTCTCCACCTCTGTCTATAGATGATGTGGAGGGTAATGGATAGACAACTGCCCAGAAAAGTCTCCAAGTGCAATTTGAAAGTTAGTCTTTTCAGATAACAGCCATGACAAATTGTCCGTGCAGGCATGTAAATAACATGAGGCTTCTGGCCATTGAGCGTCTGCAGCTGCTCGTGGCCTCTCACAATCAGCTGGGCAAACATCTCACCACTGCCGCACCGCTGCAGTAGTCTACGCAATATTTGTTGCACTGTGAGGTAAAAAAAACCATTCTAAAACATGCAATGGATCCTTCTCGTTAACAAACCACTGAAATAAAATATCAAAAGATTGAAATTTAATAGCAACTATCACAAGAGAAACAAGTTCATTAGGGTCCCATCTCTAACCTTGATGGTTTTCCAGTGTCTGAGCACAAAGCGAAAGGGCTTTTTTAGCCTCCGGGGTTAACTGTCGCTGAGAATTCAGATGGAGATTTCCCTTAAGCAATGCAAATAAAGGATGCAAAAGTTCTGTAGATAAATCCAGAATAGGATGTAACTAGGTCAAGGAAACTATCAATTTTTGCAAGTCATTTAAAGTCAAGGTGTCCTGAACACAAAGCTTTAGAGGCTGAGGGCATATGGTCTGCTGAGTAATTTTCCACTCCAAATAATGCCATGGGGACTCATGCTGCACCTTTGCAGATGCAATGGTCAGGCCTGCTGCCTGAATTGCCTTAATAAGAGCCATCTGAATGGAACACAAAACAGTGATCTTTAGCTGTAGCAAAATATCATCCATGTAGTGATATATGGTTGCTCTAGGAAATGTGTGGCAGACAGGTTGCAAGGCGAGATCAACCACTTTTTGGCAGATGGTTGGGCTGTTACACACGCCTTATGGCAACACTGTCCAATGAAATATTTTCATTGCTTCCCCATGATTCAAGATGGGTACTGAAAAGGCAAAACCCAGCACATCGTTAGGGTGAAAAGGTATTGTAAAGAAACAGTCTTTTAGATTTATGACTACCAGGGGCCAATCAAGGGGAATCATTGCAGGTGACAGAAGTCCAGGCTGCAAAGCCCCTATTGGTTCAATGATCGTGTTTACTGCTGGCAGGTCATGCAACAATCGCCATGTACCACTTTTCTTGGGTATATGTAATACAGGGGTGTTCCAAGGGCTAGAAGATGGGCAAATAAGACCTAAGGACGGTTGCTTTTCTACGAGCTGTTGTAGAATTTGCAGCTATTCCTTTTTTAGGGGCCATTGGTTCACCCACACAGGGTCATTTGTATTCCATGGGAGTTTACATATGCTCAATATTTGTGATTGGAACAGCTGATCAATGGCCTCTATGGAAAAGATCCTTAGGTGAAGCTGACTTTATCTGTATGGTGGCTCCAAATTGCCCCAAAACATCTCTTCCCCACAAGGTACATGGTATGGCAGCAATAAATGGTGCAATTCAGGCAGTTTGCCCATCAGGTCCCAGAACAAGCTGGAGATGAGTGCTCTGCCTAGGGTGCTGCAGTTCTCCCACCCCAATTAGGGTCAAGGTGGAGTTAATTGTGGGTCAATCACTGGGCCATTCACTACTTTTGATGATAGAGATATCAGCTCCAGTATCTACAAGGCCCTTAAACTTGTGACCATCTGTGCTTCATACCAAAGTAGGTTGAGCTGCCATAATAGAACCTGTCCAGAAAATTTCTGGTTGACCTGTGCTCCCAAAACTACCCATGTCACACTTATCCTTACTACCAGGGGTTTTGTTGGAAAAAGGAACAAGTTGCGCCAAACGCTGACCTGCAGGTATATAGCAAGGTGGCTCAGGGGTCCAAAACATAATTCGTATTTCACCCTCATAATCTGAATCAGTAACTCCAGGGAGCACAAAAAGCCCCATCTTAGTGGTGGAAGAGCATCCAATTAACAAAGCATGTATATTATTCCCAATTGGTCCCCACACACCTGTAAAAACTAAGCACACAGCAGAGGTCATAAGGGTTACTGTCTGACTGGCTCCAAGGTCCAATCCTGCACTTCCTGCTGTTCCGAGAGTAAGATCGCTCACCAGGCACCTTGTTTCGCATTTGATTGATTCTGCAGGGTGCAACAGACTGCCCCCTGCTGGTGGTTTCCCGACTGTACAGGTTCCTCTTTAGCATTGTAGTGAGAACAGCATTTACTAGCCCAATGTTTCCCCCTCCCACATCGGGGACAATCTCTAGTAAACATCTTTTTCCGTCCCCCTGTTGCTAACAATCCCTCTTAAGGTGACCAGCTGAGCCACATTTAAAACACCCTTCCACTCTGTGGCAGGATGTCCCTGCCCCCCCCCCCCCTCCACCACCACAGATGGTTGATGCATATGGAAGAGATAACCCAGGCTGAGTCAAATGCCCAGCAAGGGGTCATCTCAAAAGGTCTGAGACCCCCAACTAAGAATCAACATCTTAATATGGAGAGCAGATGTGAAAAGAGATAAAAGAAAAATAAATATCATTGTCTGAGGGACACCGTTTTACAAAGTATAAAAGCTACACAAATTTCTACAGATAGAAGTCTGCTACACACTCCCTGAAACATATAAAGGATCTTGTCCCGCAAGGTCAGACGTGACTCTGTGGATACTTTCCCTGGGAATTCAGAGAAAAGATTGTATGTGCACTCCCTCATCAATTAGGTGGTAAGTACATTGGATCTTAAGCTGTACTGTTTCTTCCCTAGCTGTAATAATAGGTACCTTAATCATGCACTGTATGTTATCTACTGGTAGATCTTTTTTATTTTATTCCTGTGTAGTTAATAATCTGCTTAAAGTCTTATGTGTGTTAATTTCGTGTCTATTAAATAAATAATTCATTTTGTAATAGACCTAATCAGTCATTATTAAAGAACTTGGGAACAAGAGTGCATTTTGGAGTGCTGGCCACCCCAATAAAGCTACTGCCTGCTGCCAGAGGCCTGGGCAAAAGGTGGGGGCTTATCTAAGCTCACATCTCCATTTTTAACACCCTCCTGCCCCCAAAACTCAGAGATGAGCATCTGAAGCTGAGGTGAGAGAATTAGTTTGATTGGTGGTGGAACCCACACTCTGACAGGCCCTAACCATGTGTGAGAGTCTGTCCAAAAATCTTTCATTTTTGTCTCACAATTGTAATGAAGAAAAGACCACCAAAAGGTTAAAAACTGTTGAGCCAGTGGGGAAGGGAAAGTCATATGCTTATTCAGTGTGTTCACAGGTGTTGTTTGCAGAACATGCCATGCTGAACTTGAAGGGGGCATGCTGCCCTTTCTGAACAATGGATCTGGACTTTCTCCCTACCTCCTGACCTGGCTGGTCTGAGCTCTGGGGTGGTTCCCCCCTCCAAGAGAAGACCTCTCTCTCCTGCCTTCAACCACCATGACAGACAAACAGAGATGTGAGTCTCCTCATCAAGGAACCAAGACAAGAAATCCCGGTGCAAGAAACCCCCCTGGCATCTTCTTCCAGAGACTGGGACTGAACACCCCCCCAGCTCGGGGGAGGTGTGCACGAAGGGGGGGGGGGGAAACTTCCCAGAATAAACGCACCTGCGAGCATTGGGCCATGAAAACAATGAGGTGTATACCCCCCTCCCCCCACTTTTCCAATTCTTTTCCCTCCTTGGAGACCTTGTTTCAGCTACCCTTCCCACAATGAAAAAGAGTATAATTTGGGGTGCAAGTCAGCCGTGCTTTGAGATCTCCCCGGACGTGCACCAGTGAGCTTCGATGGCTGGACCCCGAAGGAAGAAAGCGGTGCCACGTGTCGGTAGCTATACCCCACCCTGTCCTACTTTCCTCCCTCTTCCCTTGTCTTATCCTGTTCTTTCCCAAATCCCCTCACCAACGCATATCAGTTGTGGTTATTTCAATAAAACTGCATTTTGTTGATTTATTACTGCAAACCCCCTGTGCCTTGTTGGTTATTTTTGCACCAAAAAATCATCGCGTCACCCTGTTCACCGAGGGCAGACCTCGACACCATGTCTGCTATATCACAAGTACCCCGATTGCAAATAGGCAATAACACCCTCCTACAGTCATCATTTTCATTGTCAAAAGCCAATTGTGGCAGCAGGATGCCTTGTGCTTTCTCGTGATCAATATGCCAAGAAAGTGCAGCTTGCAGCCTGTCAAGAAACTGTACAAATGATTCCAATGGACCTTGTAAAATCTTAGCAAAAGACAGATTAGCATCTCTGCTGTGAAAAATGTGTATTTTATGATTGGCTTTTTGCAAATATTAAAATGAATATTATTTGTGTTATGCTAGAAAGTTATGCTGTATTAATTTTCTTAAGTAGTGTGTTAAATATAGTTTTAGGTTATAACATAATGTTATAATAGAAACTATGCTATGTAAGATACTTTTTTTTAAGAAAGGACTTGCACCGACATAGCAGCCACAGGACACCTAAATTTTTCAGAGAAAAAGAATTTATTGCTCTTATCAGAAGAAGCTAACTTTTTCCTGCCTCGCTCAGTCTTGAAGATGCTGTTAGGATTCAGAGGAAGAAGTTGACACTGACCAGACAGAATCTTTTGCTTGAATGGAATTTATGCATCATATATGAGGCGTATGAACATGCAACAGGCTATTGCTTTTAAGGGTTAATCCTCTGTTAATGGGTGTCCTTTTTTGGGCTTATTTTACCCAGAAAAAGGTACCTGGACGTCCGTAACTCTTTGGTTTTATTGTCTCATATTGTCCTAATCCAAATTGTCCAAATTATTATTACTTTAATTATATTACTATTTTTATAAGCATTTTATTACTATTAAACTTTTAAAATTTTAAAAACAAGTGATTGGCATTTTTCACATCTGCCCACTCCAGGGAGCTGGTTCAGAATCTGTAGAACAAAGCAGCTAATAAAGTCATAGACATCCCAAGGATAGCCCGTTTGCAATGAGGAGGCTGCATGTGGCCCCTCCCGTCAACTGAGTAACAACTATAGGCAGAGCTCTGAATTGTAATGTCTCCCCCTGAGTAGTACATAGGTCACAGTAATCAGTAAGCCAAACCATTGTCTTGGTTTACAGGACAGATGTCTACTAGGGAAGGCAGAAAAAGCCTCCAGTGGAATGGAGAATATAAACCCCCTGCCTCCAAATTATTAGAATTGTCAAATTAAGGGGCTCTCAGGCAAAGATATGGGAATAGGAATAACAGATCTTTACTAGTGTATAATAAAGCAAACAACCAACAACAACAACTACGGCATTTACAGCAAACAGAACCCGGAAGCCAGTAACAGCCTTTTGGCTGCGGCACTTTCCCCTTTGGTGTAGTTACAGTCACAGCTGGCAGGGGCGTTAGCAGGTTCCGGTGGGCGGGGCAGGTGCAGTGATCCCCACGTGGCTACAGGGGGCGGTCCAGTAGGGGCTCGGGGAGCATGTGGCAATGGCAACTTTTGTCCAAAGATGGGAAGGCATGGAAGAGAGACTCCACTTCAAAAACCCCTGGGACAGCTGGCTCCAGGGCCCCCAGCAGGACTGGGAAAGCAAGCAAGCTGGGCCAGCAGGATGTCTCGGCAGGCAGGGGGTGAGGGGCTCCCAGCAGGGCAGGGAGAGCCAGGTTCAGGATTCTGGGCACCCGAGTAGACAGTGACAGGTCTCTCCTTCAGTGAGGTAAGTATCAACAAAGTCGCAGTTCAGTGGCTGTTCTCATGAGCAGAGGCTCACCCCACGGCAGAAGAAGCAGCCCTGGGCCAGGCTCCAGTAGCAGCAGTGGAACTCCCTTCCCAAAGAGCAGCAGCTCCCACCATCCTTCTCTGTAACTGAGAGAGGGCCAGCAGCTGCCCTCAGCCCAAATTCCCCGGCATCTCCACCCCCCTTCTTCCCCCTAGGGAAAACTCCCAAAAAAACCAGAGTTCCCCCCTTGTCCCAAGTACCCAGCAATCAGCTCCCATCAGCAACTCAATGGGTGTTGTAGTGTGTTCTGTTAGTTTATTTAATTACTCCCCTATTTTCTGTATCACTCCCCCATTTTCTGTAATGGTTCTGCCCTCACCAGTTCTTCCCGCCATGGTATTGCCTGTCATTTGGTTACCTTGGTTACTCCCGCCTCAGTTTATGTCAATCCTCTCTGTTATATGATTTCCCCTCCCCTGTGTTTCCTTATATGTGAATTTGTTCTCCTCCCTGGGCCCAGTCAATCACTCCCCACTCCTCCTAGTTTGCCAGAATCTTCTGTGCTTAGGGAGACTTGATTGGCTGTGACTCCGGGGCCACTCCCTTATATTGTTTCTATTGGGTTTTCCCTCATGCCCATTATCCTAAGTCCACTCCCCCACCTTCCCCTATTGGTTCCTTGTAAACCCCTCCCTTGAATTCCTCCCCCCCTTTATAACCCTGTTGCACCCTTTGTTCGAGGTCACTCACTGGCAGACACGTTAGATTCAACACCTGGGTGTCTGTCACTCCCTGGTTGACAATAAATCTGACAAGTTCCCAGTGAGTGTCCGGACTCTTTACTCTCGTTGGCCAGCAGCGATTCCGTCCACTGTGAGCACAGCCCGAAGCCTTCTGACGCCAAGGGGTGCTCCCACATTTGCAGCTGGGTGTTGGCCGCCCTCCTGCTAGCCGGACGCCTGACTTTAAGGCCACACCTCGCTGCAGAGTCTCATCTGAAAAAGCACTGAACAAATCTGCCAACTCCTGACAGATTTGAGAGATATTTCTCCAACAGAAACAAGCGTCATAATAGCAGTGGTAAATAAGTATGTCTTGTGAGCAAAGGTTGGAAGGACCAGGACTAGGTACCCATGCTTGTTGATTTTACCAGCCAATTGTAGACTCTGATGATGCATTACAGTATTATGTTCTCACAGAAGTTTATGACCATATATTTTAGTATAATACATCACCAAATCTCCCTTTCAAACATAATATATCCCTAGTTAACATGCAAGAAATCACAGGAAAACAGCCCACTTACTTTCTATGGTTTTGGATTAAAAGACCTTAAAAAGATCAGCATTTCCAGTAAGGAAAAGAAAACCTTGACTAAAGAAGTGGAGAATATGGGCAACAAACATCTAAACATCATTCTCAAACAAGGTTTGCAGCCTTACAATGTCCAGGAAAAAGACATTTTGAGAATTCCTGTTCTATGCTTCTGGAGGAACAAGACTCATCAAAATCTTCCTGCCAGCTTTTGTCAGTTTATTGGCTGGCTCTTGAAATCCAGTCTGCATTTTGTAATCTTTTAAATTTGCCTTATCTCACACAGAGCAAAATATTCTGGCTTTTCCCCCCAAATATAGTGGCAGATGAAATATAGAGAAGTATTTTCTTTTCAAACATTTTCTTGGAATAGCTTTTCCTGTATCTTGCTGTCATGGTTTGGGCCTGGCAAAGCCAGAGCCCCCATGAGTATACCTTCTCCCTGGTGTCTGCTGTGAGATGTGACCAGGAATAAGCAAAGCAGGCTCCAGCTTAAACATAAAGAAAAGTTTATTAACTAAACTACACAAACAACTACTAAACTACACACAAAAGAAAAAAAGAAAACACAAGGAAAATGAAGACCTCACAAAAACACTCTCCTCCTCCTCCCCGCCCCTAAATTCCCAATACAATACGTCTTCCAAAATCACCAATTCTGGATCCAGCACCACCCCTTTAGAATGCTCAACTTTCAGTTCCTCAAGAGGAGAGGGAGTCCTTCCGTGTGTCGTGGTGGCCTTTTCCGTCCTTGTTCTGGTGCTCTCACCACCGAACAAGAATCAGGGCTGCTTCCAGGGTTGTCTTTTTAAGGATGCTTTGTCCAGTTCCAGAAAAGCACAGTATCTCACCTTTGGGATGTCTGTCCCCCCCATATTTTATATACCCCCTGGGGCCGAGGGGTACCCACACTGAATCTTCTTTGGCTCTGGGACATTTCTCCCCTGGACTCAGTCTCTGTATCACACGGAAACATGGCTCTGTCCATGGCTACACAAAAGAGTCCAGCATAAAATGCCACTCCATCTTTGTAGGGGGTCTGAGTAAATGTATGTATTGTAAATATATGTATGGCAGTGAAAGATCTTTGTATTGTATTAGTGACCCTGCCCAGATTCTAGTTATTGTAAATGGGCTGCAGCTGTGATGTACTTGATTGGGCAGCAGCTGTAGCCCATGGAGGTAGTTGAGATAAAAGGGGGCGGGGTGGTCAGGGAGAGCCTTGGAGAGGAGCCCTGACCGAGAAGCAACAACACCACTGCTGTGAAGATCTGCCGTGAGAAAACCACCAAGAAGGTATGAGACTCAGGAAATATAATTATACAACAATATGAATACAACACATCTTCTCCATTCTTCTAACATCTCTCACTCTCTCTTTGGTCCAGACCTCCATCACTCGCTCATTTCCTTCGTCCTCCTCCACTCTTATCTCTCGTCTAGGAAGGGTTAATGTTCTGTAAGGTTTTCATTGTCCAAAAAGGGTTAAAAACTCCTCCAAGCGGCTGGACTCCTGGCTGCACCCCCCCCCCCCCCCCCCATCTCCTGAGCCGGGCTGCCTGCTGCCAGCACATGTTTACTGAATTTCAAGGTAATGGCACACAAACACAGGCTGCACTCTCTCTCTCTCGGACTGTCTCCAAGGAGGGGGGGGGGATGACTGCCCGATGTCTCTTGGGGCTCCTCCACCCTTCCATCCTCAAGGGCCTCCTCACCTCCCATCTCTGTCCAGGCCCAGGCCTACCACATGGCTGCCCCTCCCCTGCCCAGCAGCAGCGGCTGGACGGGGGAAGGGAGATCCGACATCCGTCCCTCAAAGTCCCCAGGGCCGAAGCTCTGCTTTTAACCCCTGTGTGTTCTCAGAGGTGTGTCCAAAAACCCACTGGCTACACCAGGTGCCAATATCAAAATCCAAGCACCCATTGGTTTGACCACAGCATCCCAGAATTCCCACTTCTTCCTGGTCAAACCACCACACTTGCATATTTCAATTTTAATCCTGATGTTGCTGAGTTGTGCTGAATATTTAATTTATGCTAACCTGACACTTATTTTTTTCTTCCCAACTATCTAGGTATGAATATTTATGAGCAAAGCAGTAGCTGACCTGCACCTTGTATCATCTGAAAAACATATGGACACTGGGCAAATGGAATGAGAAGGGAAGAAGAGAAAAATTTCTTTTTCCATCTTTTGAGCACAAAATAAGCACTCTCCATAAGAATGGCATTAATGAAAAGGAACATGTTGTTCCTTATGGCAATTATTTTAAGCATCCCATCTAGAGGCTCAGGAAGCTCAGTTATTTTCAAGTCTGGCATGAGTAAAAAGAGTGAGGAAAAGGACATAGAAAGAATAGGCACACTCTGATCGACCAGTGATGAAGCTCAAGTCCACATCAAGGGACCAAAAGCTATTGAGTACTTTTAATTTCTTCCTTTTAAATATTTCTTGAAAGTGGAAAGGAATAATATGAAGTTGCTGACTCAGTGCACATCACTTCCAGTCTCCATAGCAAGAGACCAACACTGAGGGCTATTAAGCATCAAATGAATGCCCTTCCCACTGGTGTTTCAAAGGGTAAACATTCAGGACATTGCATGCATTGAAGAGGGATTAATAATTGAAATGCTTGAAAAGCCCCTGTGATGAACCACTTCTATGGGCCTCTGCACTCCCCAGTCTCCAATGATTCCATCCAGTTTGTGCCTATGCAAAAGCATCCACAAGTCCTTGAAGAAATGCTGTCACATCTGGGAGACAAAGTGAAGGTTATGCCTTTTAATGAGTTATACTTCTAACACCTTCTGTGAACATTTCCTTTGTATCCTCCCAAGCTACATACTTTTAAGATAATATTAGTACCCAGAAAATTTACAGTTTTCAGAAATGTATGAAGAGAAATGCTAGGAATAAAGGATGAAACTCAGGTCACAGTGAAATCACATCACTGGGACTGTAAGCTTCCAGAACTCCCTCCTCACACACTTCCTGTGCCAGAACATAAACATCCTACGGTTTTCACACTTCCTGATTTCCTCCTCCTCTTTAAAACATTTTATTTCATGAATGTGTAATGAATAATGTATATAAAATACTGTTATGGGATATTGATTTACTAAGTCTGTAATGAACACAAACTCACTATGATCCACTGAGTAGGGTGAGTGGGAAACATTTTGGAACTACTTTCAATGAGAAAAAAACCCATAGCACATCTCCAAACGATTCACAGAAATGATCTGCAGCAAATCTATTAAGTCCTCCATCACAGGTCTCCAAGAACAGCATGCTTCCCTGCAGAATAGCTTCTGCTTCCTTATACAATCTCCTCTGAAGTACCTCAGCAAAGATTGATACAGGGCTTTTACCAATACCTTTGGGAAAGTGCTCCACTTCATAATCTATTCTCACTGTCAATCATTTGTTCCTAATATTCATCCAATCTAAATTTTCACTTTAGTAATCCCATCGCATTACCCCCCCCCTCCTCCTTGTGCTTCTGCACGTCAGCAGTTGCACTCTTCAAATATTTATAGTTATTGTTCAGGAAAAAAACAGACCTTTTCCCTCAGCATATCAGTTTCTGTGCCTGAATGATGTTGGCCTTCCTCAGAGCGCTGTATTGCCTTACACATTCCAAATAACTGTCAGAGAAATTGATATTTGCTGTTGCTGGACAAAAACAGCCCAGGAAACTCCTTTCCTCATCACACAGTTTTGTGTGCAAATGTTCACTGCTTTTACATCACCAACAAGAGATGTATGGATCCAAATAATCCAAGTAAGGAACGCAAACAACTAGGTTTTTACAGGGGGGGAGAAACCCAACCCTCATATATAGTAATTTGTGGCTACTAGCCACAAATTATTATTACTAAGCACACTGAATTAACAAAAAACAACATATAATCAAAATGCCTTGGATGGTAGTCTCTCCATTTGCATTTCAAATTCTTCAGAACAGATATTTTAGGAAAGGAAAATTATTTTCTTCTCTCTCCTTTCTTCTCTAGTGCCTTTTAACTACTGCATTGGATGCCCAAACTCAGCCAAACATCCTGCACCTTTCACACATCAGACACCATGGTCTAAACTGATACTGTTACTTGAAATGCAAATGTCTTTGTGATCATCAACATTTTCTCCCAGACTTTCTCCAACCTGCTTTCCATTCAAAGTCCAGGTTGGAAGGGTCCTCAATCTGCCAGTCTAACTTTTTGTGGGAGAGAGAGCCTAAGACTACCTAGCATCCTGTCCAATGGCATCGTGAAAACTACCAGCAATGAGGACTCTGTTCCTGGGGAAGTTATTCCGGTGACTAATCTCATTTTACCAAATGTATTCCTTATATCAATATAAAATCTCTCATGGTACAATGAGCACCCATTGCCCCTTTCTTCTCCATGTTGGTCCCTGTGAAGAAAGAGCCTCTGTCCTATTTTTAGCTGCCCTTTAAGTACTGTCATGTTTGACCTCACCTTTCAAGTTCTTATCACTGTGGGTTTTGGAGACTTACAATTCTTGACACATGATCTAATTCTCGATTTCATCTTCCCCATTAAGGCTGCTATAAATATTGGCCTTTCATATAACAACCTTTCAGCATAACTGAAAAATTCCAAAAGTTTGGTTCTTTCTAAATCAAGCCCCTTTTTGAAACCAGAAGAAAAACACACTGTGTTCTTAATCATTCTAGCAAAATGCACTGATGGTCCTGGATTTTGAAACTATTTTTTCACTGTTCTTTATTCACTGTGGTTATTTTCTGTTCCTCCTGAAATTACAGCCTTAAATTAATCAGTAAATTGCATTTCTTTCTGATATGAACTGAATTTTGGTCACTAATGATATAGTCCTCCAATTTTCCCCATTTTCATTCCCTTTCACGTCAGCAAGAAATGGACTCAGGATGTCTCTTTTGGGATTCCCTACTTTCCATTCATCAAGTCTGACTACTCTGTAATTTATGATTTTCCTTGCTAATTTGTTGAAAGTGCTACTCAACAGAGATGCAGGTAGTTAAAAATCTCCCATGAGTATCCTTTTATATAGAGTATCTTGAGAAGAGACAGAATTTCTTCAGCACCACTTGAAATACACCTAATGTTTGTTTTGCTTTGTTTATATTTCTTCACAGGAAAATCATTCACAATTTCCTAGCACAGTAAGTGTTTTTAAGTATTATGGCAACCCATTTACTTCTTTCCTTTCTCCTATACAAATTATGTTACAGTAATCCATACTGATCTATTAAAAAAAAATTACCTCATTAAGTTCATCTGGACCCATTAATGAATTTGACATACTTCACACTTTCTTAGGAAAACTCATTTGCTCTTTCTGGACAGTTTCTGTATGTACAGCACAGGTTTTTCATGGATCTTTTTCTCACTTTTATTGGGACAGTGAATGTATAGGTCAAGTTATCTGTTTTAAGCAACATTTCCTTTACTTCTTGGCTACTTTAAGCACCAATGACAAACCCCAGAAGGATTTGATTTCAGGAAGCAAGTAACACATGTTCGAATATATTTTCATATTATTAATTTATATTAATTTAGTTACTCATTCTAGCCTGAAAGATATTAAAGTGCCATAAAATCATTATAAATAAGTATGCTATTCAGTCAGTCTGATCATAGACTAAAGACAATAAGATTTTTTTTACTCTGAGATTATTTTTTTTTTCAAAAGTATCAGTCTGCAAGATTTTCCACAGTAAAGCCTTGATATAGCTCCTACTAAGGTCAGCAGAAGTAATGGCAATTACATCAGCCTCAAAATCAGGGATAATTAGGTGAAAATCTATGTATTAATTGACCTAGGAGATACAAGAAAAAACTACAGAGACAAAACAGCTGAACTTTGAATGTGCATACTTCAAAGCCAGTTGCTAAAATCCATGTAAAGTACCCAGATTCTACTTGGTTTTATATTAGTGTTTATCAGGTCACTTCAGGAAACACAAATGTATTCTGAATAGAAATTGAAGCCTTCTAAGTTAAAAGGAACCTGAATAGTCTTAATACCTGTGGAAAAATCTTGTATGCTCCTAGTGGATTATCAGCTAAACATTAACATTTAGAAGTGGAATCTGCACAGAAGAAGAAGGATATTAACCTGAAAAAAATCATGACAATGAAGGATGAGAAAAGTTAGACAAGGTATAGAGAAGATCAGCAGTGACCAAAAGACTGGAAAACATAGTCCACAGAAAAAATACAGAGGATTCAAAATGATTGAGTTAACAATGAGGTGGAAAACTGTCATGGCACAAAAGTACCTTAACGCAGCAGTGAAATAAGGTAGGTACTACAGGGCCCAAACACAAAGGAATATAAAATGAAAATAGATCAATTCAGGTATGAAGACACATATTTACAAAAGGGAGACCATTTCACTACACAAAACATTTCCTGTGAAGTGTGGTAGATTCTATATTGCTGTATATATATATGAATGTGGGACAATGAAAATAGTACAATGGCTACAGTATTTGAGAAAAGTTAGTTCAGCTAAACCAAATGACCTATTTTATACAGGAAGCCACGTTAGATTATGAGCATTCCTTGAAAACTGTGACAGTTTAGATTAATCAGAGATTACAGAATAGGGACAATCTTCAAGACTATGAGTGTCAAGATTCCACTTCATTTTTATATGGATATACAGGGGTCAAGGCAGCTACAGAAGTCAATGCACTTGCTTAGTGTTAGCTGAATAAATCACTGTAGCTTACTCAAGCCCTGTGCATTGTTCTGCCAGTACCAAGATAACCCACAGCTTCATAAAATGTCTGGCTTCAGCCATCCAAGGATTTCATAGCATTTTTCAGTCTGGAATTATCCTTGCATATGATACATTGTAGGTACTAGAAGACAAGAAGCCATAAAGAATCAAGTGTTAAGAAGCCACAGGTTAGGAAATGGGCTCTATCCAACTTTATCCAAACCAGCTTGACACTTCTATTTGGAAATTTCAAGAACAGTTTTTGGATAGGTATGTTCTAGCTTCCTCATGAGCATAATATCTCCTTAAACACCTTGTTTATTTACATAAAGTGAGAAAATGCTCCCCCTTCTTAATTATTGAGATGATCTTTGAGTGTGATGTGCTGAAGGCAGCTTTGGTTTTGCCCTGTGGAAATCAATGGAAGTGTCTCCATTTTTAGAGTGGGGCCAGGGCCAACTACAATTAAGATCCAGTGGTGCGTTACAGAAATAAAGTAAATAATGTAATTGATTCTAATGGGAGGTACATGAATGATATATCAGGCTATAACTTTTATTGATAACAATTAACTCCTGGGCATATATCCACAGAAGCTCTGCCCATCCTCTGCTAAATCTTAGTCTACCAGCCAGCAACCAAATTTTCTTGCCAAGGATTCGCTCCTGCTAGTACTGGATTCTCACACTGGCAATGTAAATCAGTGTATGTGTGAAAGCTGTCCTGCTTTCTGAAAATTGGAACAGAAATCCTCTTTTAAAACCTAACCTCCTTCAATTCAGACTTTCTGAAGTCTTCCAGATTCCTGCATGTGACTCAACACAATGCAAGCAGGAAACAGTGAAAACTACTTAATGCTAAAGTGTACCAAATGCTGCAAGGGTCTGCATCCCAAAGCCCAAATGGATAGACTGTTTCCTTAAGAAAAGTTTTGGGGTTTGGTTTCTGCTGTTAGGTTTTTTGTTTTTCATGGGAGATAAACTATATCCAGGAACCTAGTTTACATTTAAACTGAAAGCCATTGTACAAGCACTAACAGACATAGAAGCATTTCATTTTATAGTACCATACTCCTGTGAAAGAAAGTGCGGGGCAATGAACTGAAATGGAACAAGCAGTTTTCCAGTCTGTAGCAAAGTCTGGATTTTGCCCTTGCTTTTTCACTACACTAAATGCATCTGCGGAATTACAAAAAATAATCACCATACAGAAAAAGAACAAAATTCTGTTGCTAATGGTTCTCATCTGTGTTGAGACGAGAAACAATCATTTACAACAATCCATTACAACAAATATCTTGAGAGTAAAAATAAAAAGCAATTAACAGATAGATTTGGAGCAGTTCTATCCTCAATAAACCAACACGGTGGAAAGTGAACAATTGATTCTTAGAGAACATGTACCTACAGAGATCACTCTTTTTCATCCATTTGGAACGATGTAGCTCTGTCCACTCCCTATTAAAACCCATATATATATATGATTGTGTGCTTTATAAGTAATGTTTTTCTATTATCATCTTTGGTATACAGAAGCCTGCAGAACTAGTACCAAAAACTAAACTGCATCAAAGCCTCAATTCTTGCCGGAGTGAAGTGAAATGTGATCTGTTTGAAGATATTAACTCCCTCAGCCAAGCATTCATCACTTTAGGTCATACTGCACAGTACCAGTAACAACTTCAAGATTTTCTGTAAAGCACATGTATTTCAGACTTCCACATAAAGCAACCTGTATTTTAATAAATTTGTTGGGCTATTACACACAGAACTTGCTAATGATCATAAATACTGAATATTATTTATTTCACTAATATTCATACAGAAATAACAGAGTTTCCATAAAACTAACTCTATGATCATGATCTAAATATGAAGAGGCATAATCAAATTGGGAGGTCTGGTGTTTGTATCAAAAGGCTGCACCACTGAATTGTAAATTTATTGTGCATTTGGACTATTCAAAATGCTTTTCTTGCAATTTATATGTCCGTAATACATAGTCTTAAACACCTACAATTTATTCTTTATGTAAAAAGTAAGTATTAAGTTCACAAATTTTAAACCTCCTCTGTTAGAGCTTTCTACTTTGGTCTATGTTTGTTTGGGTGGTATGTTTTATTATAGTTCTACCATTTATCTCAGAAAAAGCTTTATAAATTCATCAGAGAAAACCCTGGAAGTGGGGAATTCCTGTGTCTACAGTCCATATCTAGTCAGCTATAAAGCATTAATCATTTCAAATTTGGCAGACTGCTAAACTAGTAAGGGGAATGAATGCTCCACAGGCTTGATTACATGTCACAGCTTAAAAGATCAGCAGCTTGTAGCAGCAATGCCCATAATCTACTATTTCTGTAGCAAGGACTCAGGAAGGAAAAGCCAAGACCACAAAAAAAAGTGACAATGCTGAATTGCTTCCTCAATGCCTTATTCTTCCTCAAGTTCCTCCCCTCTTTCCTCCTGCAGGTATTATATGGAACAGGCTCTCCCCAAAATCTGGGGAGCAGGGAAAATACCCCTGAGTTGGGAAATTCTATATTTACAGTTTCTAAGGTGAAATTCTTATTGCCTTTCAACACATTAAATGGCCTTTTAAAATTGTCATGTATATATTTATTTAAGCATCCTCTACACAGATTGAATTTAAAAGGTAAACAAGGGCAAATTTGGCAGTTGGTGCACCCTTGATGTCGATCCTTTCCATTCTCAATAAACTTACTTTTACTGAATTAATTAGTGACACAGTGTAGGATCTCAGCACATCAGGACTGATGTGCTGGGTCGCCGAGACCACCCTTGGGGGGCTCGGAGGTCCTGGAATGTTGCCAGAAGTGTCTGGTGGCTGGACTTTGATCCTGCACAGGAGACGACACCTGTATGAGGATGGGAGGATCACACTGGGATAAATGGTGAAGGGATAGGTTAATTAGAGAGTGAAACACAGGTTTTAGAATTTTGGTACAGGGGGGTCTAGAGAAGTAAGATGGAGGAATTGGGGCGTGTCCTGTCCTTCTTCTTCTTCTTCTTGGCCTCCATCTTCTGTGGTGGTGGTGGCACTTTGGGATTGGCTTTTACTAAAAGTGCACTTGTAAATAAGGGTGAAAGGTATTGGGGAAAATAGGTAAATATCTTATACGTAGTTTTG
This sequence comes from Melospiza georgiana, assembly GCF_028018845.1. Classification (NCBI taxonomy): domain Eukaryota; kingdom Metazoa; phylum Chordata; class Aves; order Passeriformes; family Passerellidae; genus Melospiza; species Melospiza georgiana. The sequence goes on along the minus strand of NC_080464.1, from coordinate 1,237,064 downwards.
GGTATAAAGATAAGTGACCGCCCCGGGGGCTCTCAGTGTGCTCATGGCTGGCGTGCTGTGCAGACCTCTGTCGGGCCGAGAGAAAATCTTGTAGATAAAAAACTATTAAACACTGAAGACAGAGAAAAAACCTGAAGACTCTTTTCGTCCTTTGGAGCGCGGGCTGTCCAAGGCCATCCTGTTGCCTTCTAGACCAAGGCAGGCGACCTGGTTCTGAGGTACAGCTCGACAGCCCACTCTCCAGGGCCGTTCGGGCCAATGACACACGCAGACACCAATGTGGTGGACGGTCAAAAGGCGTCTATTACTTCTTCTCATGGGGTCTTATAGTCTTAGGGGTCTCTACGTCAAAAAAGGGGTTTGTCCTTCTTACCTATGGTTAGTAGGGAATGGAAAAGTACTGAGTAAGGGATGGAAAGTTACTGGCTTCTGTGGGGCAACATTCCTATTGTTAGTGGGACCACATTCCTATGTTAATTTCTTATCTATGAGTACCTGAGGGTCTTATCTATGGGGAACCGAGGGTCCTGGCTTTCTGTGACATCGCGACATCTTCCGCAGCGCCTCTTCCCTAGCTACCACACCATCCCGAGCCTTTCCAGGCCATCAGAAACAGCCGAGAACGGGACAACACAGGAAAGGTTTATGTGCCAAATATTAGACTTCATGCACAGCATACAAGGCATTTCACAGCTTAATCCCTCCTATTCCCTTGTGCATCCAATTTGCAGCATTGGATGGACCCGTAACAACACAAATATTTCTATCTGTGAGGCAGCTCTAGGGAATCAAGTCTCACAAAGGAGTATAAGCTCTACCTGTTTGAACAGAACATCCATTTTACACCATTACCATCAGCATATCTAAGAGCAGCCACATGGCCACCTGGTGAAGGCACTATTGACAAAAGTGTCAGTCATGGAAAAGAGCTGCCATTCCTGATTCTCTGTAAGAACCTGAACTCTGTTAATCCTTCAGGACACGTTTGCAAATGAACTCTTTACAAATTTATGATCAATGAAGAGCAGCATCTTTAAAACATGAGATCTCTACTTGCTTTCCCTGAAATAAAGAAACAATCCATTGATTAGATAGACCTACATCTTCCCTGCTCTTCTAGACAGACATCCAGTGAAATTGCAGCTAGGCCACCTTTAGAACAAATTATTGTTAAAGGTGAAAAGTTTGAAAAGGAAAAAAATCACATAAAACTTATTATTTTGCTGTCTGCTGATAAAGACTTTCCCTTCTCCCCTCCAACTGAGGAAACTTTTTATGCTACAAGCAACTTTAATTCCAAGAATGTTAAAAGCAGAATATGAAAGAAGCCCCTCTCTTCTTATGTTAAATCTAGAGTTACTTTGTGAGAGACAGTAAATTTTCACTGACACAAATCTATTTTCAATTAGAATTTCTATTTGCACTTTAGTATTACATTTCTTCTTCATTAGTTGTTGGTACCAATGTTATTAAAAATATTCCGATATGATCTTCATTTCTATGTATATTTAATGCTACTGAACTTCTTGTCATTCAATACGCCAAATAAAATGAAGCAGAATATACACTCATTTCCTTCCAATTAACAAATATGCAATTTTTTTCTTTTTATTTTATTATGCTAAGGCCAACATGTTTCACTGCTTTGGAGTATCTCAAAGTACAACAGTTATTCCTGTCAAGTAAATATAATTGCAGAAGTTGGGAATTTTTCATACTACAACTCCATCTTAAAAGCTGCATAAATCAGCCTGAGACTTCACTCTATTAACTATGGAATTATGTGAGTCCAAAAATGCAATAATTACTATGCATTTTAAATATAATTATCCTGAAGCCACATCTGCTCTATATGCCAAGCTACTTAATCAAGAAATTAATAATGAAGGTGTCCATCTGTTATAATACACAGAGCCCAGGTAGGTGTGTGCATTTCATTTCTGCAATTCAATCCTGTGCCACCATTCAAAGCAATCTGCTCTATCCACTATCTCGAATAATGACACTAAACTGAAAGCAAAATAGGTTTAATTCTGTGCCTTGAGATACAGGAATTCCTCTATAAATCAGTAATAGATTATGATAGAAGGAATAGTAGCATCTGTATAGTATAAACTTGCCTATTTTCTTGTGGCTTACAATGAGTAACAGCATTCAATAAGTAGATTTTGCTATCTCTAAGCTTACTTTTCATGAAGAGTATTGAATAGACTAGAAAGAAAATTTCAAAAGGCCATGATTTCACTATATGAATTTACATATTTCTGGGGAGGAAGGCAAGGTTCAGATAGATCTTCATTCCTTTTCCTACTTCTTTAAGCAAAGGACTAGTATTCCTTTCACAGGAGCTTTAAGACTTTGTAAAGTAACTATAACAGGTCGAATGAAATAAGAAAAATAAAATATATTTTATAAGAAATGCTCATGTTCCTCAAATCAGGAAGTCTGGGATACCATGGAAAGAGTAATTTCCTCCAAAAAAGGGGAAAGAAACCATAGGTGCTAAAATGACTATTGTTGTTACTGAAGGACAGAATGAGCTAAAGTCTTAATTTCAGTTAGAAAAAACCACAAAACTGAGTGCACACCTACACTTATGTATTTTATATTTATGTATTTTTCAAAACAAATCTTGTAATTTCACTTGAAATTATAATTTCTATTTTTTCTTCCTCCTTCTTTCATCCTCAGTATGATATACAACATATTGATATCAAAGAAAGAAGACACAAGCCATTGCCCCCATGTTCTGAAGGCTCCACACTAGAGAATTTCTACTTTATTTTAAAGACTTTTCTCTGTTAATGGGCTTCCCTAGAACAGAGCATAGTTTAATTCCATACAGGAAACTTAAAAATTTCAAAAAATCTACTAATTTTTATGCCCTCCTCATTCCAAAACTACACTTTCCTAAATTGTGGTTTCCTTGTAAAATTACTTAATTTTTCTTTTTTTTTTTGGTTTAGTTTTACAATTTACAAAGTGCATTTAAAAATCACAGACTCTGTATTTCAAGTCGGTCTGTTAAGAACAAAAAATTGCTTTTATTTGCTATGCAGAGCAGAATTACCATATTTCAAGTCTGGTGATACTTTAACTGATACCTTGATTAAAGGCCTCAAAAAACTTTCATTCTGGCAGGTCTAGTCAAAGTTTTTCTATTGAAAAATACAGTACTCAGATGTATCAGGAGTTACTTCATTCTTCCCTTAAGCTACATGATATCAAAGGCATCTGATTAGAATTTCAGGTGCAGTGGTTCAGCCAAAAAGTGACCATAAAATCACTGCAGGAATTACCTCTAGCACAACTTCAGTGATATCTTAATGTCCCTCTAGCTTCAAAATAATTAGAATGAAGAGGTTTCAACAGAAAATGGTAAGTATTTTCTGCATAAACAGTAGGAACACACAGAGCACAGGATAATGTTTACTGAAAAATATGTGCTGTTTTGTCCATTCAAAAATGTCAATATAGAAAGGCAATAAATAGACAATACTCTAAAATGCTGACATGAACTCTGTGGGAATCTACTAGCATTCTGTCATTGTTCTTGTGACATTTGCAGGAATGAATTATAATTTAATATTAGGAAAAGAAGAAGTTGCTTTGATCCTGGGAAGTCTGACGAACCCCCAGATTTGCTTTGTATGTACTTGAGTATTCAACATTTAAAAGTAAAGGTCTGAAACAAACCTCTTACAGCTTAAAAAAAAATCTACCAAAAACAGGCAAAAAGAAAGAAATTCTTCTTTACTCTCTGAAAACTATTCTCAGTATTTATTTTATAGAGTCAGAAAGAGAAAATGAGTATAAGAGAAAAAGAAGAATTAGTTCAAAACCTCCCTGATCAAGATTGAAACAGAAATTCAGTGTCATTATTTCAATATTAGCAACCTATCATCCACAAATGTACTTTGTTTTTCTCTTATAGCACTCTTTCACCCTTTAACACCTTTCAACAGACAAGCCTAAATCTGTTAAAAATACATTGTTCTTTCAGAAAAATGGCCCTTTTCTCTATCAATACCAGCCAAAAGGCTGATGCTCTTGCTCACATTAAATAAAACACCACATAACAGAAAAGATATCAGACCAATTTCAATTGGCGCAATCCTGATGTGCCTGACATACAAGATTCCTACACTTCAGACTACAGAAAATAAAAATGTTGGAATGGTGATAATTTACAAATGTTGCAGCTGATCCTCCCTCCTTGACTCCAGAAATAGTTGTCAGAAAGGAATAGACCAAACCAGCTTGAGAAGTTTATTTTGTCCTAGAGGTTTTTTGGAGGGTTGTAACTTACAGGCTCTGAATGCCTTTTCTTAGGAGGACTAAACACAAACTGCAACTGTTTCATTCTTCAAATGAACCTGAATTGCCCACAGTGAGTAAAGGAGAGTTGAAAAACATACTATCAGGGACCATTACAAAACTGGAGCTTGAAGCAAAGAGAGATCCCACAGTTTCAAGGTACATAAAGATATGTAATAATATTATATACATAAAAAGTTGATATCTTAACTTTCATGTTCACCTATCATTCAGAAATGTTCTCACTGAAAGGTGGGTCTCCTGTCTGTTGTTGACATCACAATCCTCCCTAGTCCTGTCTATATAATTCTGAGATGAGGAACGTTTCTTACATTATCCCACTATTGTGATTTACTGGGCCCACATCACTTTGCCTGCATTTAATTTGAGGCCCCATTTACTCCAGACTTTGTAATTCTTTGTTGGGCCATTTACTTGGCAGAAAAACAGTGATTCTGCTTGGCACACTTACTCTTCCATAGTAAAAATTAATAAATAACCAGGGCCAAGTGGGGACATGCAGTATTAATATACTTGTTCTAGTTCACAGCAGCACAAACAAAAGTAACTGAAGAATAAAAGTAGTTAAAGCATTCATTTAACATGACCAAAGGTGTTGATGCACTCATCTAAAGTGATCTCAGGCCAGCTGAAACGATTTTCAAATTTAGCTTAGTGTTGTCTGGGGAAAAGAAATTAGCATTAAAAATACATATACAGAGTTGCTTAATTTGTATAAAGCAAATCGTGATTTTGTTTCAAAAACGTGTTTAAAACCTAGCTTCTTAGTGATTTCAGAAACAAACCCTTAAGGAAAAAAAAAAAAGAATCTTTGCATCTAACCTTATTTAGCCTGATGGTAGAAGGTAGACAAAGCTCAATTTCCTTCCAGAGCAGGAGGGTGAAGGTTTGCTGAGTTTCTTAATTTCAGGCAAATTCATGCACAAACAACATAACAAGCTGACACATAAATGTGTCAGAACTAGGATCTAAGCAACAAAACCTGTGTAAGCACTCAGAAGCAGGGCAGAAAAAAAAGCCAAACACAACTTTAGAGAATCTAATTCAAATTCCAGCATCTCCATGACACCTCCAGATGCCACCTTCATGATCAGAAACTGCTGACTTGCAGATTTCAAGACAGAAAGTTTGGATTTCACATATTATATATATATATATATATATATATATATATATATATATATATATATTTAATAGATTTGTAATAAATCTTTGAATAAGATTCATGAATTAATAACAAATGTGTGAGAAAGCAGCAGCAGAACTCTCAGAGTAAAAAGAATGGCATTTCTGATTAACAAAGCACAATTTTTCAGGGAAACCACTCCCAGAACACCATCCCTGGATGCAAAACTGAGAAAAAGCTGTTTCTGTTGAGGCAAATGCTCTGACAGGACACAGCACAGATACCCCAATCTGACAACAGGCAGTGCACCTGCAGTCCATCACACCAGCTCATTTTCCTGCTAGTGGAACATGGAGAGACATATGGCACACACACCTTCCCAACAGAAAACAGGCAGGGGTTGCTGCTCCTTGTTTGAGAGCTACAGAGCCTGAAGTAAGCAAAAATCAGAAGCAAAGTAACCACCATAACAACTGCTGACTTATGAACATGAGGACAAAGCAGCAGACCAAAAAGTGGTTTGTCACTGTCAGCAAAGGAACCCAAGAGATGCAGTGAGTGCCTCACACCCAGCACAGCCTTGGCTTTGTGCTGAGCACCAGAATTCCAGGCCAGACCTCTCAGATGTTTTGATGGAAAAGTTGATGAGAGTGAGTGAATGAGTGAAATCTATGGAGTACAACTGAGACCTGATTAAATAATTTACTTAGACATTTTGCTACTTAAAAAATCTCCAAACCAAACAAAACAAAAAATCCCCAAAAAACAAAAACAAAATCCAAAAAAAAAAACTCCAAAAAAATCACTTTGCCTCTCTCAAAGGCTTGCAGTTTTGTTTGGATACTGAACTCCTTGACCAGGTTTGACTAAAAGCTAGCAAAGCCTAGGGTAAATGTACAACAGCAGAACTCCCATGTCTGAAACAGAAGCCAAATGGTTCTTCTGAATTAGCATCTCTGTATTTCACTGAAATGAAACAGAAATCAAGAAAAATTAAAACATGATAAACATCAATTACAACCGAAATTGAGCATGCAAAAAAATCCATGCTTCACTCCCCCCAAAAAATATTTTTGTGGTTTGTATTCAAAGTTTTTCTTCAGGCCCTCTCTCAGTTTCCATCTGAAATACATATTGCTTGTTTGCTTGCTTATAAATAATGATTTCTAAAAGCATTCATTGCATTATTTACAGAAATCTGCTATTTATTTATTCATTTGTGTCATGCCCCAAATACTCTGGACAAAAAACTGGAAGGCTGGACCTTGTAATTCCCAAGATCATTAGAACATGAACCCTTTCACTTTTGACACTTTCAATGTTCTAATGATTGCAAAGGTCTGTTAAAGTACAATTCCAGGACTGGACAAAGTTAGTAGAGGATATAAAATAAATGGATATTATTGATAAAAAGAAACATCTTTTTAGGAAAAACTAAATTACTGAAGGATTTGGAGGGAAAGTGAGATAAATTAACTGTAATCATTAGCAAAAACTTTGAAGGCCAAGCCATATCACTTAATTTAGAAAACCTAAACCATGAAATTGCAGCACAAACTAAGATGCTTGCAGTCAGCTCTTCGTCCACAAGCAGAACATTTACAGAACACTGTAGCAGTTCAGGCCAGAGCTGTAAATACCACCAGTGAATTCAAGAGTCAGCAGTCATTTTCATAGTGCTGGGAACGGAGAAGGATTAAAGACAGCCTGGCTGGTTGGGTCACTGAGGTTGACATAAATCTCACGTACCACGTGCTCCTGGAGCTAAGTGTTAAATCTCAATTTAGCAAACCCTTGCATGCTTGTGGACAGTAAAGGTTCTGAGCTGTCAAGGTGCAATATTTCACCTTACAAGACTTGTTTCTTTTCTTTATCAGTATCAATTGCTCCTCCCTACATTATATTTTCAAGAGATGTGTTTTAAATATTAAACCACAGTTGATTCAAATTCATTAAACTTTTAGTAGGCAGTTTAAAAAAAAATTATATTTAATATAAACCAACGTGCGTCCATGTTCTGTTTATTGCTCCAGGTGATGGAAAAGACTTTAAATGTGGGCATCCAACTGATTATTGTCAGCATGGTGCAATACTGCACAAAAACATAAAATTCAGGAACCATCTTTTCCCATCTTCCTGAGCCTCCAAACAATGCCCAATTGGTTCACTGTTGAATTCAGCAGTGACTTGCATTCATCTGTACCTACAAGACTATTATGAAGCAGAGCTCAAAGGTACACAGCTACTTTGATAAACAAAAGACTGACAGGGGCCTTTCACAGATCACAGAACTGCTCATAGCAGCTGTAAAAAGAAATATTTTTCCATATTTGCACTCTTAATTTCTCCCTACACTTTCCTGGAGTTGTCCTTTTTTCAGATAATACTTAGAGAATCAAGAAAACTTATATTAAAAAGCATTCTGCACTGTTGTCACTTACCTGAAAACATGTTTATGAATACAAAAAATACACTATAAATTGCCATGTGATAACTCAAAGCACAGAATGTTTTTTAGCAAAGCAGCATTTCAAAGCGTGTTATCATTCTATGCATATAAATGGCAGAAGAGGCATAATGTCAAGACGTGACCTTTTCAAAAAAGAAAGATGGATGCATTGAGAAAGATATCCTCCCCACTTCCACATTAATTCATGTAGCCTCTCCAGATGAAGTACACGTATCTTCCAACTCCAAAATACACAGAATTTACTCTCTTTTCTCAGTAAAAACTATAGCTCTTTTCTTTAAATTCTGTGTCAGTGACTCTTCTCTTAAAATTATATCTGTGTCGACGAAAACAAAATCCCCCTTCAGTAACTAAGTCAATAGTTGACAAACTTCTTTACAAAGACATCTCCATCACAGTGTTAACAAAACTAAGCATTTTATCTGTGTTTTTTTTTCCTTGAACATTGAAATGGTTCCTTACATATTAACACATCAGCTTCTCTGCTAGTCTTGGCAACATGAGATTTATTAATCTCCTGTCCTTCAGTGCTGCTCTCCCAAGTCACTCAGGAGAGGACTCAGAACCCACAGATGTCTAGGAAAAAGTTTGCCAGACATTTCCCAGGAGTCAGACTGCAACAGATACTAAATACTGCCATTAAGTATCACATCTTTCCTGAGAGCATATATTTGTCATATCCAAAATAAATATCTGAGAGCAGAACAGTAACAGAAAAAGTGAGAAGCCAAATCAGCAAGCTAAAGATTGTGTGGAGAAGCATGATTAAAAATTAATGTGAAACAAAAAGAAGCATTACACTCAGCAAGGCAGTACAAACACAGAAATTGTGATTTTTTTTTTTTTTTTTTTAGGTAGACAGAAGATGTCAGAATTAGAACAGCTGTAGAGAGCTGGCAACTTTGCTTTAGAATTCAAGCATGAGTATTCCTAAGAAGCACAGTGTTACAGAGCAGAAGGCAGAGAACAACCATAAAAATAAAAAGGGACAGAAAAACACCACAAAACCTCCCTCGAACCCCCCCCCCCCAAAAAAACCCCAGCAATTAGCTAATTAAAAGAAAGAAGTTTGAGTAAGGTGGAAAATTACAGCAAATAATGTTTATCCTATTTGAAAATACGCATCTTCACTGAACTTTAAATATTTTGACAACACAAGAATTTTCCTCAGGTAAAATAGTTGCATAGAACCTACAGCATGAATGAACAGCCAACAAGAATGGGGAAAAACTACCATTTTGAGGTATTTTACTCTACATTTTTTAGTTATTTCAACATTTTAACATTACTAACATTCTAGCGTGTTAGAAACAGAGCTTCTTCAAATGTCCCTGCTGATCTCAGAACTTTCCATTGCTTTGGAAAAAACTCACTTTCTGTTCATTAAGGCACTCTATTCTGCTTTCCAAAAACGGTCTCTTCCAGCAAACAAAAATCCACTAATTTGCACAAAGAGCCACTCTGGAGGGATCCACAATAGATGTTTTCAATGCACACTTACACAATACAGCTAAATACAGTAGTGACATGCCAGTTAAAGTAATTTGGAGAAACAAAGCCAAATGTGAACATTTGCTGGCAGAGTAGTCACTGTTCCTGATATAGTCCCAAATAAAAAGTTTAGTACCAGTTAGTACACCCATGATACAAGTTGCCCTCCATGTGGACTCTCCTTTCAGAGCTTCATTTTGTCAGGACTTAACTTCCCTCAGAGCCAAACACAAGCAATGCAAAATTTTAGTTTTAAACTAATACAAATAATAAACATAGCAATTAACTTCTAAAATAGACAGTAGGCCCTTAGCTTTCCATAAAAAATGAGATAACCATGACTATAGGCTTCTTTTAGATATGAATTCTTTAATAAACCTGCCCACAGACATTTCAATAAATGTTGAAATGCTGGTATCACCTCTAACTGCACCAGCAGTCATGGAACAACTCATGCCATACTCACCACCAATCCTATACATACCTAAAATTTGGCAAAGATTTTACTCACAACTTTTTTTAGGGTTAGTTAGCTGGGTAACTTATTTCTCTAGTTACATTTATAGTAAACCATGCTAATATTTTTGACAGATTTTTCCAGCGTTCACTTGATGACACTCATTGTTTAAAAAGCATTGAAGATGAAATGAAAGAGCTGTTTTAGGCAGCTTTAAAAGTTCTCAAACCCTTAGAACATCACAGATTATTTACAACATATAATAGGGTGAGGAACAGAGATGTATTGAAATACTAAAGAAATCTAGTTAAATTTGGCTGACTTTTTCAGTTGGGATTTCATTTTCTCTTGACTTTTTTCCTTCTTTTTGTCATTCCTTAAACCTAAGTCATATTTTCTTTAATAAAGATATTAAAATGAAGACAAATTTGGACCCCCTAAACCATCACCACAAAATATACTGTTCTTCCTCTTGCAGGGATGGGTCCTCTAAACATTCTCCCCTTTTCCCCTCTTCCTTGCTCAAAGGTACATCTCAGAGGTCTTGGGAAAATAGTGTTTAGAACAAACTGAAATTCTGTACTTGAAAATGCACATGCAGCTGTATGAGACTTGAGACAGGCATGAAAGTTCTATTCTTTTATCTTTACCTTAATCCTCACAATGACTCATATGTTGATCTTCTGCACCCCTGTCCACAAGTGTGGAAAACAGAGAACTTTAGATAAATCTCTAAGGCATAAGGGGGTTTGTAAGTTCAAATTTCTCTATTAAGCATTATGTAAAGCTTTAGTGGCACACTGTTATTTTTAGACTAGGCCCAGCTCTGCATGCAGAAATAAAATATTTAATCTCCAAAACATTCATTTTGCCACCATCATTACCAGAATGTCAAAGTCAGAGGGAGGTTCTGTAAAAAAATAAGATAATCTTTGCACTGAGGAGTTTTTGATCTGTCCAATATGCCTTTCCTAGGCTAGCAAAGTGATTCTGGCAGTGGTGCACACACTCTAACCTGCAGAATTTGCACCACTCTGGACTTATTTCCCACCTCAGACAACGGACTCACTGCAGGTTTTGCTCTTCTGCCAATGCCACAGCAAAGCTTTGTACCATGAGGCCTTCTTACATTGCTGGATAAAACAATGCCAAACACCTCAGCCTTCCATTTTACTTAACTTTCAGAAATTGTCAATGTGGATCACAGGGAAAACACATACTTCCCTGAGAACCAATGCTGACTGCCTCAGAGAAACAGCTATTTCTTCTTTAAATAGGTTTCTGCATCACTCTTCCTAGTGCAGCTAACACAAGGAAGTAAATGCTTAAATTGCATCTATTTGGGCTTCATTAAAACATCATTTATCAGTTTATTTGCAACACAGTTAGGTATAAGCAATATGATCTTGACCATATCAATGAAAGCCAGAAGAGAGAGTCTTTAAAAATGCTACATTCCTCATCATAGGAAATGGATATTTTCAGTCCTAAAATGTCTTGGAATATTGCTTTTCAGCAAGTCAGATATAGTAATCCATTTAATAAAACAAAGGAAAATCCCAAACAAATTAATAACCCCCACAGAACAGATCCAGGACAGCCAAAGTGATCTTATTTCAGAGAAGATGTGATCAGAAAACTGTCCTGTTGTCATACATATTGAAAAGCCTCCAGAAGACACTCATGCTGCAGTGTTCTTATTTATAGAGGTAACCAGAGCAAGATATGTCTTAATAACTTATAAATTATCCAGGTGGTGACAGATCAAAGTCACCTAAGGCAAAAAGTTTGAGGAAAGAAAAAAAATTAAATCTTTTGCATATGGAAGTGACTACAATATTAGATCATGCAGGAGTCTAGAAAATTCTTTGCAATACTGGTTGAAAACAACTATTATTTTTAAGAGATTTAAATAAGTAAACATTACATTTAAAAGTGTATTAACCACCGAACAAAAATGTTGCATACTAGTTGCAGATAATGAGAAAGAGGATTGAACTCAAAATACAGAATTCAGATTCTCAAATACTGTTTGTTCAGGCCTCAGTTTCTGTTGGTATTATTGCCAGAGAAAATGATGGCAGAATGATTTTCCTGGGAAGATCCCTCAGTTTCCCAGACCAAATTCTTCAAAAAGAAATAATCCATCCATCTGGCTCTTTCCATCCATCAGGGCAAATCTTACCCCTTCAAAATGAACTACAACAATACATCTCTTACAATCCCTGTTGCATCCTCACAAATTTTAATTCTCACACTTTTTCTATGTGCTCCAACTGCCTCATCAACTGCCTGCTAGTTATTGTATCTCTCTCCTCTTTACTGCAAGTCTGGTAGTGTTTAATCCCACATTCCCTAATTCAGTCCTACCCCAATACTCTGAATTTAAAGTGGATTTAGAGATACTCCACAAGGCAAGGGGGTAAAGGAACAGAATAACCTTTGGCAGCTCTCAGAATGGTGGCAACACCACTACTGTCACCATTCTGTTTGTAGAGGTACAGCTACAGCTTTGTTTCAGGTGGCACAGCTTGGAAGATTTGGTTTATGACCAAAACATTTGGTAGTTTTGGTAGAAGCGTACCTTGTTTTGTCCTTGGACTTTGAAGCACTGAGCCCACACAAAGATACAGCGAAATCAGCAACTGGGCACTGATTTACAGTGCAAACACACAGCTGACCAAGCACCTCGGAGTCACACCTCAAGTACTTCAGGACCAGTTTGAATAACTTATACATAGTGCATCCTCAGATGTGAGCAGAATCTCCTCAAACGCTATAAAGATATATCTTCTGCATGGAAAAAATATTTGGAGTCAAATGTGGACATATATATGGGAGATAAAAACTAACACAATCTGCTTGAGACAACCAGTTCTGGGTGCCACAGAGAATGTCCTGCATAAAAGAAATTTTATGTCTGTGAACTTTAGAAGTAATGTTAAATGCATGCAGGTTTGTAGGACTGGAGATTTATTTAGTTTTATTTAGCACTGAGCAGGAAGACAGTTTTTTACATTAATTCTAGTTGAACACCAAATTCTGAGCAACAAGGAGGCAAGCAGAAGTCCAAAACTAACACTAAATGGATTCAGTTTGGGGGAAATTGTCTTAGCACAAGTCTTGTTTCTGAACAGACATTTCCTTTCACATTATTCATGACTACTAAAATTAGTCAAGATCATCCACAAAATATTATTAATATAAATGCAGACCACTTTTTTCACCATCTCAATTCAGGAGAACATGGTTCCTTGGATTTTTTTTCTGTACTTGCAATGAAATAATATATAAGATACATATATTATTTTTATTACAGTACCATTCATTTGATGCTATTTCAATGCAGGGAAAAAAAGGTCAGGGCTTGTCAGTTTAAAGTACCTAAAGGAGCATTTGAGTTGTGCCAAGAACCAACAGAATTTTAGAACTATAACGAACAATTTGAATGACATATTGGGATTTGAATGTTCAATCAATTTTATTCTTAGAATCAGTTAAAATAAAATTTTGTTTAAAACAGAAAGAAAAGCAGCACATAGAAAAATACACACTAAAAGAATTCCCTAGAAGGAGAAATCTAAGAGATGTTTTCTGAAAGCAGGCCTGGAGAATGAGTAAACTACGATTAAAATCTAAGAGAATTTATGGCTAGAACAAGGAGAGTATTGGGGGAAAGGAGGAGAAATGGTTTTGTTTTAATCTCATTTCCACAGGGAAAAAAGCCAACAAAATCTATACCAGGTTATTTTGAATTTCTTATTTTTGGTGAAGTTTCTGTGGATGTTTCACTTTGTTTTCTCAATTGTCTCACATTCCTGAGCACCTGTATACAAGAAATTCTACTAAAAACCTCCTATTTGAAACTGTACTTTGTAATCCTGTACACCTCCTACCTCTTCAGCACAAGTAGTTTTAATTCACAGAAAACAGTCAAGTCAAGTAGTCAAGAAAAACAAATCCAGAAGATTTTCTAAGAGCAAAATCAAAACCTTTAGAACAGAAGGATGGTTGAGAAAGTGACAGTTTCTGCATAATCTCAGCTGTCAGACAAATATATTCTACATCTGCTTTTTTGACTAATCCCCTCCCTAGCAAATGAAGTGCAATGCAAGCACAGTAGCCTCCTATATTTAGATATTTGTGGGGTTTAGGTAAACACAGTGGTAAAATTAAGGCTCCTGAAACTTTAATTATAATTCTTTGAGCATTTTATAAACCTTACACTAATCAGTGTTGTTGAATACTTTTTGAGAGATGGCTGAGGAAAGACAAAGACTACACTAAACAGGAAAATGAAAATCAGGCTTTTTGATGACAGCTGACACAAAGCAGTTAGGAAATGTTTGACAACTACAGTTGTTCCATGATTTAGAGAAACCATTTTATCAGCAATCTAAACATGGGATCCAAAAGGGACATTTTCCCATCTTCATGAAGGATTAATCCAACCCAGTTAAGAATCCCAGAAGCAGCCTGTAATAACCACAATATTGCTCCTGAAAACGAGGGTACCACACACTCCAAAGTCTGATGTGAGGAAGCTAATCAGAACTGAATAGAGAAAAGAAGCACAGTGTCCTTTATAGCCTCACATCATTACAAGATGCTATGATGGACTTTTTGTAACCTTAACTGTCAAAAAATTATTACTGAGTCATCCTTCAGTTCACTCATAGACTCCTGCATTTGCAGCAGGCATATTTTCAAAAAAACCCACTTTCATATAATGAAAAATAAAAATTAATGTCAAGCAATATGACATTTTTTTCTATATTTGCCGTTTGTTTGGAAGGAATCAGGAACAGTTTTCCATTCTGTGTGTATATGAACTTCAGTGTATTTACACTAACAACAATATGAAAGTAATATTTAGAGCATTGTTATGTTTCTTCCAGCTGAATTTGGAAAGTAAAGAGCATACCCAGCCACTCTTACAGGTATCAAAACAGTTTTGATCAATTACAAAAATCAGCTACAGTACCAGCTCCTGGATGTTGCCTACCAACAATAACAATGATAATGTTAATTATATCACATCACTGAACACTGGATCAATGTTTTACTTTATCAAGTCCTTCAGCTTCATTATTGGATAAATATGTCAAATACATTAAATGTATCACAAGTGTAGTGGAGAACACTGAAGACCTCCAGCTATGGGATGAAAAGGAAACCATAGGTGTTGTGTATAACCACTGAGAAAACTGATCTCAGCCATCTCTGGTGCCCTAACCACAAAACTTGAGTCAACAGCTTCAAACTGACTGTGTAGTGTGGCTCTCATGAACACAAAACAGGTCATTTAAAAGGAGAAGACACTGCTGCTCTTCAGCCATTTTTGTTATTAACCACTTTCTTGTAAAATGCATAGAGGTAGGAATTTTCAGTTCAAATCTCCAACATTGAAATTTCTACTGGGAAACCGAGGATTTCTTTAACATGTCTGAGATCACAAAGCACCCTGGACATCCTGCTCCAAATTGAAGGTTAGATTTTGTTTCCAAAGGTGCTGTGTGGAATATTTTCTCAGTAAGTTGCATGATATTATTTCTAGCCATGTTCCAAGACAGCATGATAAACCTGCTCTGGTACAGAGAGTGGGTCACCTTGACCTGATTCATCTCCTGTTTCATTATAATGCTAAGTAAAAAAGAGCACTTACACCTCATACCTCCTCTCAAGATGAGTGAAGCTATTTACCAAATTGCCTATATAAATCTATTATTGCATTTTCTCAGAAAGCCTAAGGACTAAGAAGTCCTGAAACAGCAAGTGAAAGGTTGCTTTGCAGTTTGTTTTCTTATGCTTGAGCAATACTCTACAGACTAAAATTCTGATCTTCCCTCTTTATTCACAGAATAGATCCATTGAAAATGAGTAAAGAACATGTCATGCCTAGAAGTTAAAGACACTCAAAGCCCTGCATGAAAAAAAATGAAGCAAGTTCCAGAATCAAAACACTCTCACAACAAATTCCTCTCTGTCTTTGCATAAAGCTTTAGTTACCTCCTTTGGTCCCAGCTATGGCAGGAAGATCTGACACAGATCCATGAGTACAAAATTTCCAAATTATTTAGTACTTCAAGTAATAAAAATATCTTACAGTCAAGTTTTTATAAAGTCTTCTATATAAACTATGTCAAACAATTTGTAGTATAGACAGGGATTGTAAGGAAGCAGCAAGGGAACATGCTCTGTCTGCTCTGTTCTCAGCAGAGGAAAGCTTTGCTTCCTTTTCAAAGCTTGGCTATGCAGCACTGCTCAGCTTCCATTATTTCTCTTTTGTGGCTCAGGGAACACTTCCCTTCTGCTGGAGTTCCCTTTTACTTATCACAATTTACCCATCAGCTTAACAAAGTTAAAAACTGCTACCAACCCTGTGATACATGTTTTTTGTGTCTGCAGTTAAGAACTGAATTGTTCAGGAAACATAAATGGAGAAATCATAACTACTCTTACCCTCCTTTCTGACAACAAAGAATGACAGAAAGCTGTCATCTGAGAGGTGAAATTGGAATTTTTTTTCAATCTTGTTTGTTGTTAAAAGGAGCCATTGCAATTCAGCAAAGAAATTCAAACCATAACTTTGAGTAAAAGAGTAGCTAGATTTTGATGGTTTCAGTAGCAGGAAAAAAAAGAGCAGTGTTTAGTTTCATCTCAGCCCAAGGCTAAAAAGTTCAGATACTGCTATGACAGGATCCATTAAGCTGTTTCCAAGGTCAACTACCAAAGGATTTTTAGAAGCAACCAAGTTTAGCAAATCTGTCCCTTTTGGTTTTGATTCTAAAAGACAGCTGAGTACCAATATTGGAATCCCAGACAAAAGGCTTATCCTGAAGGGATTTCCACGGAATTTTCTTTCTCTTTGCCCATCTTCAGACAGTAGGATGGGGAATTTGTGATGGATTTATGGCTGATGATATTTACCTCTTTGAGACAGCCCATAAAGTTGTTACTGACTGGTGACCCTGGGAGGTCTGCTGTGCTAGGACTGCCTCCAACATAGAAAAAGTCATCAGAGCCCAGCATGGTGTAGTCTTCTTGCATGTATCCCGTTGTGGTCAGAATTCCATCCACTGATATTGTCACCTAGATAACAAAGCATAGGGAAAGGACACGCTATACTCAGACCTACATATTGGAGTCCTGGGATATGCCTGGTTTTGAGACCTAAGGCGGAACCCATTTTCATGTCTGTTTGAGGTTTGGTCTTGGATTCTAGTCAACTACCCCTAGGAGCTCTAACTAGTTAAAAGAGTTGTCTGATTGTTGTACTAGTGCCAGCATAGTCCTGATTGCAACTTAAAAGTTATTTAGCAGACACAAAAATGGTGTTAGTAGAATGCTTCCTAAGTTAGTTTAGCTGCTGTACGTATTAGTAAGTTTAGTGGTCTGTCATTGACTAATAAAAACGTGCACCTTGTTAACAAAAAAGGCACAGGCCGTTTTTTTTTTTTTTGTTTTCAGCACCATCACTATTTGCACTACATAACAGCAGTTATTAATCATGCAAGAGCATAATTACATGCTAACTAAAAGGAAATACAGCAACACAAATCAGGTAAGCGGCACGCTCTGATATGCATATGCAGGAAAGAGAGTGTCAGTAAAAAGAAGGGAAAGAAAATAAGGAACAAAAAACCCAAACTGCTTGTGATGAAGTACAAGATGTATGGATGTGACATTTCCATCATTCCAAGTTCAAGACTTCATGCCATGCATTATGAATGGTTAGAAACTGGCTGAGCCAGCAGTCACTCAGGCCAGCCCCACAATTTAGCCTTATCCTTTGTTAGTTAATCACAGCTTGATGCAAACGTAATGTTAACGATGTCCCTACATGTGAATTAAAGCAATTTGACAGGAACAGGTAAAAAAAAATGAGGTCCACAACAGATGAAAGGAGTTAAAAGGAAGCAGAAGAGTACCAACTGTACTTCCTCTTTTGTTAATGATGTCTACAGTTAAAAGAAAGAAAGAAAACACACGGCAAAGCCAAAATAAGAAACAATTAGAATGATATCTACCGAACAATGTAGTTTGTTTACCATAGCGTGTCCAATGCCTGAGTGCTTTGCGGAGAAGGGGGGAGAAAGGAAATTAAAAACTGTGAACAGAATAACGATTGTTACTTAAAAAATATGATGGTCACTATCATGTTAGTACATTATTTGGTTCAGGTAACGGTTAGTAGAATGAAACATTCCATGAATGACATGTTAGTTATTAAGCATGTTAGTAACATAGAAAAAGGGCAAAAAAATTTTACAAGAAAAAAAAGAAGACTAAAAAAATACGCCTCCACAGAGGTAACAGCAATAGTTATTTGTCCTGCAAATATATTTCAGAACTTATCAGCTCTCCACTATACAGAAACAGACATACGGTAACGTTCCCTTCATCCTCCTTTCACTTGACGCATCTGACAGACATTCAGTGGCTAAAGGGATCCAAATGCCTAAAGCTCATCAGCTGACCACTGCTTGGCCTGCACCCACAACTGGTACCCCAGCAAATTACTGTGAATCACACCCCCTCCTACTCTTTTTTTTTTTTTCATTTTTTCTTTTCAAGTTTTTTTTGTTTGTTTGTTTTTTTTGGGTTTTTTGGGGTTTTTTTAAGATTTTGGTTGGTTTTGGTTTGGTTTTGGTTTTTTTCAGCACTCAAGGAATCCTTCTCAACTCCAAAACTTCTTTCAGTCATATTGATGGACATTAGGATCACAGTTTACTGCAATGAAAGAAAGCAAAGATCCTGACACAGAGAATAAGTAGAATGGATTTCTGCAACTGCCTTCTGAACATGCACCTATTTTACATCGACATAAGTCAATGCACTTTCCCCCCTCCCCACGTTTCATAATTGAATTAACAATTTTGGTAGATAACATGAGCAAAGGCAAATCTAGAAAGTGGGTCCCTTGCTGTCTCTTTCATACAATTTTCCAACTTGTTACCAATAATTAGATGCAGAACACAGTTTATACTCTTTGCAAAAAAATTCTGACAGATGTGCTGTTTGGAAACTTAAATACAAAAGGTGTTAATTTAAGAGTAACCCAAACTATTTAATCTAAAGGGTTACTTAACTTTTGGTAAAACATTTTTTTTTTCTTTTTTTTTAAAATAAAATAGCACAATATAATTATAGGTCCAATTCAGCTCATTATTACAAAGAAATTACAAACTAAAAACGCAATTGCTAAACCATTTTAAAAGAAAAGGGAAAGAAGAGGTTAGATGAATTAGTTAACAGCTCCAGAAGATCGAGCTGTTTTAATAAAGGGAAATGAAAGATTCCAATCAAGATGCAACTGTTTAGAGAAACAACAAATATATTAATGATCTTACTTAAGACAGACATTTAGGGCAGAAAAATATAGCCCTTCACAAAATTACATGATACTACCAATAAAATACTTTAGCACATTAGTATACATAACAGTTTTGAGCCACATACGTGCATATATTGTAGACTTAGCACATACAGTATACACACATACATGGTATTGTCTTTACCCTCATTTCTCCCCACCACAGCCTCAAATTTGACTGTTGAACTGCAAATGCCCTAGCACTCCACCAAGCATGCAATGTCCTAGATATTTTTTTACTGCTACTCTAAGTTCAATGTGGCATGACATGCAGGATGCCTCCACACAGTGCATAAACTTTATCTGATAGCAAATTTACTGCCCACTTTAAAAAGAGGAAAAGATATCAAACATTTCTTTTCATTAAAGAGTTGCAATTCAGAAAGTTGTTGGCCTTGACTAATGCAAGGCTGCAAGGGCAGACAGTTGCACTGTAGAAACACTGGGTGATACCTCATGTCTTGAAAACCCCTCTCTGGTACTGTCTCAGACAGCTGCTTGCCCTACTACTTTCTAGATATGCCCCTGCTCAAGTGTGGCAGGAATATCCTTCCTTGTGCAAATAAAAAACTAACCAAATGCCTGCTAAACATCCAATATGCATTTTTTTTCAAATCATCAAGCATTTACTCATAACAAAGTCAGTTATTCTTGTATCCATTGTACTGTTACCTGACGCAGATTCCTGGTTACTTTCACATCATGCCAGGCATTGTCATTAAATTTCCCATTCACAGGTTCCACCAGCGCTTCAAAGGACCCTGAGCCCAAATTAATGACCAAGGAGACAGCTCCATTTTTCAGTGCAAGATTGACATAATTGGCCAATTTTCCTGTGTGAAGCATCAGTTCGTTCCTCTGCAGCATTTTAAAGGACAGTTATTTCATCACTGCTGCTCTGTATAGGGTTCTGAGATAAATCATAGCAGAAGTATTCTGATCCCTTGAATGTCGCAATATATTCTTCTTTTCCTGGCAAACAAAAGGAGAGAAACAAACAAATAAATCGCTGGCACTTAATTACAGGCAGCTTGCACAAATTATTTTCATTGCTAATTTAAGAGTATTAGTGTAAGCACTGTATCAAAAAAATAATTCATTTAAAACACTTAAAATCCATGAAGGAAGGAGATAAATGAAATTTACCGTGAACATATTTTTAAAATATTTTCTAACTGAATTTTCATGTATATGATTAATCTTGGAAAATAAACTGCACCAGCAATTGTATTAATGTGATTTAAGCAATCTGATCTGAATCACATCTAAATATATAACATTCAGGTGTTCAGACCAAAGCATTATTCTAGTCAAAACACAGATCTTTTCCTTCCCAATTTTCCCTAAAATTATGACACCCCAAAAAGAATCAGTAACCTAGATACTTCCAGTAGCTCTGCCTAAGGTCTTGAATAAACTAAAGCTACAAAGCATTCATTTAGGAATCTACCTTAAAGCTTTATATAGCACTGTGCCAGACAGCAAGTTAAAATGGATCAGTAAATGAACAGGTTTGTTTGGTTTTTTTTCCAGGATGTACTTTTACTAGCTAGTAGGTGCCATACAGGTTATTTTTCTCAGTTTATCCTGAAGGTGAAACACAAATAGCTGAGCTTTCAATCTCAGAAAAGCAAGTATAACATATATGGAGATTACATTTCTTCTAAAATCTTATACACTAACATGTACACAGACCTTACATTAGAGGTGTAAGGAATTTAAAGCTATAAAAAAGACAAAAATTATCTGTTTAGAGGTGTATGGAGTTAGAGCTATAAAAAGGCAGAAATTTTCTGTTTTGTTAATAATAAAATAGTAAAATCCCAATGAACACCTGTAGGTTTTATGAAGTATAAGAATGAAGGTGTGAAAACCTGAGGGTATCAAATTTCATCCTTCTTGGGAATAAAAATCTCCAGGACAGAGCTGCACACAAGTGTGATACCATCACAACAAACCCAAAGCAGATACATAAATATATAGATCAAGGGAATAATAGTGCGAATTTAAGACACCAGTGAATGACAGAACATGCAAAAAACAGGCGTGAGGACACAGGTTTTTTGAGAGATCCTTGGGTGTATTTGTCTTCTGTTGCAGCCTATACACTAACTTTGATCCTGGATATTCAAAATGCTTCTCCCCAGGTAACAGAGTAAATTCAGAGACTGCTGCAAAGTACATCAGATAAGGCACCAGACAATTATTGCATTTTGCTTTTACTTTGCTTTGCAATAAGAACATTAGAAATTATTAGTCTTTGTTTACTTGAAGTGTTTTCTCTTGGAATTGATGAAGAACTCTTGGTGGGTTTTTGTTTTGGTTTTTTGGGGTTTTTGTTGTTTTTTTTTTTTTTTTTTTTTTTTTTCTGGGAGTTTGTGTGTTTTTTTAGCATTAGCTAAATCACACTAGAATACAATGCAAGAAACCCAAAATGACTGTGGATCAATTATGTTCCCTTTACAGCCCAAAGCAAGATTCAGCTGTGTAGCAACGCATCCTGGACCCTTACATGTTTCAGTAGTGAACACTTTGGCTCATGCTGCATAAAGGATTCACAAACAATGCATTTTCTGGAGTTTCAATTCACTCAAAACAACAGCCTGCATCTCATCTAATGAATATTTAATAAAAGCATAAAATGCTCAAGCACAAATTTATTTGCTATGGGTGCTTGCTGCACAGTCATATTAAAGCAGCATGAATACCTACAATGGAGAGATGATAAAACAGATGCAGCAACCTGGTATTTGTAATTTTGTCCCAGGTATTTAATGACTGTACCACAAAAAAAAATGAAGGCCATAAATGAATCAGCATGCAAAATATTTATGTACACACATTATGCACTGCAAACTGCTTCTGAGCATTCAGACATGAAAATGTATGGAACTTAAGTACATGCCAGGCCCTTTTAAAATAAATTATTCCTAAACAAGGACTTGAAAAAGGAAGCAGTTAATCCAAGAAAAAACTTGAGTAATTCTTCAAGCAATACCCCTGCAGAATTCATTGTTAATTTTTGAATCCTCTCTCATTCCTTATAGCTTCAAAATATAGTCCATGATACTCAATATCATGAAATTTAAAATTTTGAGCAAATTATTTTATTTGCATCATTTAATTACATAATCATTTGATTTACATCAAACTAGCATTCACTTGTTTAAAAACCAAATTTCACTTGAAAACAACAACAAAAAAATGAAATTGAGCATAGCATTTTATTTTAGAAGAAACATTTTCATGAAAAAATGTGAGCACTGTGGATAAAGACACTAACTGCATGCTTTTTCTACCAAACTATCTTTTCTGCTCACCTGACAAACCAAAAATACCCATTATTTGCTATTTTTATGCTGTTTCCATGCCATTAATTCAATCATCTTCTATGGCAATATTCTCGTTTGGCCAAACTGCAAGCATTACATAATTATTTGAAGCAGGGGCGAGAATATCAATAAAATACCTCCACATTTCTCCAGTCTGCAGAGTAATTAATTCCTCACAAAAAATTAAACTTCTCTCTTATGATCACTTGGATGAAACCTCAGGCATATTTGCCGTCAATCTAGCATTGATATTTAGGAAGTGACTGGCCACTGCAACTCCAAATCTACCTTGCCATGCCCAGCTGTGAAATGGGAAGACAGGAGGTCAGCAAGGATTCAGGAAAACCAAGAGGAAATTGAGTTACAAATCTTTTTTTGTGCTTTGTCACTGAAAACCAGACTTTTTAGCTTGCGGAGCAGAAGCCACATAAGTCAAAATGTTTCAGCACAGGACAGAAAAGCCACTAAACAATACTGGTAATCAACACTGTATCAACTTCTCAATATGAAAAAAGATGTGCTATTTTACTCTTGACAAGAATGTATGTATTTAGAATGGACATTAAAAAATATCCATAAAACATTCAAATGTTTTATGTAAAAAAACCCCACTCGATCTGTTGCTACATTTCATACCACAAATTTTGTTGATCCTTCAAGCAAATTAAGAACAGGCTTCATTAAAAACCAGTTGTGTAAACTGCTGGCTGTTTGTTTATTTTTTCAAATTAACACTTAATGACACCTAGAGAAACCATTAAAAATGCATAGCAGTCATTCTAGCCAGTGTGAAATGTCACACTTCATTTAATGATTAAAATGTAATTACCTGTGTAGAAAAGCACAAGATAATACGAACACCATAAAGGAGATGAACATGGTTTTATTCTGAATTTTGAGTACTGAAAAATGTAGTATAATATGGCAGTGAAAGGTCCAGAATTACAGAAGATGTGCAAATATAGAATGGCACAATCTGTTTGCGTCACAGGAAGGATTCAAACAAGAGAAGCATTCTATTAAAGCACCTGTTGCTGGAGGAAGGGTTTGTTTCTTTGCCCCACTGAAGTCAACAACAGTTTTAGTATTCAAATCTTTGGAAGTTCCTTGAATCCTTAGTCTGATAAAAAACATGGAAGCAATACTTCCATGAGCCTGAGCAGACTTTACAGTCCTACCTAAGCACTATGCAAAGTTTTATAGCACATCCACCCATCCCACTGGCAGCATTACATCATAAACTAGGTCTGGCTGTATCCATAAGAACTTCATCATGTGCCCATGCCTGATTTAAATCACATACATAGGACTAGATGCTTCGATCTTATTAGGTAGTAACAATATGGAACCATAGACAAGAGAAACAAAATTGCAGCTAGAGTAAATCAAATCTGTTTATTCATAGCTTGCTCCAATGTTCCTTTGCATAAGAAGAACCCAAAAGTTTATTACCTAAACACCAACTACCCATGTGACAACACAGGTGTTGTCACATGGGTAGTTGGGATGTAGTTAATTAACTTTTGTTTATTTATTACACAACAAAACCTGGTAGAGTGCTGTCAATTTATCTGTCTGCCGAAATAATTACTGTCAAAGAGAAAATAAGCTGACATCACTGATACTCTACTTCTAAGAACCAAGTTACTTCTCTACAATCTTCAAAACATTAAATGTGTTCTGAATAAATAAATTATGCCAAACCAGAGTCTAGTATGTTCCCAGATGTACTGTTCGGTGCTCCATTTCACAACAATTTAAAATTCAAACATTTATCTGCTACACCATCAACTTAAACTTATAAAGTCTTTCTGAAAAAGTAGTGCAACTTTGGAAAACGACACTAAAACAGCACATAGACAAAACCATTAACAAGAATGACTGATACAATAAAAACAGACAGCCTGAACTGCTACTTCTGTGGCAAACTTTTTGGCAATAGCAGACTAATGGCTTGCTATTCCATACAAAAGGAATATTCTCCACATGAGGTGTGCACTGTTGAACCTGGAAGGGTCTCAGGATGCATCATGCACAAGGTTTCTCAGCACACTGCTCTTTTCGAAAGCCAACCTTTACCCTTCCATTAATACATCACTCACTGCATCTTAGGATGAAAAATTACAAAGACTATAAAGTAGTTCTCTAAATGTTATACTGTATTTGACAGTTTTGTTTCCCAATCACATAATAAAGGATGACCATATTGCATCTAGAAATAAAACACAGGCACTCAAGGAGGGAACCAAAATAATTATGTCTAATTAAAAAAATTAAGACTTAAGTTTGAAACCAACAAAAATGATGGAATTGTGGTAAAGCCTAAGAAATTCATTTGGAGAGAATACAGAGGGTCTGCTTTATCAGTTAGGTTAATTTTTACAAGTATTGCTATTGTTCCACACCAGCAGTTTTCTGTTCCTATCTCTCATAAATAACTTTTTTCTTACAGAAGAACCTTTTTCTTTTCCTTCCCAGAAACTATACTCCTTGGCCTCTGAACAAGTTTCCACAGAAGATTCCAAGAAAGCAATTTGGAGAAAAAAAATCAGAATCATGATTCCAAATCCACAGCTGGGAAATATTTATGTGCTTATTTCCTATTTTTAATGCTCCCTTCCCTCCCCAGTAAGTACAGATTTCTGTGTCCTTTCCCTTTGTGAGGGAATAATTTCATTATGAGGTAGTCATGACCAGCCTAACATGAGAACAAAACTGGAGAAGTTATTTAAGACCATAAGCAATTATTCTGAAGGACTGAGGAATTACTTCTTGAAGGGCTCCTTATTATTGTTTCAAATTATCCTTTTGCAAAAACAAAAAAACAAAAAAAACAAAAAAAAAAAAACAAAAAAGAAAAAAGAAAAAAAAAAGAAAAAAAGAAAAAAGAAAAAAAGAAAAAAAGAAAAAAAGAAAAAAAGAAAAAAAGAAAAAAAGAAAAAAAGAAAAAACAGAGCTGTAGAAATGTCTATTCATTGCACAGATCCAGGGCAATCCAAGCCTTTCTGTGGCAGAAAATGTTCCACTCAAAACCATGACAAAGTACAACTTTGGTTAGGTGTTATAACTGAGTGCTTTGGACTGCCATAATCCCTGTTCCTGCAATGTACTATCAGAACATGGTTTATCTCAAAAAACACACTGCAGCTGACATCCTGAGCACCAAGGCCTGCACTACTGGTGCCCAACATAAAACCAGTATCTATTGCAGTAAAATGAGGCGCAAAGAAAATTCTACCTGCCAAGAAACATTTAAAAGCATAACTGATACAAATTCAGATATAATATCATGATGCAAAGAAACTTGAGAAAGTTTTCCAGCTCCTGTTTTGTTTCACACACAATCATTAAATCAGTAGCCAATCACAAGAAGCATGAACCTCTGATCCCTTCCCACCATCTCAGATTAGAATAAAATTATGATAGTTGCTACTCATGATAAATGACTTGCAGGGAACACTAGATAAGTGATAAATTACTCCATTTTGATAAACAGCCATTTAAATTCATAACTAAAATGGCTGCACCATGCAATTTCCTCTCTAATTTTATGTCCTTTTATTTAATCACACAGAGTAGGCACTTCAAAAGCACATTTATAATTAGGGAGGGAGAGGAAAGCAAGCAGGAGTTTTCAGGATCAATGCCATCTTAGTGTACAGTAAATACTAAATTGCTAGAAGGTGAAAATAAGAGAACCTTTTTCTAATTAGCAGTTGCATCATTAATAAGCAGATTACAGTATCCTGCACTTAATAATGCAGTCATAATGTGTCAAAAAATTACTCAAAACCCCAAAGTTTGAAATTTTAAAGGCATTCTTGCTAAATTAAGAAAAAACTGCAAAATGTCAAATACTGTCACATCACTTCTACATTCAGAGGAGAAACTACTTTTACTCAACCTTACTGTTGCCTTAAAGTCCATTTATGAATTTTGGTAAGAAGTTGGGAAACCAAAGCAGAAATATACCAACAGGCTCCAGTTTCTGCAGCAAGCTAAAAACCATGCTGGACAACTTTGGGCAACTTTCCAAAGGCCTTTTCTAGGCCTCAAGGTCCTTACTGATTTTAGACCTGAACTGCAAAATGCAGTTTCTAGCTTTCAATCAGAATTACAGATTTTCAGTATCAGATTGTTTACAGAGCTGATAGAAAAACTGACATTATGATTTAAAAAAATAGTGGGTTTAATTTTACTCCTCATAAGTATATAACTTATGTAAATGCAAGTTTTAGAATCAATATGCTTTGAGCAAAAGACTGAGCAAAAAAAAAAAAGCAGAAATTCTTGCAAAAACTGAGAGCAGTTTCTGTCCTAGGAAAGAAGTTATTTTCTGTAGTGTTTCTTGGATGAAGCAGTAGCACCTTACTCCTTGCTGAGCATTCTCCAAATGAGTTGCATTTGTTTTTCATTGTCCTAAGCAAAATGTGGAATAGGAGAAGAACAAAAAATTCTTCTTATTTTGTTGGGGTTATATTTAAACACACATTTCAAATGAAAGAATAAGGAAGAAAATAATCCCCAGCTAACACATTTTATGTGTAGAAAGAGCTAATGAGTTAAATTATCTGATAAGGAACAGTTTCAAAGCTAATAAGAAACTTCTGAGACATCAGCTGAATACCTTTCTTATGGCACCACACAGCACTAGAGGATTAGTGCAGCATGTCCTGGGGTTTAGATGCAATAAAAAACAATAAGCAATTTTCTAGTCCTAATTAACTCCTGTTAAAAGAAGCCCTTTGTAGCAATAAGCTTCCCAGAGATGCAGGGGGAATGCCATTGCAAAGGTATTATGTGCATGATGAGCCACTGCCATAAAACCAGTTTTTCTCTTGCCTCAGAGGGGTGCTACAGGAATATGCAGCATTTGACACAGTAAAAACAGATCCAGCATAGTTTTGAAACAGGTAAAACAAAACACCTTCCAGAGGGGACTGACAAAACCATCACTTTTTTTTTATCTGTCTCTGCCTAAGATTGTATCACTGAAGGAATATCAACATAAAAGCATTTGGGCAAAATCGGTTGGATCTCTAGGTGAGCCTTCAAACCATGTTTGGAAGAAGCTATTTATAACTCTTGGTCTTCCTATAAACATGGAAATTCAAGATGAAAACAGTTATTTTATCACATCTTCCAGCCCGTTGAGGATAGTCTCCTTTAAGAAAGATTTTTTATATATAAAACAGAAAAATCTTTCCAAGCTACTGAGCACACAAAGAATACATTCTATGAAAGGATCCTACAGCAACAAAAGGGATCTGAGAGGCTGAAGTCTCAGCTGAAGAAATCTGCTGTTCAAAATAACAAGCAGAGAGATGGGCTAATGGCCTGTTGCTACACTAGAAATATTTGATCTAAACAAGCCATCTAATATCTCTTTGCAACCCTGCCTCTTCAAATGAAGTGAAAAGAATTACTATGTCAGCTACAAAGAGTGAAAGAACTCTTTTTTATTGATTAGTTCTGGATAGAGAAGAAGCTCAAAACTTTTCAAAGACAGGCAGAGCATTAGTCAAAAATTGTCTTTGAGCTTCATTATCTCAAAAATTGTCACATGGAAAATAATTGAGCCAAAACTATATTTTTTAACTTAAGGCTGCCTATGAGAAGTAGTATCAGGATAAAGATGCCTTCTTGTGATACATTTGATATTTCTTTTGGCGCTCCAGAATTACCTTCAGCCACCATCTGTACATAAGTCAGGTGTTCAAATGAGCTATGGGATCAGAAATGTCATTATTCAAAACTGAAGTAAGAGTTATAAGAAATTCAATATAGTGGTTTTAGAAACAGTTTTTTCTTCCAAAGAATGACACAGGTAGAATTTTCATTTAGTGAGCAAAAGAATAGTGCCAATTTAAATTGGTTTGAATAATTGGTGTTGAACTCTGATAAATCTCATTAAAAATTCAGATAACCTTCCTCCAAATTGATTAATGAGCATTACAATGATTAATGATATTTAACCTTTATGAATGTAACTGATGGACAAAGCACTAAAGACAACAAACATGTAATAGCACAGCACAGACCTTTAGGGGATTGGGTTAGGAACAGAAAACATTCTGCTCTGGAAAGAAGAACCAACTATGTGTCCACAGTTAAAAAAATAAATGTGTATTTAAAAATGGAGGCACATTGAAAAAAAATATTAGTAACTATTTGTATAGCAGGGATTCTGGTCAAGGTCATGGCAATAAAAGCAGGTGAACTGTCTGTACTTCACAGAGGAAAACACCCACAGGTATTTACACAGAACTGCCACCACCTGCATATGTATGGGAAGAAACATTCAAGGGTAAATCCAGAATCAGGAAATGACCATTTAAAAATTCAGATGAAACACTCAAAAGGACTTCCTATTACACAGAAAACCCTGATGGCTGAGATAGTGCTGTTACCATCTCCTGAGGCTGTGACATATCTTCCTAGAAATGTTTCGACCTATTACTTTCAGGTTCTTTGCTTTTGTTTCAATGCTGCCCTCCACTCTCTTCTTCTCTATATCTTAGGTTTTCTCCTTCAGAGACCTTTCTTATTGCACTGCAATTCCTTCTGAAAGGCAAAGATTGGCTAAGCTGTGTAGGATCTCAGCACCTCAGGATGAAGGTGCAGAGTGACCGAGACCACCCTTGGGGGGCTCGGGAGTCCTGGAATGTTGCCAGAAGTGTCTGGTGGCAGGACTTTGATCCTACACAGGAGATGACACCTGTATGAGGACTGGGAGGATTTCACTGGGGTGAATGGTGAAGGGATAAGTTAATTAAGGTGTAGAACACAGGGTTTAGGATTTCTGTACAGGGGGGTCTAAAGAAGTAAGATGGAGGAATTGGGGCGTGTCCTGTCCTTCTTCTTCTTCTTCTTGGCCTCCATCTTCTGTGGTGATGGTGGCACTTTGGGATTGGTCTTTACTAGAAGTGCACCGGTTAATAAGAGTAGAAGGTATTGGGGAAAAATTATAAATATTGTACACGTAACTTCGGGTATAAAGATAAGTGACTGCCCTGGGGGTTGCAGAGTGTGCCCATGGCTGACTTGCTGTGCAGACCTCTGTCAGGCTGAAAGAAAATCTTTTAGATAAACAATTAATAAACACCGAGACCGAAACAAGATCAGAAGTCTCTCCTCGTCCTTTGAAGCGCGGGCTGTCCAAGGCCACTCTGGGCCTTTCCAGGCCACCTAAACAGCCGAGAAACCGACAAAGCTGTATGCTGGCTCTTACTAATCAGCAGTCACTAGAAATCCCCAATCACATCTGAAGGATCAGAATAAAACTAAATAATTTAAAAATCCCTCTATTTGTATTTTGTGTGTAGCAGTCAGATAAAAGAACATATAAAAATAGGGGGTTAAGGATAGGCAAAAAGGCAAGCTGAATTAAAACTAATTTAACAAATTTTATTATGAAAAAGACAGTAAAGATCCATGAAATCTACAGAAGTATGACATGATATTCTAAACCAATATATTGTAGCTATTTTTTGCGTTTCTGGCACTATTGTTGGTTCTTAAATTAACACTCTCTTTCCAAGACAATAAAGAAAAAAAGCAAAACTACCATTATTTTTGTAGTGGTTTGACAGGATACAACTGTATTTCATACCCCCTTCCACTCCAAATCAAAACTTAGGCCATAGTATTTCAGAACATGGGAGATGTTGAGAAAAAGGCACTGTCCACATAAGCAAGAGCCTCTTACTGAATATAACACCAGGGGTTTGTGTAAATATCAACCAGAGATTTTCAGATGATAATTTCACATGTGGCAATCTCAAAATCCGATTTATATGACTGCAAAGACAATATATAAGGGTTTTTTTGCTAATAATCACAGATAGCTAGAAATGCAACTTACATCAAGTTTTAAAGGACTAGTAGGACATAAAGATTTTTAAAAAAAAAGTGTTGCTGAAAGAAGTCATTGCCACTACAAAGGCACTTCATGAAACAAGCCCACTTATAGACATTGCAATTCTGTAGTATGGAAAAGCTTAAACACATAGCAAGACATCAATGAAATATTTTAAAAATATAAAAGATTTCTAACTCTCTTCAAGTCTTATTATCATATCTGTGAAAATCCAAGAAAACTTCTGCAAGTATAAAAATAATCTGTATTATATATGCTTTACATTTAGTTTTTTTGAAGACTCCATTTTCTTTCTCCATTAATTCAGTATTACCTCCTTATTTTTTCAGAAGTCATAAGTCTTTGAAACTACTTGATAAGGAGGCCTCCCTGCTGAGATTACCAATAGTCTTTTTATAGAAGCCTGCAGGAACACTGTAAAAGCAAAAAAAAAGATTAGCAGAGTATAAAAATAATTGGACTCTAGTGCTGTATTGATATTTTAGAGGAAATATTTGCTGTCATGACTGGGCCAAGATATCTGCTAGTAAATTCCACTGAAGACAGCACATTTGCACCACTGGTACTTTAGCCTGTTCTTTTTGCAATAAATATGTCTAACAAGGTGAGATAGTTAGAGTGTCATAGATAATGTAACATATTTGCATCATTGCAAGGATCTAACATAAAACAATTCATTTCCCAGGTAATGGAAGGGGTAGAAAAACAGATGGAGATAGAAAGAGTGACACTGTCAGAGATACTGCCTTATTTTAGAAACATTAGATATTAAG
Organism: Melospiza georgiana; assembly: GCF_028018845.1. Classification (NCBI taxonomy): domain Eukaryota; kingdom Metazoa; phylum Chordata; class Aves; order Passeriformes; family Passerellidae; genus Melospiza; species Melospiza georgiana. The sequence continues at coordinate 1,205,822 of NC_080464.1, read as the reverse complement.
AAGTAATTTCACCCCTCCAGGAACTTGTCTAAAATAACTGCTTAAAATACTTCAATATTTATTATTACTGCATAGGAGCTTAGAATTATTTACAGCCTTCTGCCCTGCAGATATGAAATAGAAACAAATCTGTAACCATCCAAATAACACTTACAGAACAAAACATTACTGAAAAAATAATTTACCATATCTTACAAAGGATAATCAAAAGAGAAAAGTTGTGACACACTACTGACAAGCACATTACATAAATTTCAGGTTTGGGTACTCTTCCTTTTTCAAGAATCTAATCTGCATTCAGGGTCTGAAGTTTCTCTATGTTCAAGGCACTAAGGGCTCACCACAGCTGCTGGTACTCCACTAAGCCATTGACTAGAGATGGCAAGGAAAAAAGCAATGGAGCCTGTATCCCTCACCAAATGTTTTGAAAACTGACATCTATTTTCCACAAACTTCCATCTCCTAACCAATGAGGGAAAAAAATGCAAGACTGTGTCAACAACAGCAGGAACCACAGGCTGGTTCCTTCTGAACAGGTTGAGCATGATTGCTGATCCCACACTAAGGCACACAGGAACCAGGAGCAAGGACTACAACCAGACTGACTAGTCACACACAAATACTGAGGCATAGAACAAATTCTATGGAAACTTGCCATGTAATAAACCTCTTCTCTCCTAAGAGTAAAAAAAACCCACAAAAACCAAAGAAACGACAAAAAAAAATCCCTCTACAATATAGAGTAAGTGAAAGCTTGCTTCAAACGAATTTGAACACAAATACTCTCACTAGCAGTCTCCATTTTTCTCTCCCACCTGTGTC